>NW_017619208.1:0-521479 GCF_001879475.1 Ipomoea nil | reverse complement strand
CAAGCTTGCTTTCAATGGTGGAGACTCGAAACGTCCGCCATTGAAATGAACAGAGAGAGAAAAAAAATAAAATCTTAGCTTTGAAGTTTGCTGCTTTGATTATGAAGAAGAAGAATAAGAAAATGGGAGTTTTTTTGATTTGCTAATTCGTTTGTTATTCAATTTCAGGCTCAATTTGCTAATACGTAGTGTTGACAAAGCAGATGGAGTTGGCTGAACAGAGCAATGGAGTTGGGAGGAATTTTATTATTTAGGTTTTGGATTTGCGTAACACTGTCTTGCTGCGTCAAATACATTTTTTATTCTTTTTTGAAAACCGTCAAATATATTCATATACTGACTAACATGAGGAAGATGAGACCAAACTAATGAAAATACAATTTTGACCCTTTCACAAACGGCTAACAGATGGATAAATAACGGAAAGACCAATGCTGGAACAAAACTGATAGTCAAGGGTCTAATTTGTCCAAATTAAAAGACGAGGACTAATTTTGGAAAATCGCAATAGTCAGAGGACCATTGTCGGAATTAACTCTTTATACAATTGTATACCGATATAAATATTTTTAAAATTTTATAACAAATTCATTCCGTGCAACGCACGAGCGCAAATACTAGTTTTAATTAAACCAATTAAAATCATTATTCCAAAAGGCTGAACCCCAACCCTAAGGGCCCCCCACACCCCGGCCCGACAGAGCATTTAGGAGGATGTAAATCATGGTGACTCAACCGAACATGAACCATAGAGGCTAGACCGGTGCTCACTGCGCACAAGGAACCCCCCTCACTTTGAGAAACCAATTAAAATCATGCCTATATTAGTGACCATCCGTTTTCAACCTCACACCCAATCCTATTATAAGCCATCAAGTTGTAACACCTAACCGGGCGTTTGGTTGGAGAGGGAAAATTACGGGGGAAAAGAATTACAATTTCATGGGAGATGAATTACTGGAAATAAAGTGGGAATTTAAACTCCAATGCTTGGTTTACATGAATAGAATTACTGGGAATTTCAATTCCAATGTTTGGTATACATGGGAATTGAAAGGGAATAAGTAGTATAAAGTCAAAAATGTCCATTGTTATTGTTAGACATTAATTTTAGGTTAAAAAGGGAAGGGGTAATTTTGACTCATCACTATCTTCTTTTCTTCCTAAAATCCTAGGAATTAAAATCCCCGGGGGGGGGGGGGGGGGGGGGGGGAGGGGGGTACATAGGATTTTAATTCCATGAAAATGGGGAATTGCAATTCCTTTCAACCAAACAAGGAAATTTTGTGGCTTTTGGAATTATGTGTGAATTAAGTGGGAAAGGAATTTAAATTCCCTTCAACCAAACGCCCTGTAAAAGCAACAAAGAATACTACTTATGATGAGAACTGTAATTGATTGTATTAACAGTGATGAATTACAAGAGTACATGGCCTAAGTATATATACAAGAGGAAACTCATGATATGCCGATGCTCCTACGGTCACTCATAGGGAACAAGCCAAATGTGTGTTGAGGTATGTGAAGGGAACTCTATCTTATGGTTTACGTATTCGAAAATCTAAGTCCAGAGAATTGCATGCCTTCTTTGACTTAGACTGGGCTGGCTGCTCTGAGGATCGTAAATCAAGACAACGATGACATGAACATGGAGAGAAGCGCCTGATCTTGACGAACCCATGGATGATAGGCAGGATTCGACAGAGGCGGCACTCTTTCTTCGCCGGACGGGATCGTGGCCGGCAGATAGGGATTGGTTCCGTCGATGAAACCCATTAGGTCATGTCCGTTGAGAAAAAGAACAACTTGAGCCCTCCAAATAAGAAGTTCCGATGAGTCAATTTTGACACTGATGAAGTGATGAGCCATGAAGAGGGTGGTTACGGTTGAAACCACCGATGAGAGAGAGGCATTAGAAACCGTCCGTTCAGAGGAATTGACAGATCCGTCGGCCATTGGATAAAAACCCTAGCTAGCTGATACCACGAATTAAACTCTCACTTTTGCTCCATTTAATTCGTAATTTTGATAACTAAGGTGTATGCATTCAAAGACTTTTATGATGTTTAAAAGTTTGGAGGTATTCAATTCAAACTTTGTGAATCTTTAAAAGTCACGCGGTATTCAATCAATTTTTTGTTTTGAATGCAACTGACTCTATTACATTATAGTATCTGTTAAAACATACTTAGCACAAAGAGACAACAACGCCACATACTTTCTCAACCTAATGAAGCACACAGAGTCAATGATGCCTCCACTGAGGCCCAATATCATGACCTCCCACATAGAAGAGGTCATTACACGCCATCTAAGCACAAGGTGCTTGGCAATTATCCTATATTTTCTTCATACCTAAACTCTACAAATATTTTCTCTCTTCTAAACTTTACAATCTTTCTCAAAAAATTCGAAATAATATTATTTTTACTTCATTATTGCTTGTTTATTTTTATTTTTTTATTTTTTTATTTTTTTCTACAAACTTTTTATCCCTAACTTCTAAACTTTCTCTACGAACTTTTCTCCCTAAGTTCTAAAGTTTCTCTAATTCTCCCTAAATATATGAACAAAGCAAATTTTTCATCTATTACCGTCAAATTTTACTATATGTTTCATAATATTCCTATAAATATAATACTTATATTTTTTTAATTTTTATTATTTTTATGTTTATATTCGTAATATATATATATATATATATATATATATATATATATATATATATATATATATATATATATATATATATATATATATATATATATATATATATATATATATATATATATATATATATAACTACATGTTACTACGAATAGCGAACTATTGTTCACAACAGCAAATTGGGATTACAAACAGTAGCATCATGTTGTTGTTCGCAATCCCAAATTGCTATTGCAAATAATAGCTCTTTGCTTCATACCTAGCAATATATTACGTATAACTTTATATATATATATATATATATATATATATATATATATATATATATATATATATATATATAATATTGTATATATTTTTTATTTTATGCAACTAGTAATTATATTTTTAAATATTTTATTTAAACAAATTCTGTTACTATAAATTTTATTGTTCAATATAGTTATGAATATCTTATGAAATTGTTATTATTTTTGTTGATGTTTATTAATAATATATAAGTAATTAGTATATAGGTCTCATCATACTATGGATACAAATAAGAGTTTTTTCCCAAAATGGTCCCTCGACTATCGCTTATTCTCAATTTTGCATTTCGACTTTTAATTGCACCCAATGTGGTCCCTTGACTTTTAAAAACTCCCCCAAATTGGTCCTCCGTTAGAAATTTCATCTATTGAGTGTTAAAATGAAGGGCATTTTCGTCCATTCACCTATTATAGCCTAATATACTCTGAAAAATAGTCGAGGGACCATTCGGGAATAGTCGAGGGATCATTTTGAGAAAAACTCATTTATTTATTTCCATTTTTTAACACTATCAAATTAGAATTTCTGTACATTTTTTTTCTTACAAATATAAATAGTTAAAATCCACAATCAAATCTCAAAATTTTGAACGTTCTCTATATTTTTTTTCCTTTTGTCTAAACGTACAAATTTTTCCCCTATCGCTATCAAGTTTTACAATAAATTTCGTAACATTCATAAGTACTCATATATATATATATATATATATATATATATATATATATATATATATATATATATAATCATATAATCATATTAAAACTTCAGAAGACAATCAATCACTATGTATTACATTAAATATTATTTTTATAGTTAAAATAAAATTATTATTTTTTTTACGTACTTTGGTAAACAAGTTTAAACTTCAAATTTAAGTTTATGAACATTCATATATAAAATACAAACAAACTTCAAAATGACAAGAACTTGTAATATTGGTAAATGATGAGACTTTAGGTTTAGAATTGTTTGTTTTGTGCTAATTATTTTTGCATTTGGTTTATTTTACTTGTCCTTTACGACATAAAATTGATAGCCATAGTTCTAGACTCTCTTTAGCATGATGTACTTCTGGGTAGATAGGCTTTTGGAAATGGTAGCTATGGTTTGTACTATCTTTGGAATGAAACTAATGGCCTTACAGGCTAAGTTAAGCCAACTTTCCAAAAATATTTTCTAAGATTTTGTCATTGACCGAGAAGTGACGCGCACTTCTCAGTTCGAAGAAGTGCCAGAGCATAGCGATTGATTGTAAAAATAATAATTTTATTTTCAAAAGGCATAGTGACCGAGAAGTGAAGAGTACATTTTGGGTGTCTAAACTGATAAAAATAGTAATGTTATTTTCAATGCTAAAAATAATATTTAATATGATACATAGTGATTGATTGTCTATTGAAGTTTTAGTGTGTGTGTGAACATAAAATGTATATGAGTATTATATTTTTGAAATTTACAGAACTTATTGTAAAACTTGATAGGATTAAAGGAAAAGTTTGTATGTTTAGACAGAAGGAACAAATTTGTATAGAAAGTTTAAAATTTTGAGGTTTGATTGTGGATTTTAACTATTTATATTTGTAAAAAAAAATGTATAGAAACTCTAGTTTGATAGTCTTACAAAAACGGAAATAAACAAAAATAAAATAAATAAATGAGTTTTTCTCAAAATGATCCCTCGACTATTCCCAAAATGGTCCCTTGACTAATTTTAGGGTATATTAGGCATATAATAGGTAAAAAGACGAAAATGCCCTTCATTTTAACACTCAATAGACGGAATTTCTAACGGAGGACCAATTTGGGGGAGTTTTTAAAAGTCAAGGGACCACATTGGGTGCAATTAAAAGTTGAAATGCAAAATTGAGAATGAGCAATAGTCGAGGGACCATTTTGGGAAAAAACTCATACAAATAATAATGTTGAGAATGTTGATGTGGGTAAAGAAATATATAATAAGAAGAATTTTATGATATATTATAACATGTTTTGTAAAAAATTATAAATGATAAGAATCAAAGTCATTTAAAGTTTGTAAGGATGTATTCAATTTAGAATTTTAATGATTTTTGTAGACTTTTTAAAATAAAAAATTGATAAAAGTTTATGAATGTTTTTTATATAGACATTTATAGGGTCATACGAAGTTTAAAAAAATTTTGAACGACTCCATGAAAGTCAATCAAAGTTTATTAAAATCTATCAGTTTTTAATACTACTGACTCTATTACAATGTAGCATATGTTCATAACTACTTTTTCAACCTACTGAAGCACAAAGAGCCAATACAACATCCACTGAGGCTCAAACCCACAACCTCCCATATGGGAGTCTAACCTTTGTGCCATTAGACAACAAGGTCTTGGCAAAATCTATCATTTTAAAAGTTTTTAAAAGTCTACAAAATTCATGATTGAATACACCCCCCTAAGTAGGCATCAATAGCTAATAGTATAAATAAAATGAGAGTTTCAAGTGGGTGGAGAATAATTCTTATACCGGAAAGGCATGAATTTAATTCTTTCTAACATACTCTTAATCGAGCCTATCACACATGATTTTCTTACCCTCTTTTACCAAATCTCATATGTGTGATTTGCAGGCTATTATGCATAAAAGATATGCCGGCTTTCAACCTGGGACTTACCCTAGAGCACACAGGTCATGAGTGGGAAGATATCAATGATATAGCATGAAAATACACAGTTGAACATCCTGTAGAGCAAATGAACGAGCACGAGCCTCCAAAGATAGACGAAGAGAGAGAAGAAAGGGCATTACACATAAGCACTAAGGTCTGGCGGTCTGCTATGCACCACTACTTAAACGTACAAATGCACAATGCCGCCTACTCTGTTGCACCACTTTTCTTGTAATGAGTGAACCCTTTGTGCAGCATAGCGCATCAATTTGTGCAATGCAACCATGTATCAAACATGGTGCATCTTAGAATCACTCTTTGTGCACCACACGATCACACTACTACTGCTATGTACGCATGAATACATGAAGAAAGAAACTAATAATATTAATTATGCATATATACAAATTGGTTTTAACGGTAAAATAAATAGAAAAGGTAGGAATACATATAATAAAGCTATTTACCTAAAATGATACACTAATAGTTTGGAAGGGTAAATACCAGCCAAGGTCCTTTGAGTTTGGTGATTTCGTCTCCTTTAGTCCTAAACATTCAAATTAACCCCCCGTGATTTTCCGAGTTTCGAAATCGACCTACCGTAGTCCTTTCGTTAAGATATTCCGTCTCAGCTGTGAAATTTAAGGGAATTTTTTTTTATTGCAACCCCGGCCAAAACAATTCATTTTATTACCCTCCGAGAAAGAGTTGGACCCTCCGGAACAGCACCGGTCGTGGCAGAAGAAATGGGAGGAAGAAGGTACGAAGAAATGGATTGGGGCTAATTTCTGAGGAAAATGTATTGTTTTGGCTGGGATTGCAATAAAAAGACTGTTTTGCCCTTAAATTTTACAGATAAGACGAAATATCTTAACATAAGGACTATGGTAGGTCGATTTCGAAACTCGGAGCATCACAGAGGGTCGATTTGAAAGTTTAGGACTAAAGGTGACGAAACAACCAAACTCGAAAGACCTTGGCTGGCATTCACTCTAGTTTGGAAATAATATGACTAAATATATACATAATTGATATAGCAAATATTCTTCTACACTCCCCTCAAGCTCAAGGGTGGTACATGAGCTTGGAAGTGATGGCGTCGAACAATTGATGAAGGAGGCTCTTCATAAATATGTTGGCTAGTTGTTAATTGGATGGAACGAAAGTAGTGCATAGTGTTCCGTCATTGATTTTCTCTCGTACGAAATGACAGTCGATTTCCACATGTTTAGTCCTTTCATGAAAGACGGGGTTATTGTCAATGTGGATAGACGCTTGATTGTCACACTGCAATTGTGGAGGATGAACTGGTATATCTAATTCTGATAGGAGTAATTGAAGCCAATTGATTTCACTAGCTGCATTGGTCATGACACGGTATTCAGCTTCAGCAGAGGATCGTGATACTGTTCTTTGCTTCTTTGTTCGCCAAGATAGGGGGTTTGTTCCTAGAAAAGTGCAGTATCCTGTAGTTGAGCGTCGTGTGGTTGGACATGAAGCGCAATTAGCATCACAATAGGCATGAAACTTTAAAGAGCAATGTGTAGATAAAAGAATGCCAAGATCTGGTGATCTTTTGAGATAACGTACAACCCTAAGTGCGGCTTGCCAATGCATGTCACATGGTGCAGACGTGAATTGTGAAAGGAGATTAACAACATAAGTGATGTCTGGCCAAGTGACTGTGAAGTAGAGTAGGCGACTAACAAGTCGTCTATATGTGGAAGGGTCTGCAAGAAGTTTCCCTGTGTTAGGAGTGAGTTGGTGACTAACCTCTACAGGAGTTGAGGCGGGTTTACAAGCCAACATTCTCGTATCTGAGATAATTTCAAGGGCATATTTCATTTAATTCAAAAAAAAATTCCAGCAGAGGAACATGCAACTTCTATCCTAGGGAAGTACTTCAATGATCCCAAGTCCTTGAGTTGAAATTGGTGCTGTTAATGTTTTTATTAGTATATAAAACCCCAACATGTAATTGGCATAATTATTATGGCAAATTAGAATAGGCTGTAGATCAGAGTCAGTCTGTGTTTGAAGAAGAATACCTGATTGATCAGGTAATCCGTCAGAAGCGTCTCTGAAGAATTAAAGCCGTTGGAAGACATTTATTGAAGGAGTGTATGTGCTGGTAGATGCCGTTATGGTCTGAGGTGAAATTACAAGAAATTCCTCACTTAAATGGACACCTCAAAGGGTATGGGCGTAATCTAATTATGGAGCCGTTTGAATTTCTGATTACGTGTCCTACACCCTCAACCAGAGATATATATTGTGAGTAGCTGATTCAAGAAAGGTTACGCAAACATACAATACAACTCTTGAATCCAGAATAGCACTCATTGTTCTAAAAGTCTCTCTCTAGTTATTATCTCTTCTCAAGACATAATGTTCATGGTGATTTAAGAAGATGAAATTGAGAAGAAACAATTGTGCTTAAACAGTGGATGAGAAGATCACTCAGTTGAGGGAACAACGTCGGACTGCGTCATTGAAGCGGACTGCATCAGAGTTAGCTCTCCATTGAAGGGATTTCATGGACTTCTGGATGCATGGCTCTCCATTTTCAACAATCCACTAAACCTCTGTAGATTGGGTACTGACCTTGTGTGGGGCACTTGGGTGAGATATTACTCTACCTTTGTACACTGGATTCTGAGTTAGTGGATTGGACGCATCAGTGATCTTCCCCCTGACGTAGATACACACTATATCGAACTGGGTAAACAAACCTATGTGTTGATTAACTTTCTACTTTAGTTTTCCGCACTTTAGCTTATTTGGTTGTCTATCTGTTTGTTTGTCAGATTATCTGTCTGTATTAATCTGCCCACTATCTGTTTGATAAGAAAGTAGGTCAATATTGTAGATTACCAATTCACACAAAATCACAATTGGTATTAGAGCTTTTAAGTCTACATAATGACTTGATCCATACGGGAAAAGCTTTTTGTTGTGTTTTGGTAATAGAGTTTTTTATTATCTTCTCTTTCTGTTTGTGTTTCTCTCTGTCTGGGTTTCTGGCTGGTTATCTGATTGTATCAGGATGGACTCGAATACGAATCCTCCTGAGTTGGATGGTCATAATTACTCGTTCTAGAAAGCTCGGATGGAGATCAACCTACAAGCACAAGGAACAAGGGTATATCGTACCATTCTCACTGGATGGACACCTCCAACAGTTCAGAATGAAGTTGGAACCACAGCGCTTAAACTGATGGCAACTTGGATGGATGATGAGATAACTGCTTCTGATCTCAACAACAAAGCCCTGAATTCGATTGTAGGGTCTTTACATGAATCAGTATTCACTCAAGTTATTGGCATAAAGGAGACAAAAAGGGTTTGGGAAATCCTAGAAACTAGATATGAAGCCACCAGTGATGTAAAATAGTCCAAACTTCAGATGGTTTTGTCAGAATTTGAGGCTCTGAGGATGGATGAAGATGAAAATATCTCAAACTTTCATAGTAGAGTTCAAGATCTGATGAACAGAGCGGCTGTTCTTGGTGAACCATTTGAAGAAGATAGAGTGGTCAAGAAGATATAACGGTCTAAGCCCAAGATATTCCGGATGAAGGTGACTGCGATCCAAGACAATGCTGGTTGGGAAAAGAAACGTGTAGGTGAACTAATGGGTAGTCTTCACACTTATGAACTTGAAGTGTTGGCCAATGATAACCCGTGTAACATCCCCGATTTTTACTACATTTTTAAAACTTAATTTCAAAGGTAAGCATCTAATCATCAAGATAAACAACAGCGGAAACTTAATTAAACCGGAGAGATGTTATGCCACACCTATCTCAAACATCGGTGCACAGGCGGAAAACTATCAAGTCATCAAACAGAAAACGTCTAGGCACACAGGCCACTAGTCTAGGCACATAGGCCGCTAATCTAGCCACATAGGCCAACAAAAAGGTAACTTCTAAACATGGTAGCTACTCTATCTAGCGTCCACATCTAGCGTGCTCGGCATCTACTCAAAGCCTGTAAAACATGGGGACAACACCCGGTCAGCGAACATTGCTGGTAACCCATCAATACGCGTTAAATAGCACAATATAGATAGTTATAATCAAAATCATTTGAAATGGGAATACAATATATATCATTTCAAAACCAAGGTGAGAAGTCAACATCAAAGACTCATCAATCACTCTCAAAGAAACGAGGATCATCACGCTCACAATAACGACAAAACCACAAACATGAAAGACAACACAACTCAGGATGTATCCTACTGATCACAAAGTAGAATACATCCAGACATGCTCATAAGCAAGGAAAACACATTCACACGGTGACAACTACATGTCACGGTGACAACTACATGTCACAAGTTACATAGTTCCAACCTTATGCCCTGTTCCAACCTTATGGCTACCCTCGGCCTTATTTTGGTTCCAACCATTACCTCCTAGTGCCACCCTGTACTTCTGAGTCCAACCTTTTGCCTCCGGGGACCGTCGTCCCCCCTCCAACAACCACCCACATTACCACCGAACTCTCAGTACACGAGGGTACCATTAATTTCATAATCACACAACCGCCAACTCGTGAGTAAAGCTCAAGTAACAACCACCAATCTCAATCATAGTCACACAAGGTCATCATCATTACCAAGAAGACTAAGGCTCACAATAACCTTAATCAAGTATCAACAAAGGGTACAACAATTTGCATATGATCACATCATAGGAATCAATCAAGAGATCACAATAAAGACATGAGACCATACTCAACAACAAAGGATTACAATCCAACACCAAATGATTGTCAACACAAGTTAGCAATCCCAATAGGAAGGAACAAACCACACATACTAGCATATCAACATCAAACTAGCATGCTTATCAAACGGGTAAACCAAATGTAGTTCCAAAGAACATTCAAGACTCACGTTAGCCCAACGAATCACAAAGTTGGACCCTTAGCACGATTCAAAAGATGCCAAATCCTATCATGGATTCCTAACACACCGTTCTAGACATACGAAACATCAAGAGGACTCACAAATAGCCCAATAAATCAACACCAGGAGGTCAAAACATCAATACCGGGAAGAAAGAATCACGGGGAACAAATCCCCGGCCAACACCAATAACGTACCCCTCGGGTGGGGCCATGGGTGGACCTCCACCCGCGGTTTCGCCCACGGGTACACGCCTGAGGAACACCGGTTCCCCGCGGCTGGGGCGGCGGGTAGGGCCCTGCCCGCCGTTCCGCCTTTGGGTACAGCCTCCTATACACAATAATCCCTTCGGGGATTTTCAACAACAAGGCCAAGTTCAAGTCCAAAACACCTAAAATCTCACACACAAGAACAATATGACTTGAACCCAAGAAATAGCCAAGTAATGGCATTCAAGAACCCTAAGAACAAGCTCTAAACATGCATCACCACAAGATAATGCATCAAATCTCACAAATCAACACAAGAATCACAAGTAGAAGCCAAAAATCATCATATAAGTAAGAAAATAGGTTTTGTAAAGCATGGGTTACCTTTGTAGTCTAACAACTTCCTCTTTTCACCCTTAGAAGCCTTTCCTAGAGCTCCTCTTACACACCAACTTCTTACACACAACAAAGCACAACAAAGATCCTAACTTTAGAAAAAGACACCTAAAAGAAGGTTAAAAACACCAAAAAGCTAAGGATCTTACCATTTCCTATGCTCAAGATGAAGAAAGTAGGAATCTTGGAAGAAAATCTTGCAAGACTTGGATGCTCAAATTCTAGCTTGGAGAAGAAGCTAAATCATTTTAGAGAGAGACTAGAGTTTTTGAGCTTTAGGTTGAAGGGTGAATGAAATGAGAGAGTCTTGCTAGGTTCGCTTGAATCACAATTCTTAGGTAGAAAGACATTCATACCCTTACTAATGTTGGAAAGACAAGGGAACAAGGGCACAACTCAAGAAGCACAAGGTACAACCCTTTGACTTAAGTGACTAATCAAAATCTAGTCCCTCGACTATTAAATTTCAGGATTTTTAGAAATAGATTAGCAAGGAAACTTGGATTAATTCTTCAATTAATCCTCGATTAGCGTTTGAATTACGGGGTGTCACAACCCGAGTTCAAGCAGACGAGGAAAGTCGGTGGCATTCGTCAGTGAGGCTGATCAAGAGTCTGACTCTAAAGATGTTGAGGACGAATCTCTAGCTTTGCTGACGAAGAATTTCAAGAAGATCTTAAAAGGATTTAATCGTAGAAGTCAAGGGCAGTCTAACCGCAATCAATCAAAGGGTGGAAACTCTGTAAATCAGAAACCTGGATCAACCCCCTCATCTTCAAAGACTGGTCAATCCACACGATCTGGTCAGTTCAAGAACACATCGAATTCACAGGTAAAACCCTAAATCGGTCTATTCAATGCCGTCAACGTTGAGTGATGATGAAGAAGATATTGCAGACCAAGTGTCTGATGAAAATAGGGGTGACCACGTTCGGTTCGAACCGTAATCGGCACTGTAGTAACCGGAACCAAACCAGAACCGTCCGTTCGGTTCTGGTTCCGATTAAGGTTTGTGAAATAAAGGAACCGGAACCGCCGTTTCCGGTTCGGAACCGGACGGTTTTGGTTCCGAATCGGGGAAAAAAAATGATGGCAGCATACTGCCTCACTGCCGCATTGGGCAGAGGGCAGTGGCAGAAAGGCCAAAGAGGCAAAGACCAAACTTTGGTCATTGCCTCTTTCGCCTTTTTTTTTTTTTTTTCTTTTTTTATTTTATTTTATTTTTATTTTTTTAAAAAATTCGGTTAGAATTGGCGGTTTCAACCCGAACCGCCGATTAATAAACCAGAATCGAAATCGTACTTTCCGGCTCCAGTTTTGGTTTGGCCATTTGCGAAACCGGAACCGGCGATTCCGAATCGGAATCGGAACCGAAACCGCGGTCACCCCTAGATGAAAATACTGTTAACTTTGTTGCCTTCTTTACTGCAATAGAGATCCACTTATGTAACACCCCAGATTTTCAAGACATTTTAAGCTTATATAATAAAGGTAATATCTCATTACATCCCAAAGTATATCATAAGTGTACGGGGTGCTATGCCACACCTGGGCTAGAGAACCCAGGTGCACAGGCTGTCTAACTAATATTCATTGAAACACAATGCATAATATGGCACGCAGGCCGAAAGGGAAACTACTCTACTTCTACGCTCCAGTTCTAGCGCACTCCAGTGCTCTAGTCCTCTGTGCCTGAAAGCAAAATATATCTGTTCAGCGAGAGATGCTGGTAACCCACTCCAACGCGTTGAAATACAATACATATAGAGATATATATGGATATACGAAAACCATTTTGAGCATGAAGATATATCCTACGAACACTAGCTTTAAAACCGGGAATGACTCGACAGATAAGGCCAGACACAAGCACAGTTATAACGAGCATATGCAGTTCACAACAGATAAGGCAGATAAGGCAAAGCATAAACAATGATCATAACCCAACATGAACAATCCCCAATATAAATCCCATAGTCACATCCCCCGAGACACTCGTAATCACAACTCGTCCAGGTCACAACACATAACACACTTTGTTGGCGCCACAGGACCAATCGCATGCCCATACATGAGGGTCAGCGCATATAGCTCTGACACGGCCCCGCAGCACCCTGCCCCGTATCGCAACACGGAGGGGTCGATCGCAACCGACCGATGAACCGCAGCTCATCATAGTGTTTGATCGCAACCAAACAGTGGACCGCAGCCCAAGAGAATGTCATCTGACCGCAGCCAGGAAAAAGGACGAACCGCAGCTCGTATAGAAACGTTTGATCGCAACCAAACGGTGGACCGCAGCCCAAGAGTATCAATCTGACCGCAGCCAGCTTCTGAACCGCAGCTCAGGATAACCAATCCGATCGCAACCGAATTGGGGTAACACACACATAACACATAGCAAGCACATGCAACCCACATTACACATTAGGAAGGGGGAGAAAACGTATAACAAAACCTATGCGTGATCCATCACTTACTAAGAATAGTCCTAAGGGGTTCATACTTCTTCCACCTAGGTCAACGGGATACCAATTCAACTAGCATGCAATATAATAGACTCATAAACCTACGAACGGTACCCGAAACATCAAACTAGACATAGGCACGATAAACAGAGTCCGTTGGGACACCACGGGGAACGGGGAACATCAAACGGGGAAGCCGGGATCCCGGGTGGGATGAATTTTCAGCGGGTAGCCGGTGGGTGGGGGGCACCCGCCGGAGAATACTGTTCCGGGCAGCGGGTCGCCGGCGGGCAGTTGCCCGCCCGCCGGCCACCCGCTGCCGGGCGGTGTTTCACGGCCGTGGGTAGGTGGCGGGTCCCCTACCCCCCACTGACTCTTTTCACACACTTTACGCCCCGGGAACCGTTGTGGAACCCGAAACCATGCTTAGACACTTTACAACGCAATTAACGACAACACGTAGACAATTAACGAATCGAATACAATAAACGAACGGCACATAACCTATCATGCTTTTCTAAATATATTCAACACCCAAACATGCGATTTCCCCACCCGATAATCCAAGAATAAGATCATACGATACAACCTTGGGTTCTAATCACTTTTATATCAACAAGAATACGGTTCGTCTTCTAATTGCAAGATTCGGTAAGAATAACACATAAACATCAAGAGCATCACACAATTATCAAGAACAACACATAATCATCAAGAACTCCATATAATTATCAAGAACACCATAATTATCAAGAACCTCCCAATATCAAGATCATCAAGATCCCCCATGGGATCATCACATCAATTACCAATAATAATCATCATAACTCGCCAATATACAATAATATGGGGAAACCCTAAGGGGGAATTATAACTATGAAAATAGGTTTTGTTGAGACATGGGTTACCTCTTAGCCTTAATTAATTCCTTGGCTATGAAGGATCTTTCTTTAAGCTTCCTTGCTTTCTTGATTTCTCCTAGGGGGATTCTTGGAGCTCTTTTGGGGTGGTGGGGCGTTATTTTTGTGGGAAGTTCTAGGTGCCTCCTAAGTCCCCTATTTATATATTTAGGAGTCCTAATTAGGAACTAATATTATAGGCTCGCTAATTCTATTCTTTTTGGAACTAAGGATTGGGTTTAGGGGTTGGGTTTATATATGAGGGCCCATGGACTATGGTGGGCCTTTTTCCCTAATTAATCATTATGATTTATTCTTTCTCTTGGGCTATTGATTAATTAATTAAATGGTTTTAGGGGCCGTAACACGGGGTGTTACAACTTAGAATCTGATGAGGCTGATAATGAAGCCTATATGTCTTCAAATGACTTTGAAGAGAGACATACTCAGTTTGATATCGAGTTTGCTAAACTTGTTGTAAGTTGGGAACATCTGGTGAAGATCAACAAAGGTCTGAATAAGGATCTGAGACAGCGAGATGAACAGTTGAAAAAGCTAAATGTAGATTTATAATGAAGGATGATCTTATTGCTCAGATCAGATCTCGAGAAAGAAAGTTGATCAAGGAACTGGAAGATTTGAAGAAAAACATCAAGATGATGGACACTACTTCTACTTTGGAGAAAATATTAGATTCTGGTCGAAAGTCAGACAGTTCAACAGGTCTTGGATTTGAAAGGGGATAATCATCTAAGTCTGCTCATGTGTTTTTCAAAGGAAGCACTTCGAACTCTACATCTGAGCCTGAACCTGTGCATACTAAGTTTCAATCACTTCATTCCAGAAACAAGGGCAAGTATGTCATATTCAAGACCAGAATGCTACTATTTCTACAAAGATCAAAGAGAGTAGAAGTACAAGAACAAGTTTATTTCTCCTTTGAATAGACAAGTTTAGGTTAGAAAATCAGAAGTTGTATGATATCCAACCATTGTGTTATCTGCTGCAATGACTAAGACAAGATGGTACTTTGACAGTGGTTGTTGGAGACATATGATTGAAAATTCAAAGTATCTAACATCTGTTCAACCTAGCAGTGGTTCAGTGACTGCTAGAAAATTAGAAGTTGTATGATATCCAACCATTGTGTTATCTGCTGCAATGACTAAGACCAGATGGTACTTTGACAGTGGTTGTTGGAGACATATGACTGAAAATTCAAGTATCTAACATTTGTTCAACCTAGCAGTGGTTCAGTGACGTTTGGGGATGGTCAACGAGGCAAGATAATTGGTAAAGGCACTCTAAATGTTCCAGGCTTGCCTCATTTGGATGATGTCCTCTTAGTGAATGGCCTACGAGCTAGTCTCATAAGCATAAGTAAGCTTTGTGATCAGAATTGGAATGTTTACTTCAACCGAGACTGTTGCAACGTTGGTGATAAGACAGATCAAGTTATCATGGAAGGTACACGTTCTTATGATAATTGTTATATCTTAACCAATGATACTATCTGTTTTAGGTCAAAGTCAGAAGAGTCAAAGCTATGGCATCGACGACTGGGTCACATGAATTATCGAGATATATCACAAGCTGATCAAATTTGATGTTGTTTAAGGCATACCAAAGCTGAAAGTGGATCATGAAGGAGTTTGTGGTCCTTGTGCTATATGAAAACAAACCAGAGCCCCTAACAAAGCTGTAAAGATGATTACCACTTAGCGATGTTTGGAACTGGTTCACATAGCTCTGATGGGTCCAACTCAAACTGACAGCATTGGTGGTAAGAAATACATATTTGTTTGTGTTGATGATTTTTCATGTTTTTGTTAGGTGTCTTTCTTAAGGGAGAAATCTGAGGCATTCGAAGCATTCAAAACACTATGTGTGAGACTTCAAAAAAAAAAAAGATGAACCTATTGTCAAAATCCTACGACTCAGAAGTGATTATGGGAAGGAAATTGAAAACTCATCTTACTCAGACTTCTGCTCAGAAAATAGAATAGCCCATGAGTTCTCTGCCCCTCGAACTGCTCAACAGAATGGCATTGTGGAAAGAAAGAATCGAACACTGTACTACATGAAATCGCAAGAGCTGTGTTGAATGCATCACGTTTACCACAATGTTTCTAGGCTGAGGCAGTGCATACTGCATGTCATACAATGAATCACATCTATCTTAGGCCTGGTACATCTAAGACTCCATATGAAATATGGAAAAGTAAAAAGCCTAACTTGAAATATTTTCATATTTTTGGTACTAAATGTTTCATCTTGATTGATTGTGTACAAAGAGGAAAGTTTGAGCTCAAGAGCGACAAGGGAGTATTCCTTGGATACTCACCAAACAATCGAGCTTATATGGTATATAAAGGAGGACTCAAACAATTATGGAGTTAGTGAACGTTGCTGCAGATGATGAGCTAGATGAGCCTGAAGCCATAATAGTGTCTGATTCTACATCTGATACACTACTCAAGCCACCAGATGAATAAGAAGATGTTGACCAACCTCCTGTTTCTGATGATCCACCAAATGAAGATGATGATAATAACGGGATGAGTCAATCTCTGTCTGATTGTGATGGAAAGGACAAGTCTACCAGAACTCAGAAAAATCATCCATCAGTCAACATTATTGGTAATCTAACAGCTGGAATTCGTACACGAAGTAAAGTGAGGAACATTCTAATCGAGTTGGCTGGATATTCTTGCTATACCTCAAAGATAGAACCCAAGAATGTCAAAGAAGCTTTACTAGATGATCTCTAGGTTAAGGCTATGCAAGAGGAACTACATCAGTTTGAGAGGAATCATGTCTGGATCTCGTTCCTAAACCAGATGGTGTGAACGTTATTGGAACAAAATGGATCTTCAAGAATAAGTCTGATGAAACAGGTAATGTTGCAAGGACTAAAGCCAGACTTCTTGCTCAGGGATACACTCAGATAGAAAGTATCGACTATGATGGAACTTTTGCTCCGGTTGCTAGGCTGGAATCAATCGATATTATACTGGCTATTGCATGCATTCTGGGTTTCACACTATTTCAGATGGACGTAAAAACAACATTTCTAAATGGCTATTTGCATGAAGATATCTACCTGGCTCAACCTAAAGGATTTGGACATGTCTACAAGTTAAGGAAAACTCTTTATGGCATTAAGCAAGCCCCAAGAGCTTGGTATGAACGTTTGACTCAGTATCTTCTTCAACATGGTTATGATCGGGGAAGTGTAAACAAGATTTTATTTGTCAAGTCTACTGGAAAACATGTTACTATAACTCAAATCTATGTGGATGATATTGTATTCGGATCTACTCTACAGAAGTATACTGAAGAGTTGGTAGATGTTATGAAGAGAGAGTTTGAAATGTCTATGGTTGGTCAACTGACGTATTTTCTGGGTTTACAAGTGAAACAAAGCACTGAAGGATACTTTATCTCTCAAGAAAAGTATGCTAAGAATCTGATCAAGAAGTTTGAGCTGGAATCATGCAAATCCCCTAGAACACCTATCTCTACTTCAACAAAGTTATCAAAAGATGATGCAGGTCAACTAGTGGATTCTACTGTCCACAGAAGTCTGATTGGAAGCCTTCTCTATTTAACAACTTGTCGACCAGACATCATGTATAGTGTTGGAATATGTGCTAGATATTAATCAGCACCCAAAGAATCTCATTTGATTGTAGCCAAAAGGATTTTGAAGTATGTCAGGGGGACAGTTCAATATGGTTTATGGTATTCAAAAGAGAGTGACATGAGTTTAGTGGCTTTCTGTGACGCTGATTGGGCAGGAAATGTTGATGATCGAAAAAGTACTTCTGGGGGATGCTTCTTTGTTGGCAAAAACCTTGTATCTTGGTTAAGTAAGAAACAGAACTCTATCTCCTTGAGTACTGCCAAAGCAGAGTATATAGCCGCTGGAGGTTGCTGTACACAACTGATTTGGATGAAACAGATGCTACTGGATTATGGTTTATCACAAGGCACTATGACTCTTTATTGTGATAACATAAATGCTATAAATATCTCAAAGAATCCAGTACAACATTCAAGGAATAAACACATTGATATAAGGCATCATTTCATTAGGGATCTTGTTGAAGATAAGGAAGTCGAGTTGGAATATGTTCAGACAGACAAACAACTGGCAGACATACTGACTAAGACACTTGATGTAAATTGGTTTGAGATTCTCATATCTATTCTGGGAGTTTGCTGGATGGATAACTAAGTTAGGCTATCCTATCAGAAAAAGGATATGGGCTCTCTGATTAAAAAGCTACCTTTTGGACTATCCTTCACTATTTGAGTCCACTATAGTCAATATTTCCATCTTCGATTTGATCTGGTCTGTTTATTTCAAATACGGATTCGAATTACCCATCTTTTCCAAACCAACCCTATTATTTGAACAAGTCCGTCCCATGCCTAAAATGACGTTGTACCGTTGTCAGTAACATCATTTTCCATGTCTATCAAATCAATCACATTAATTACCTTTCTTCTCTCTCTAAGCATTATTCGAGTCTATTTAGTTTCAAAAACTCAAAGGTTCAACTCATTCGAATTCTCCCAAACCCTTTGAAAATCTCTAAGTTTCACTTCAAGGGTTTTCGATCCCAACTCCTCTCCTTCTCTAAAATCTCAGAATCCATGGCTGAAGCAGTGAGAAATATGATGATTAAGCTCTACATGAAGGATCATTCTTCAGAGAATGCTCTTAAGCATGTCAAATCGCTTCTTCAACTTGCTATGACGAACAAACTGAAGCTTGACCCGGTTCTTAGAGACGAGATCATTGTGACAATAATATCTAACTTTCCAGAATTTCTTGAAGGAATATCAAATGATGACACTACTACACTGATGATGATGATTGCATCTAACATAGATAGTTATGTCTCTCTGGCAACTATCGATGAACCAGAAGATCGAAACATGGCTGAAGCGTTTCTGAAATACTTTGGGAAGAAAGCTCTTGAATGGGAAGATACTATTTGTCAATGATCATCTGCTCAAGAGCATTACTAGAAAATGGCTCATGACGAGGTACATTGACGGAAGGAGATTCTTGAAACCAGGTCTAAATCTATCCCATCCCCTGTTATTAATATCTCCCTAGATAAGCCTGATAATGTTGTTGAGTTTGTATATGTTGCCCCTGCTTCAAATGTTTCGTTGGTTTCCCCTGTTATTCCTGCTAGTCAATCTTATTATGTTTCTGTTTTGCCTAAATCTGATGAGTATGATAAAACTGTTTCTATGACAATCTCTGATAAGTTTGTTCCCATATCGGTTGATAATGTTGCTTCAAAACAAATTGACGTTCCTGCTGATATTGATATGATTGATGCTAGTTTGTCTGATCTTGCTACAGAGTCTGTTAGCAAAAACCTACCTGTCCCACCTTCTATTCCTACTGAATCCGATATTGGAATTCCTGTTTATACTCCTAAAACTGCTGTTGAGCATCTTGAAACCATACAGTACTTTGCCAAACAGCCCATAGAGTTTATTCCTATTCCCTCTGAAATTCTAAAACCTAAGCCTGTCATTCCCTCGTCTGAAAATGATGATGATTCTCCAGAGAATGCTCTTAAGCATGTCAAATCGCTTCTTCAACTTGCTTTGACGAACAAACTGAAGCTTGACCCGGTTCTTAGAGACGAGATCATTGTAATAATAATCTCTAACTTTCCAGGATTCCTTGAAGGAATATCAGATGATGACACTACTACACTGATGATGATGATTGCATGTAACATAGATAGTGATGTGTCTCCGGCAACTATCGATGAACCAGAAGATGGAAACATGGCTGAAGTGTTTCTGAAATACTTTGGGAAGAAAGCTCTTGAATGGGAAGATACTATTTGTCAACGATCATCTGCTCAGGAGCATTACTAGAAAATGGCTCCTGACGAGGTACATCGACGGAAGGAGATTCTTGAAACCATGTCTAAATCTATCCCATCCCCTGTTATTAATATCTCCCATGATAAGCCTGATAATGTTGTTGAGTCTGTATATGTTGCCCTTACTTCAAATGTTTCGTTGGTTTCCCCTGTTATTCTTGCTGGTCAATCTTATTCTGTTTTGCCTAAATCTGATGAGTATGATAAAACTGTTTCTATGACAATCTCTGATAAGTTTTTTCCCATGTCGGTTGATAAGTTTGTTCCCATGTCTGTTTCTGTTTTGCCTAAATTTAGTTTTTCTGATCTTGCTATTGAGTCTGTTAGCAAAAACCTACCTGTCCCACCTTCTATTCCTAATAAATCCGATATTGGAATTCCTATTTATACTCCTAAAACTGCTGTTGAGCATCTTGAAACCATACAATACTTTGCCAAACAGCCCATAGAGTTTATTCCTATTCCCTCTGAAATTCTAAAACCTAAGCCTGTCATTCCCTCGTCTGAAAATGATGATGATTTTCCAGAGAATGCTCTTAAGCATGTCAAATCGCTTCTTCAACTTGCTATGACGAACAAACTGAAGCTTGACCCGGTTCTTAGAGACGAGATCATTATGACAATAATCTCTAACTTTCCAGAATTCCTTGAAGGAATATCAGATGATGACACTACTACACTGATGATGATGATTGCATCTAACATAGATAGTGATGTGTCTCCGGCAACTATCGATGAACCAGAAGATGGAAACATGGCTGAAGCGTTTCTGAAATACTTTGGGAAGAAAGCTCTTGAATGGGAAGATACTATTTGTCAACGATCATCTGCTCAGGAGCATTACTAGAAAATGGCTCCTGACGAGGTACATCGACGGAAGGAGATTCTTGAAACCATGTCTAAATCTATCCCATCCCCTGTTATTAATATCTCCCATGATAAGCCTGATAATGTTGTTTAGTCTGTATATGTTGCCCTTACTTCAAATGTTTCGTTGGTTTCCCCTGTTATTCTTGCTGGTCAATCTTATTCTGTTTTGCCTAAATCTGATGAGTATGATAAAACTGTTTCTATGACAATCTTTGATAAGTTTTTTCCCATGTCGGTTGATAAGTTTGTTCCCATGTCTGTTTCTGTTTTGCCTAAATCTAGTTTTTCTGATCTTGCTATTGAGTCTGTTAGCAAAAACCTACCTGTCTCACCTTCTAATCCTAATGAATCCGTTATTGGAATTCCGATTTATACTCCTAAAACTGCTGTTGACCATCTTGAAACCATACAGTACTTTGCCAAACAGCCCATAGAGTTTATTCCTATTCCCTTTGAAATTCTAAAACCTAAGGCTGTCATTCCCTCGTCTGAAAATGATGATGATTTTTGTTGTCTGAACTCACCAAACATGTGGGTGATTCAGTCATGGACTCATGGCTATTGTTCATGAAGTTCATCAATCTGTTGCTGATACTGCTCATCCAGAGTCAACCAGTTTCAAAATTAGAGATGCTCATAACATTCTTACATCTTCTCAACTTACTGTCTTTAAAACTAGTCATTCTATTACCACTACTCCTGTTGATGAGTCTCCTAAGAGAATCCAGAAATTCTAAAAGGAAAGGTGCTCCTAAGAAATTCCAGGTGGATCTTACCTCTAAGCCAGTCATAGTCCCTTGTTATGAGAAGAGGAGAAATGCCCCTGTGTCTGAAATAGCTGATCCTCCTGTTCAACAAGTCTTTAAGACATTGAGGTCCTCAGTAAAAGGAAAAGGTCCATCTGCTCCACCTCCAGTTCGTAAGGGAAAGAAAGTTAAGGTAACTTCCAAGCCAAGGGAATGAAGTGTAACACTTGATGTACCTGAGAGTCCCGATTCATCTGTAGATACTCCAATGTTTGTTGACACTAAGGTAGAAGAGAAATGGTCTTCCATGACCAAAAGGGAGCTTATTGTTCAAAGATTAGTTGATGTCAAGCAGCTGAACTCAGTCTGTGATGTTGTTCCACTTCTGGAAGAACTTGGTTTGATGAGCACTGTGCAGAAAGTTGGTCCATACTCCAAACTTCTCAATTATGAGTTTTTCTGCAATTTGTCTAAGTCCATTGATGATTTAACTCACGAGAGATGCCTGCAAATCTTTGTACGAGGAAATTGGTTTGTGTTTAGTCCATATGGAATTAATGAGTTCTATGGACTGAATCCTGAGGATGAAGAGGATATTACTGATTGGGATGAAGTGGCCAAGACCTTAACCGGTGGTGTATTGTCTGAATGGCCCTCATCAGACTCAGACATTTTGTCAAGTGCAGATTTTACTTCAAAGTTTGTGATCCTTCATCGTGTTTCCCTCTACAATTGGTTGCCTTCAGCTCATTTCTATACCGTGAGTAAGTCTTTGGCAAGATTGATCTATCGCATTGGTACCAAGAGGTATGTTGACCTGGGGAAAAGAATATTTGATCATGTATTGACTCTGATTCACCCGAGAGAATAGAAGGTTAAACTGCCCGATCTAAATCTCATTTTTGGGTTGTTAACTTCTCAAGGGTTGGTCCCATTGGCTAATGAAGTTTTTCGTTCATCTCTAGTCTACACTGTTGACTCCCGTCTACTAGGAGGAAAACACATTTGTGATGTGCAACCAGTTGATACACCTAAAGGAACTACCACTAGTTCTGATGCAGAAACACTTTATGCTCAAGATCTAAGGCTGTCAGGAATCTTGAAAGTCCGAGTTGAGCAACTGCAAACTGTCAGCACAATTATTGACTCTTAGCTCCATATTGCAAGAACTGAACTGGCTACTATGTTACTGCATTTGAGCTTATCGGATAATGAGTGTAACATCCCCATTTTCCAATAACCAAAATAACTTATAAAAATGAATTTATTTTATTAAAAACCATTTTTAGTTGCGGAAACTAAACAAAACAAAAGGAAAAAAGGGATGCTACCGCCACATTTAGATAACAACCTATGTCCAAACGCACGGGCTAAAAAAACACAACTAAAAACAACCCATAATTTGTTCTATTACAACGCATTAATTAAATACAATTGTCTAAGAATTCACTTCTAGATTTTTCTAAAATAATATAAAATTTCAAAGTTCTAAAAGATGAATCGCTCTCATGCTCCAGATACTCGTGCCACATTACCTGCAAAATAACTAAAGGGGGGACAAATTCAGCATACAACAGCTGGTAAGACTTACTCCACCCTGTAAAACATTTTACACATAACACATAACACCTTGGAGCACATAATTCCACATTAACCCCTTAATCATATAATACTTGCAATATTCCCTCCTACCATTTCTTCACATTTAATTATCAATTACCAAGTCAACCACATAATAAGTATAAATTAAAATTCATATAACATTCCAGAATTTACCATATCATCAATTAATTTAACACAAAATACAATAACTTCCACGTTTGACCACTTTTCTCAATATTAGGATTTAATCCTTTATTTACCACCCAAGTCAATGAGGAGGAAAAATACAAGGCAAGAGCCATTACTTCGGCCCCAGTGACCAAAACCAACCAACCAGAGACCAACCCAGTTGGCTCGAGATCAATCCCTTAAGTATGCATACCCCCATTGAGAGACCAAACCCAATGGGTAGAACGAACTCGATTGTGAGAGACCAACCCCACAAGGTACATAATAATATTCCACAATCAAATGTGAGAGACCAACCCCACAAGATCCATAACCAAAAGTGAGAGACCAACCTCACAATAAAAATCCAAGTACAAATCCTCCATGACCAAAGTTAATTAAATATAAGTTTTTATACAAAATATTTCACAAGCAAGCAACTTCTTAATATCTCAAATAAGAAACTGACAAAAATTTTCAGAAACTATGACCTGAATTGCAGAATTTACTGAGAAAAATCGGTAACATATTTTCATATGAAATTTCCCAGATAATAGGTACAGTAAGTCTATATTATACACAAAAAAGTTTCAAGTCAATCCAAGGCATAGAAGTATTTTTCTCGAAATATTTCCCAACACTGTGCCAAACAGAAATTAAACTGGCAGTACACTGCCTCAACTTTACGAAATTTTTCTGGAAAAACCGAAACATAGTTTTAACCAAAAATTCTTACAAACATCAAATATAACAAGTCTAGGTTATCCATAAAAAATTTCAAGCAAAAAGAAGTTTAGGAAGCAATTTTCACGAATTTTTCTTTCCAGCTGCGCTAGTCAGAATTTTCTAAGACAATGATCAAGTTGTGTAAAACTTTTCCTTTTTAATCATCACAAAATCACCATATCACATATGCAGGGTTTTCAAAACATCTGAACACATATATCTATTCGCATAATATAATCAAATTACTTTTCACGTTAAATATCATATATTCATTAAAATCATGAATCACATAAACATATAGGAAAATTGATTTTTCATTTGGGGTAAACGAAATTTTAGATGGACATAAATCTTACCTCTAATAATGCCCAAAAGCAATCACCTAAGCTTGATGATCTTGACATCTAATTCTTGAAATTAATTGATAAGAAGAAACTGCTAGGGTTTTATTTTTGTTTGGGAGAAAGGAGGGATTGTCGACAGAGAGAGATAGAAAAATATATTGAATTAGGTTATCTGGAACAATATGACTACTACTTAAACACTTAACTAATAACTTGTATTATAAATAATAATTCTAGTTGTAGGAGACTACAATACTTAAAAACTTAATATAATACTAATATACATATTAGCCTACTAGTACTTAACATATATACATACGTAACACATATATAAATAAATAATTATTAGCCATAATACACCGTTTAGAAATAAAAGAGTAGCAGTAGTAGACTAGTTTAAATAGTTTTGGGTCACATAAAATAATATAATTACAGACCGTATAGTAAAATTGTTTTATTTAACATAATATCTATTTTATAAAATTTTATTTAGAATAATAATATTTATAACAAAATACTCAAATAACCGGGGTATCACAATCTACCCTCCTTAACGATGCTTCGTCCCCGAAGCATAACTGTTGGTCCCGAAAGGGTGGCGATAAGTCTAGAGGGGGGGGGGGGGGGGTGAATAGACTTCTCTAACTTTTCAAACTTCTTCTGCAAACAACGCTTTGTAACTTCAACTCTAAGTAACAAGCATAAACAAGTATAACAACTTAGAGTGTGCACAGCGAAATTGTAACGGCAAAGAGTTATGCTTTAAATTGTGTCGTGCTCAGGAGAGATTTTATACATGCATAACGTTAGAAACACTTGATATAGATTAAGGATGATGTATGTAAAATTTCACTTGCATGCAAACGAGAGAACTATCAAACCCAGACAGATAAAGATACGCAATAAACCGTAACGGGTTAGTTCACAGATAATATAAGCATGCACGAAATATATATGAGCAGTAAGTAAATAGAGAGAGAGATTTATAGTGGTTCAGAGGTGGTGTAATCCTCCTAGTCCACTCTTCTCCTTTCACTTCAAGGAGGAAATTCACTATTCTTCGATCACCCAGATACAATAGTGAATAAGTGCCCAACGACACTTCACCGAGTGCTTCGCACGAAGCTACGCTCCACCAAGGTTTTTCGCAAGCTCCTCTTGTTACTCCGCCTTCCCGAGTACTTCGCACCAAGCTGTACTCCTACACTACGAGAACTACGCACAAAGCTATGCTCTCACCGGGTTTTCACAAGCTCCCCTTGTTACTCTGCCCGTTACAACCGAGTGCTACGCACAAAGCTACACTCCAACTGGGTTTTTCACTCTCCCTAGTTACTCTACCCCTTTTCTACACTCAGTAGAAGATTTACAATGAAATACAAAGATTTCTTTCACTCAGACTTGAAATTAATCATGTATAGCTCAATATATTGCTTCTTGGCTGATTTGAATATTGCTTGCTTTTCTCTTTGTTTTTTAGCCGTATTCCAGTTGTTGTTGTCTTCAAGTCTGCTTGGGCATTTTATAGCAGATGGAAGCTATTTGCCCGTTGATCAACTTTTGATCTTGATCGTCCAATTTGAATTGTAGTTGATCAAATAATTTTGCCAACTTGGTCTGCAAAGTCATTTCGCCGTCTGTCAGAAGATTTGAATAAATCTTGCCATTGCTCTCCTTTAATCTGACAAAGCTTTTCTTTGGAATGGGTAGCTTCCAAATTTGAATTTCTCTGGCATGACTTTTGTTGAATCATTGATCTGATGTGCCAAGTTGATCAAATAATTTATCTGCTGATTCTTGCCTGAGTAATAAAAAGATCTCCTTCGTATATCAGCTTCTTCTTCTCCTTCGACTTCTTCTGCAGAAACAGAGCTTCAAAATAATGTTTCTGTCTAATTCTATCATGATGTCATAGCTCCTTTTGATGATGTCATGTCCCAATAGTGTATCATGTTCCACCTTGTATCATGGACTATATATATCATGTTCCACCTTGTATCATGGACCATATATATCATGTTCCATTTCATATCATGTTCCACCTTGTATCATGGACCATATATATCATGTTCCATTTCATATCATGAGCTAGCTATCATGTTCCACCTTGTATCATGGACCAGATATCATGTTCCATTGTATATCATGGACCAATATCATGTTTTCATAAAATTACTTTGGGTGGGATTCAAACTATGGACCATTTGCTTTGCTTGGCAAGGCTTCTTCCATCTCGGCTGAGTATCCAATTGATACAATTCAAGATTTAAATTGTTTTGTCTTGTCTCTTCCACGTGTTTTCCACTAGCTTTATCACATTGTGATGTCATTACCCAATAGTCGTGACGTCATCATCCGATAATTCTCAACTATCACGATAAGAATTGTTCTTTCATGATGACATCATCTCCTGATATTGCTACTTCATGATAGCAATTCATCTTTACACCATAATTGCTTCTAATGAGAATTGAACTGTGGATCATCTTGCATTATGCATGCTTCAACAAGTCTTCTAGCATCTCGTCCATCTCAACCTTTAGTGACTTGATGCTTCATAAATGTGTTAAGCTATGATCCCGCTTTCATTTATTCTTCCTCCAAAACTGTTTTCTCGTAGACTTCATGTAGGCTTCATGGCAGTGGTGCACTATACTTTGTGAACCAGAACTGACTCAAATAAAATAAAATTGGGGTCTACAAAATACATTTGGCTCATCAAAACTTATACAATATATTCCTAACAATTTCCCCCTTTTTGATGATGCCGAAACTTATACCCAAGTCATTTGGCTATGTCAATTTTGAAAAATAATCTTTTTGTCTAATTTTATTGCGACTAGCCATTTGACGGGTTTAACACATTTAAGACCTAGAGATTTTAATTTTGGACGGTCCTAAACGTATATTGAGACTATAACGCAGGGTTGCGTATTGATTTTTATCTTTTAATTTTTCTTCCCCCTTTCAATTTTATTTTCTCAATTATACGCCTCACATGCAATTACTAAGTCCAATTTAAAATCTTGAGACTTTAAAGCAATAAACATACTAGACACAATAAAGAAATAAACCATATGCTAGCAATTTATATTATGTACCAAAAGGCATAATTCGAACAAGCTAGCTATTATGTACACCAAAAAATTTGAGGCTTCAAAATTTTACCTCTTGCCAATTAAGGCATTCACGTGTGCCCTTAATTTCTTGAAGTCTTGTTCTCCTCCTTCGAGTTGGTATGGTGCGGTGACTTGCTCGGTAACATAATTTCCATAAGCTTCTTGAATATTGTCACCTCGTAACACTCCGGCTTGGTACCAAGCAACGCATTCTTCAAATGATCTTCCATCCACCATTTCGTTGCTTGTGTGCTCAAAGAATGTCTCCAACTCTCGTATAAGCTTTAATTTGTTTTCTTCATAAATTGATCTTGAAGGTGATGATCTTTGGCATTCTTGTTGGCTAGGAAAGTCCGAGCTTTGAGCGGTCACAAGATAATCCATTATCCTCCTTTTTCCTCGGCCTTGAACTCTCGGTGTGGGTGTGACTCCTCTCGGTGCTCCTGGCGGTCTAACAAGTTCAACTAGTGGCCGTTGTGACGACGGTCCAATCAAGTGGTTCACTAAATGACTTGGAGCTCCTCTAGCTCTTTGCCCCTTTTCGGCAGCATCCACATAACTTTGGAAACTCGCCGAAGCTTTGTCTTGGCTTGTTTTGACTCTAATTAATAGATCATTGTTCACGCCAACTTGGTGTAGTAGAGCTTTCAATTGACTCTCCACCAATCGTAGCCTCGATTCACACTCCGTTCCTTTCTTCCCTAAGTCAAGGAACATCTTCAAGACTTCCTTATTATGCTCTTCTTGCTTAGTAGACATTGTGGCCATATCACTTTGGATTGATCCTTGTCCAAGTAACAAGGATTCAGCCCTTTCATAAGCTTTCTTGTGAAAGTCATCTAATTTGGTATCAACATCAACATTACCAAATTGATTTTGGACTTTCTCAAACTCTTGAAAGACATTTCCTCTCAATTCTTGAATTTCTTTTCGTACATCCCCAATAATGTTTTCTTTCAAAGCATTAATATCAATGGGAGTAGAATGTACCTCCTTGTGTGGTTCCTCTCGTGGTTGTCTTGGCATGGATGATTCCGGTGGTTCCACGTAAGGTGCATTGTCAAGACACAAGGGCTCATCAAGTGTAGGAATGAGTGGTTCGGCAGTGGCAAAGGGAATTGGTTCGGCACGGCTTAGTGGCAAAGGTGACACTTCAATTTGTAGCACATTTTCTTGTTCCTCCATTCGGTTTTCATCATCAACATTTTTTTCCAAATTTTCATTCACCGAATTCGTCACATCCGTAGCCGTGTGGGGTGAAATAGCATCAAAACTAAGATTATCATCCCCAATATTCAAAGGAAATGGGTCCAATTCTTGCAAGCTTCCACCTTCGGTCTCCTTCAAATGTGATGCTTCCCCATGTGTGCCGTGCACTTCTTTCCTTGAAATAACCAATGCTTGGGCAATATCATCTCGAGCAAATCCATCTATTGTCTCAACGGCATTTTCGGGAACTTCTTGAGCCACTTCCTTGCCCCGACTAATGGCAACTTTCTTAACAAAGCATTCATTAATCACCGATAGCCTAGTCGCGGTAGCAAGATTTCTTGTTCCAATCCATGTTAGAGCAAATTCCTCTAACTCTAGAGTATCCGGTCCTATTGTCGTAGCAACCGAATTATGATCACTTAATCTCCAATTCCTCCAAACTTTCACACGTTCATACTCCTTCAACAACTCACTACTTGCCCCATAAATTGGAATGTCATCTACACTCCCAACCTTGCTTGGTAAAATTACTTCTTCATTCGGGTTTGGGGTGTGGGTTACGGGTGTTAGTATGGTAACAAATTGATGGCTACAAGCATCATCACTTCCCCTTCCATGAGTATTGGATTCCCCGTGACTAGTAGCTCGGATAGAAGGAGGCTTTTTGGTTAAGGAATGGGTTGATGTGTTTGCCGGTTTTCGTTTTCGGATATTGGCTAGGGAAGGATCAACCGGGTTTGGGGTTCGAAATAGATAATTTTGGTTTTGTATGGGTTTTGATTTGGATAGGGCAACACCTTTAGACTTCAACAACTCCCCAACAACAAAACCATACCCAATGTCATTTGGAAACCATCCATTCACCAACGGTTTTGCTAGCCTAACTTGATCAACCAATTCGGCCATATATGAATCTTCCCCAATCTACGGCAACATTTTTCACAATGGCATGCATCAAAGGCAAATTCTTCTTTGTAAAATAATTCCCACTAGAATATTTGCACTCAATAGTTTTATGCACAATATCAAGTAGCATACCAAATTCGATGCTTCAACATCACCTTAAAGCCATTGTTACACGCCGCGACTTGTGCGGTTTCATGTCTAATTTCATTCCAAAAATCATTTCAAATCAAAACCGTGATCTTCAACTTTCAACAGCTTCTCCTCCAAACCAAATTTAGTTCTCACATCATCTAACCCAATTGTCAACACAATTCCTCCAACAGTAGATTTTATAACACCATTTTCGACATATGCATGTTTATAAAATTCTACTACTTCATTTAGATAGAAACCATCATACTTGAATGAGCAAAAATTCAATAACCTACTAGTTTCAAGAGAGGTTAAGATTTGTACCCCCAAGTCTCTGTTTTGGACAAACTTGTTGTAATCTTCAAGGTCCAAGATCATCCCGCGAATCACCCGTGTTGTTTTCCTCGATCCTTCGGCTCCAATTGGAATTTGAGCTCCTTCCATCTTGATAGAACACAAATTAGGAATTATTTTGAGGTGGTGTTTTTGGATGGGATTTCGGCAGTCCGAAAAAAAATGGGTAGAAGGGAATGGGTTTTTGTTTGTGAGAGGTTTCAAGGTTAATGGTGAGGGTGGGTAATGGGTATTTATGTGTAGAAGATATTTTTGTGGGAAATTTGGGATGGGTTTGATTTGAATTTGAGAGATTTTCAAGCTCTTCTTCTTCTTCTTGCATGCGCCGGCGGTGAGAGAGGGAGGAAGAAGAAGATGATCTTCTTTCTTCTTTTTCTCTTGGAGGCAAAATAAATGCCTAGCAAAATTACCATTTTGCCCTTTAGTGGATAGAAAGAGATTGTAGAACAATTGAGGGCAACTTCAAGCTTTCACTGAATTTAAATTTGCCAACTCAGATTTTAATACTCCATTTGTGGGTACATAGCGCCAAAAATTAAGCTTTAATTCGCTGCCACCTGTAGATGTTCATGGAGCAAAAATTTCTTCGACACAAAATTGTTAGTGCAATAAATCTATTCATGCTAACAATTTAATTTCGACATCTGATAAATCTGAAAATTAAAATTGATCGACCAATAAAATTAATTTAAACAGATAAGATCAAAATTGATGCCAGATACATTTCTAATGAAATTACATCAGATTGACTTAAGCAGGTGAAAATTAAAATTAAAGCTGATGACCATTCAGACTGACAAATCAATTTGCATGCACTGTTATCAACTTTTAGCATAGCTTATCAGACATTCCCCCTAAATCATATAATCCCTCCACTATCATGATGCATTCCCCCTAACTTTATATACCCTTAATAAAGCAAATAAATCAATTTCTACGTACCTAAGTTCGTAAGATAAAATTACTAACATGTACACAAATAAATTGTAACACATTAATTAAATTAAATCACGTAGAACACATAGGTAACAAATTTCATGCAAATTACGTACACACATTTTCGAATTTAAAAAGTTTCGAAATACTTAGCTCATTTCGATCATTCCCATTCCGTGCCTTAGAGTTGCAAAACGAGATTCACACAACGGTTTTGTGAGAATATCGGCAATTTGATTTTCTGTCGGAACATGATCGATCCTCAAATCTTTCTTCTCGACGTGGTCTCGTATAAAGTGATGTCGGTACGTCGATGTGTTTGGTTCGCGAGTGGAGCACTGGATTTTGGGTTATTGCAATTGCGCTAGTATTATCACATAAAATACTAACATTTTCGCATTTAATCCCATAATCCAACAATTGTTGCTTCATCCACAAAATTTGTGCACAACAACTCCCAGCTGCAATATATTCGGCCTCAGCAGTGCTCGTAGCTATGGAGTTTTGTTTCTTGCTGAACCAAGAGACCAATCTTCCCCCTAAGAACTGGCATGTCCCTGAGGTACTTTTTCGGTCTATTTTACACCCTGCAAAATCTGCATCTGAATAACCAGTTAGTGTAAAATCTCCTTCTTTGGGATACCATAATCCCACATTGATTGTTCCCTTTAAGTATCGAATTATCTTCTTGGTTGCAATCAGATGACTTTCTTTGGGCTTTGATTGGAATCTTGCACATACGCCAACCGAGTAGGATATGTCCGGTCTGCTTGTGGTTAAGTAACGATCCAATCATCCCTCGATACATCGTTTGATCGACGTCTTTTCCTTCATCATCTTTATCCAATTTTGGAGATGTACTCATGGGACTTTTGACTGAGGATTTTCCATCTATGCCAAATTTTTTGATAAGATCTCTTGTGTACTTGGCTTGATTTATGAAAATTCCTTCTTCAAGTTGCTTGACTTGCAGTCCCAAAAAGTAATTTAATTCTCCCATCATACTCATCTCGAACCTGTTCTGCATGAGCTTATAAAATTTCTCACATAAAGATTTATCAGTACTTCCAAAGATAATATCATCAACATAAATTTGTACTAATAAAATGTGATTATTTTCTTGAATTCTAAAGAGGGTTTTATCGACTAGACCTTTGGTGAATCCACAACTAATTAAGAACATTGACAAGGTGTCGTACCAAGCTCGCGGAGCTTGTTTTAACCTATACAATGCCTTCTTTAATTTTGTAGACTTGATCACCAGCATCTTTTACCTCAAAACCGGGTGGTTGTTCGACGTAAACTTCTTCTTCAAGTAAGCCATTAAGAAATGCGCTCTTTACGTCCATTTGATATACGATGAAATTCTTGTGCGCTGCGTATGCTAGGAATATCCGGATTGCTTCGAGTTGTGCGACAGGGGCGAATGTCTCATCAAAATTAATACCTTCTTCTTGTGAATAACCCTTCGCAACTAATCTTGCTTTATTCCTAACAATGATGCCATCTTCGTTTGCTTTGTTCCTAAAGACCCATTTAGTGCCAATTACATTTTGGTGCAATGGTCTTGGAACAAGTTTCCATACGTCGTTGCGCTTGAATTGATCTAATTCCTCTTGCATGGCATCTATCCAACTTGGATCGGCTAATGCTTCGTCAATTTCCTTTGGCTCCAGTTGTGATAGAAAGCATGAGAACATTGCATCTTGTTGTTGGTTCCTAGTAGATGATCGCGTCTTTACTCCGTCACTTGGATTTCCAATGACTAAGTCATGTGTGTGACTTCTTAGCCATTTTCGATTTGGTTGGAAACTTGTTGGATTCTCAGAGTTTCCTTCTTGTTGGAATACTTGTTGTGATTCCACTTGTTGTGAATTGTTGACGGGTGCATCTTCGGGTTCATCTACTGGAGTTCCTTCTTCTTGAATTCTGGGTGCAATTTCGGTTGTAGGTGTGCGTGATATTTCGGGTATCACATTGGATATTGCCTTAATTTGGTGAATACCCATATCACTTGATTCTTCTACTTCATGTAACACATTATCTTCCAACATATCGTTAGAAATAATTAAATCACGATTACCTTTACTATCTTTGCCATTTTTGTCGTGATTTTCATCAAACACAACGTGAATCGATTCTTCTACCACCATGGTTGATTTGTTGAATATTCTGTACGCCTTGCTGGTGGATGAATATCCTAAGAATATTCCTTCATTCGCACGTTCGTCAAAAGTCTTTAAATAGGACTTTCCATTAACAAGTACAAAACATTTACACCCAAATGTATGAAAATACGTGAGGTTGGGTTTCCTCCCTTTCCATAATTCGTATGGTGTTTTGTTATATGACTTGTGGATTAGACTGCGAATTTTGAGTATAGCACGCTGTGTTGATAGCTTCTGCCCAAAATCTCTTTGGTAGTTCGGCAGCTGATATCATGAAACGTCCAGCTTCTTTGAGTGTCCTGTTTCTTCTTTCAGCTACTCCATTTTGTTGTGGCGTTCGTGCGGCAGATAGTTGGTGTAGAATACCTTGTGAATTGCAATAGGATTGAATCACGCCATTCACAAATTCGGTTCCTCGATCGGTTCGAATTGTTGCAATCTTCATATCTTTTTCGACTTGTAGTTGCTTTAGCAGCTCCGGCAACTTTGATTCAACTTCACTCTTTTTCTTTATGAATATTGTCCATGTGTACCTAGAAAAATCATCAACAACAACCAAAGTATATTTCTTACCACTTATACTTGCTGGGTCTACTGGACCAAATAAATCCATGTGCAGTAGACTTAAGGGTCTTGATGTTGACTCTTGAGCTTTGGCTTTGAATGATGCTTTGATTTGTTTTCCTTTCTGGCATGCGTCACATACTTGATCTTTCTTGAACACAATATTGGGTAGTCCTTCGACTAACTTCTTTTTGGCAAGCTTGTTGATGGTTTTGAAATTCAAGTGATTTAGCCTTCTGTGCCATTCCCAACTAGCTTCATTCGAATTATTAGCCATCAAGCATACAGAATCTTTTGTTGTACTCCAATCTACAACATACATGTTTTTCTTTCTTGATCCGGCGAGTACAACTTCTTTTGTGGATTCATCTTTGACTTGACATTTGCCTTTGTAGAATTCTACGAGATATCCTTTGTCGCAAAATTGACTTGTACTAAACAAGTTAAATTTTAATCCTTCGACATAAGATACGTCATCAATTCGTAGACCATTTTTCACAATTGCGCCGGTTCCTTTTGTCATTCCATATTGATCGTTTCCACCGAAAACTACTTTTGGTCCTTCGATACTTTTGAACTCAACTAGACTAGCTTTATTGCCGGTCATATGTCAAGAGCAACCGCTATCGAAATACCAAACTTCCTGCAAAAAAGATTAATTTCTTTTAGGTACCCATACTTGTTTGGGTCCTTTTGTGTTAGTAATTTTTGGCATCCAAATCCACCTAGATCCCATTGATCCAAGAGTAGGTGATTTGTAACCATTAAAAACTTTATAATCATAACGCACTTTCGAATAATGATTCGGTGCGGTTGGGAAGCTGATAGTTGCTTGATTCTATGAAATAGAGCAAATCTGGACTTGGTCCATGGTTTGATTTCAAGCGACCAATCTTCTTCTGAGGGATATAATCTCCCAGCCCCAATTCTCGGAATTCTTCCCATATTCCTATGAGGTTTTATTGCACTAGACTCGTTGGTTCTCCTTTGAGATACAAATTTTTGCCTTTCAAAATTTTGTTGTTTTGCCAAGATATCATTGTGTTGATTCGGCCTTGCAACAATTTTCTGGGCATTAATTTTGTTTCCAACTCCTTGTCTCATTGTGCTATGTTGACTTTTTACAAATTTTACCACTGGAACTTTATTAATTAAAGTAGTAGTAGAATTAGTCAACTTTTGAGGGGTTTTAGAACATGATGGATCGTAGCCTAGTCTGGCTTTATCTCCAGCGGGTTTTTGCATGTTTACCATTTTATCCATTATTTTGGATGAATTTGTAAATGATGCGATTACTTCCCGGAGGTTATGTTCTCGAACCTCTCTAGCTTTGCACTCTTCTTGAAGTCGAATATTTTCGGCTTTCAAGTTACTCATTTCATTTAGAGCATTTTGCAATTTTTGTGCCATTTCTTCCTTTTCAAGGATTAACGTATTATTGCGCTCTTTGATTTGAGTATGAGTGGCCATGACCTTTTGACAATCTTCCATAGGACTTTGAAAAGATTTTTGAGTCTCGAAAGAGGTGTCAACGGAACTAAAAGAACTAGAAGATACCTCTTCGTCGGTTTCACGCGCCATATAGCATTCCCCGTGTTCGGATGTTTTACCCATTAGACATAGTAGCGCCGTATCCTCTTGTGATGAATCACTCTCGTCACTAGATGATTCTTCGGATTCACTTGCTTTTAACGGATCGCTTATTAGTGCCTTCCGTTTGTCCTTTTTGAATTTCTTCTCTTTCGACTTGTACTCAACCTGTGGAGAGTTAGAAGTATTCGAATTTTTGTTCACCTTGGGATGTGGACATTCGGCCATAAAATGTCCAGGCTTTCTATAATTGTAACACACATTTGTGTTATCTTCTACCGGTTCCCTTCTTGGTCTTCTATTTTCTCGAAAATAATTTCCTTGTGGTGATCCTTTGTTCTTTCGCATGAACTTCTTGAATTTCCTAACAAATAAGGAAAATTGTTCGTCAGATAAAAAATCATTATTTACTACTGACCTTGATGTAGAAGGTTGTTCGGCCATCAGTGCGGATGTTCGTTCATCACGTTCTTCTTCATTTCGTGTCTTCATTTCAAACTCATACGCCTTTAGATCACTAAAGAGTTTATCCGTAGATAATGTCCTTAGATCTCTATGATCGCGCATTGCGGTCACCTTCATATCCCAATTTGTAGGTAGTCCGCGTAACACTTTGAGCGATATTTCTTTCTGGGTAATGGTCTTTCCCAGATCCGTGATTTCTCCAAGTATTTTGATCAATCGAGCTTCCATGTCGGTGATGCTTTCGTTCGGTAGCATTTTGAAATCTTCGAACCTCTTCATGGCAATGGTTAGTTTGTTATCTTTTTCTTGTTCGTCGCCTTCACCGATGCTTATGAGCGTGTCCCATATTTCTTTTGCCGTGGTGCACTTTCGAATCTTTGGGAATATGGTGTCATCGACCGTTTTGAACAAAATATCCTTGGCAATATTGTCCAAGTTATTTCGTCCTCTATCTTCCTTTGTCCACTCCATTTTTGGCTTTGGAATATATCGTGGAGCATTTGGATCACGTGGGGTAGCGGTATTAGCTTCCATAATTTGGATAGGACCATTTGTGATGACTTTCCACATTTCATCATTTAAAGCAGATAAGTGCACCTGCATACGTATTTTCCAATCAATAAATTTATCAAGTGAGAAAAGCAAATTTTGAGCAAGAACCATATCTCTCTTCATTTTGAAGTTTTTGAGATCTGCCTAGCAGTCAAGAAATGACTCAAATAGACAACCGCTCTGATACCACTTGTTGGTCCCGAAAGGGTGGCGAGAAGTCTAGAGGGGGGGGGGGGGGGGGTGAATAGACTTCTCTAACTTTTTCAAACTTCTTCTGCAAACAACACTTTGTAACTTCAACTCTAAGTAACAAGCATAAACAAGTATAACAACTTAGAGTGTGCACAGCGGAATTGTAACGGCAAAGTGTTATGCTTTAAATTGTGTCGTGCTCAAGAGAGACTTTATACATGCATCACGTTAGAAACACTTAATATAGATGTAGGATGATGTATATAAAATTTCACTTGCATACAAACGAGGAAACTATCAAACCCAGACAGATAAAGATACGTAATAAACCGTAACGGGTTAGTTCACAGATAATATAAGCATGCACGAAATATATATGAGCAGTAAGTAAATAGAGATAGAGATTTATAGTGGTTTAGATGTGGTGTAATCCTCCTAGTCCACTCTTCTCCTTTCACTTCAAGGAGGAAATTCACTATTCTTCGATCACCCAGATACAATAGTGAATAAGTGCCCAGCGACACTTCTCCGAGTGCTTCGCACAAAGCTACACTCCACCAAGGTTTTTCGCAAGCTCCTCTTGTTACTCCGCCTTCCCGAATACTTCGCACCAAGCTGTACTCCTACACCACGAGAACTACGCACAAAACTACGCTCTCACCGGGTTTTCACAAGCTCCCCTTGTTACTTTGCCCGATACAACCGAGTGCTATGCACAAAGCTACACTCCAACTGGGTTTTTCACTCTCCCTAGTTACTCTACCCCTTTTCTACACTCAGTAGAAGATTTTACAATGAAGTACAATTTTTCTCTCACTCAGACTTGAATTTAATTGTGTATAGCTCAATATATTGCTTCTTGGCTGATTTGAATATTGCTTGCTTTTGTCTTCAAGTCTGCTTTGGCATTTTATAGCAGATGAAAGCTATTTGCCCATTGATCAACTTTCGATCTCGATCGTCCATTTTGAATTGTAGTTGATCAAATAATTTTGCCAACTTGATCTGCAAAGTCATTTCGCCGTCTGTCAGAAGATTTTGAGAAATCTCGCCGTTGCTCTCCTTTAATCTGACAAAGCTTTTCTTTGGAATGGGTAGCCTCCAAATTTGAATTTCTCTAGCATGACTTTTGTTGAATTATTGATCTGATGTGCCAAGTTGATCAAATAATTTATCTGCTGATTCTTGCTTGAGTATTAAAAAGATTTCCTTCGTATATCAGCTTCTTCTTCTCCTTCGACTTCTTCTGCAGAAACAGAGCTTCAAAATAATGTTTCTGTCTAATTCTATCATGATGTCATAGCTCCTTTTAATGATGTCATGTTCCAATAGTGTATCATGGACTATATATCATGTTCCACCTTGTATCATGGACTATATATATCATGTTCCATTTCGTATCATGAGCTAGCTATCATGTTCCACCTTGTATCATGGACTAGATATCACGTTCCATTGTATATCATGGACCAATATCATGCTTTCATAAAATTGCTTCAGGTGGGAATCAAACTGTAAACCATTTACTTTGCTCGACAAGGCTTCTTTCATCTCGGCTGGGTAACCAATTGATATAATCTAAGACTTAAATTCTTTTGTCTTGTCTCTTCCATGTGTTCTCCACTAGCCTTACCACACTATGATGTCATCACCCGATAGTAGTGACATCATCATCCGATAATTATACCTATCACGATATAAAATTGTTCTTTCATGATATTTTCTTGTGACATCATCTCCTGATATTGCTACTTCACGATAGCAATTCATCTTTACCCTAAAATTGCTCTCAATGCGAATCAAACTATGGATCATTTTGCATTAGGCATGCTTCAACAAGTCTTCTACTATCTCGTCCATCTCAACCTTTGGTGACTTAATGCTTCATAAATCTGTTAAGCTATGATCCCGCTTTCATTTATTCTTCCTTCAAACTGCTTTCACGTAGACTTTATGTAGGCTTCATGGCAGTGGTGCACTATACTTTGTGAACCAGAACTGACTCAAATAAAATAAAATTGGGGTCTACAAAATACATTTGGCTCATCAAAACTTATACAATATATTCCTAACATGAACAATGAGAAAAATAGGGTTTTATTTATTTGGGAGGGAAGGAAATTGCCACATGGAGAAGATATGAGATGTGGACAAATATGATAGAACTAGGGTTAACTCATACGGAATATTTATAAAGAGAAATATAATTAGGTAGATTAGGGTTAGAGATATTATTGTATATAATACGATCGTAGCAATTATATAAATACGTATAAATAGGGGAGGATGTTCTATAGGCTTACAAGTATATATATAAATATATAGAGACATACTGTATATGACACAACTATGGAAGATTTAGGATTAGGCAAGGTGATTACTGATTAGGATTAGGAATATAATAATAATAATAATAATAACAACAACAACAACAACAACAACAACAACAATAATAATAATAATAGTGATGCGCGTGCAAGTGTAGCATACAAATATAATTGGGATTTCTACATACTTTAAAAACTTATATATATAATAAAAATTTAGGATAATATATTCGAAATAGTAGGAATACACACACACACACACATACACACACACACAATATATATATATATATATATATATATATATATATATATATATATATATATATATATATATATATATATATATATATATATATATATATATATATATATATTTGTTCAATAGGGGGTCTTTATCTTAATGGTCTTGGTCTTTTGGTTGATTCTTCAAAAACATCAGACAAGGCAGTGGAAGCTTGTGGTCCACCATGCAACATGGACCAAAATCTAGAAGGATAGTTTTAAATAGTTCTTGGGATCAAAATATATTTTTTCAAAAATAATTTCTAAATGACCACTTGGTTTAGGTTTCTTAGATTTCTCCCGGTTTCAGTCATATTGACTTTTGGGTCAAAACTTGGTACGCAATGTACTCGAGAATTTAGGATTTTATAAATAGAATGAGTCCTGGTGTTGAATTTATTTAAAACGAAGCTCAAAATAATTAATTCAAATCCTGTTTTCATCATAAAAATTTTGGAAGAGTCCAAAATGGCTATTTTGGAATTTCTTAAAATAGAATTTAGAAGATTAAATTTTGGGTTGTCAAAATCATACTCTACCCTCCTTCAAAAGATGTTCCGTCCCCGAAGCATAACCATAAAGCAACAAGGAACAAGGGAGACTCGACCAATAAGGAATTTAAGGCACTCAAATGAAAGTCCAAGACACCATAAAGATCACATATCACATTTTCCCCTCCTAAGAAATAAAGTTATGTCCTCGTAACTTTAATGCAAATTCATGCAAGTCCTTAGCCAATCTATAAGCAAATCACTTAGGAAAATAATCCAACTTTCATGCTCAAGCAAATAACCATGTCCAGCGTTTATTAAGAAACAAAATCAACCGTCTACCGAGTTTCAGCATATCAAGGTAAATCATCAATAATCAAAGAATGATATGCGACAAAGCATGTAAAAGTATGCCAGGAAACAACAGATTCATCAAGGAACACACTCAATCGACTGAACATCATACGGTTATTCAAGAGATCAATATGAATGACTAAGACAACAAAATAATCAACATGATAGGATACTCAATATCAATCAAGAGGCAACAACAATACATACTCATAAGCGAATGAAAGTCAAGGGTCGCAATCAATGACAAGTTCCCAAAATATTTTATCAAATAACAATTATTCAAATAATGCACATTGATCAAATAATTAAGCAACAATATGCAAAGAACAAGCATAGGAAATATGACAGAAAGCTATATATAAATAAGCTCACAATCTCATCCCGCGTCCTAAGATTCTTACATCCTAAGTGCTTAAACTGCTAGAATTCAAGCATAACATCTTAAAACCCTTTCTTAAAGGCTTTATCCTAGGGTCGAACTTAGGCTCTGATACCAACTGTAACACCCCCGATTTTCAGCATAATTTAAAATACATTAAAGCTTACGAAATGCGATAAAATCTATCATTTATACCAAAACATAGTGGAAGTTAAACATAATAGTCTGGGGTGCTATGCCACATCTAAGCTTGAGAACCTAGATGCACAGGCTACTAACTAACTAATCATAATCCATAAATATCAGTCGAATACAAAATGGCTCACATGCCGTCAAACTAAAGCTAATCACTAACTAAGCTAGGAACCACAACTTCGTCTAGTGCACTCACGTGCTAATTACTCTGTACCTGAAAAACATACCGTGTAGCAACCATTAGCGAATAATGCTAAGTAACCCACTCCCACGTGTTGAGTATAATATATATAGATATAAGAAAATCATTTTGAGACTTGGGAATACATAGATATAGTCCTAACAACTCTAGCTTTAAAATCAGGATGAGAACTCATGACACACCATTAACATTGACACAATAAGACAACCTCAAGATACAAACATGCAGGCCATGACCACAAGACAAGACAACAACAAGAGACAACAATAACAGACTGTGACCACATGACAAGACAACGACAAGAGACAACAATAACAGACAGTGACCTCACGACACGTTCATGTTCCAACCTAATACCAAGTTCCAACCTTTACTCCTCTCCATCCTTATATCAGTTCCAACCTGTACCTCCAGGCCACCCTATACACCATCAGCCTTATCCCTCCAGAGCAATGCTCCCCGCTAATCCATACCGCCAATCTGTTCCGACGATCCAAAGCACACGCAGTGCCAAAACCTGATTGCATCGCGGCGCAATAAACTAAGCACACGCAGTGCCATCAACCTGATTCTACCGCAGCACAATAATCTAAGCACACGCAGTGCAGTATACCACCAATCAATTTTTATACCGCCAATCTTATATCTTTTCATCATACATGGACATCCACACAACGTTTAAGACTCAACAACGACCTCATCAAGGAATAACCAGGGGAAGGGATACAACATACGTATGGACTCTCAACGACCAGTGACATTAATATAAACATACGACCCGTGGGGAATAAAATAGACCATACTTTGAACCGACACGGTACAAGTTTAGACCACATCCCTAATCACGACTCACAAATCCTATTTACGGTACTTAGGACATTGCTCTAGACTTACAAACATCAAAGAAGTCACTTCGGCACACGGGGATCGACCAAATGGAGGCCGACAACCACCTTCACGCACCGTACCAGCGGGTGGCATGGCGGGTGGACAACCATCCGCCGGCACAGTTTGGCCGTTCTAGCGGGTGGTGCGGCGGGTACTCGTCCACCCGCCGATAAATCAGTTTTGTATTCCATCAATAACATCCCAAGCTATGTAGTTTGAAAGGAGCATACGAGCGGCACATCGCAAGGAAGGATTTAAAAATAGTTAGGAGATTGCTGATTTGGAATCTTGGTAGGAGTGACTGGGAGAGATACAAGGTAACAAAGGAGGAACTATTCTATCTATGAGTATGGACACAAGGACTACTATCAATATGGGTCGATTGTGCAAGAAGTGTTTTTTTGAACAAAGTAAGAGGGAGGCAAGTATAATCTTCATTGGACTGTTGCTTGAAAAACTTTGTTGGGGTATTGGGATTGAGAAGTCGCTCTACAATGAGTCGCCTTTCCGTGTTGTAGCTCCGTTCCCATTGTTATAATTTGAAATGGCGGGAGATTTCGCGGTTCCACAGCCTAGGGAGGAGTCACCTTGACCTACCACATTATCCCCGCTGCTGTCAGCGCCTTCACCAATTCCGTCATTCCTTGTGCCGTCACCACCTTCGCCTACTGCACTACCTACCGCACCATAAAAGAAACTATGACAACCCAAAATATTTTCTCCGAAAACCTATTTAATCAAGTTTCAAAATTAAATTCATTTTCGTTCCTACGATAATTTTTAGGCCAATTGAGAAATAAAGTATATTAAATTCTTCCAAAATGATTTTGTATAAAATATTTATATATTTATCTATTGAGAATAAAGAAAGTAGGCCTTTACTATTCAGATTATGATTAGGATTCCTGATTCTATAAATAGAGGATTAGAAAGCATTTAGAACCCACACCACCCATAGTTATATTACACGGAAATACTCCCGGAAGATTCCCCCACCACCAAGCCTAGGGAGATCAATCGGATGGAAACCTTAGAGAAGAACCTTAGTAGCCAAGGATTCTGATTAAGGTTAAGAGGTAACCCATGTCTCAACAAAACATATTTTCCTTGCTATAATCTTCTTCTTTGGCTTCTTCTCTATTGCTTGAGTCTTGAGAAAATCTTTTATGATGATAATATGATCTTGATAATTGATGAGATGATTTTATGTGTTAATCTTGATAATCTTGATAATTATAAAAGGGTCTTGATGATGGTGTGATGTTCTTGATAAATCTTGATGTTCTTCATTTTAAAGATAAACTATGATTTTGATGATTTGAATATGATTAGAGCCCAAGGTTAAATTGGGGATTTCGTATTGTGATATTCTTGATATAATTGGGTGGGAAATCGCATGTTCGGGTGTTATTTATGTTTAGAAGTCATGTTAGGATATGTTCAATATGTTTCTTGGTTTTGATCCATTTTTTGACTACGTGGTGTCGTCATTTGTGTTTAAAAGTGTCTAAAGATGGTTCCAGGTTCCACGAAAGATCCCGGGGCCAAAATATTGTAAAAGAGTCAGTGGGGGGTAGGTGGGGGTAGGGGGACCTGCCACCTACCCGCTGCCCAAATTTGCGTGACCGGCAGCGGGCAGACGCCTGCCCGCCGGGCACTCGCTGCCCGGAGGCTTGCCGCCAGCAGGTGGTCCTCCACCCGCTGGATTTTTCCCCACCTTGGGATGTTGGCTTCCCCGTTTGATGTTCCCCGACCCTCATGGTGTCCCGTCGGACTCCGTTTATCGTGCCTAAAGTCTAGTTTGATGTTTCGGGTACCGTTCGTAGGATAAAAGAGTCTTGTGTATTGCATGCTAGTTGAATTGGTACCCCGTTGACCTAGGTGAAAGATGCATGAACCCTTAGGATTATTCCTAGTATGTGGATGACTACGCATAGGTTTCTTTATACGTTTTCTCCCCACTCCCAATGTGTTAATGTGAATTGCATGTGCTTGCTACGTGTTATATGTGCATGACTCCCCAATATTAGCTGCGCTCAAATTGGTTTTACATGGGCTGCAGTCCACCGATTGAGCTCGTCAACGGTGTGTAGGGCTGCAATCCATAAAGAGGGCCACGGTCCACCGATTGAGCTCGTCAACGGTGTGTAGGGTCGTGGTCCGCCGCTGAGCTCGTCAGCGGTCTTACAAGGGCTGCGGTCCACCGATTGAGCTCGTCAACATTGTGTAGGGCCGCAGTCCACAAAGAGGATCACAGTCCACCGATTGAGCTCGTCAACGGTGTGTAGGGCTGTGGTCCGCCGTTGAGCTCGTCACCGGTCTAATGAGCAACGGTTCATCGGTTGGCTACGGTCAATCGCTTCATGCTGCGTTATGAGGCAGGGTGTTGCAAGGCCGTGTTAGCGCGTATGCGCTAACCCTCATGTATGGGCATGCGATTTGTCCTGTGGCGCCACCAAAGTGGCTTATGTGATAAAGATATTGATTGAAAGATGATATAAATGATATGAAATTAACCTGTGACCTTAGGATATATGATGATGTCTTTATATGTTTGATTATAACCGTTGAATGTGCTTGTCCCTACTTGTCGAGTCTATTCCTGGTTTTAAAGCTAGAGTCTCCTAAGTATATATCTTCCTGCTTCAAAATGGTTTTCCTATATATATATATATATATATATATATATATATATATATATATATATATATATATATATATATATATATATATATATATATATATATATATATATATATATATATATATATATACCTTATTGTATTTTAACGCGTTGGAGTGGGTTACCAGCATTATTCGCTGAACAGATATATTTAGCTTTCAGGAATAGATGAGTAGATTCGGAGCGCGCTAGAGGACCGAGTCTTAGATAGTTAGTTTTCTTTTCGGCCTGCGTGCCATGATGATGTATTGACATTGCTTTGAGGATATTTAGTTAGTATAGCATGTGCATCTGAGTTCTCCAGCTCAGATGTGGCATAGCACCTCAAACTCTTATGTTTAGTAATGCTCTATTTCGGTATTAATAATAGTACTACCTTTATTATATAAGTTTTGAAAGTTTGAAAAATATGGGGTGTTACAGATGGTATCAGAGCCTAAGTTTGACCCTAGGATAAGACTCTTAAGACCAGACTTTAAGACAATAGGCTTGAACTTTAGAATGTTAAGCTTAAACTTCAGGTATTTAGGAACTTAAGATATAGGGATCTTAGGACGCGCAGTGAGATTGTGAGTTTATCGCTTTTTCTCACATACCTGTTCTTTATTCCTTATGCTGGCCCTTAAAGTTGTGACATCCTTGCACAATATTACCTGCCTTGTTGCATATCACTCTTTGATTACTAACAATTTACTTTGACGTACTAAAACTGGATAAACTATCGATTTCGTTTAAATACCATACTTGTTTATTTGCTTGAACATGAAAATTGGATTATGATCCTAATTGATTTGTTTATAAACGAAGTCAGGAATTGCATATTGTTGCTTGACTACTTGATCAAATGTGCGTTATTTGGATATCTGTTATTTGATAAAATATTTTAGAACTTATAATTGGTAATTTTATTCAGCATCTAATAGCTCACTTTTCCTAATCATAATTGACCAATTACTTTGATAATTAACATACTAATAGCTCGATAAGTACTTACATAAGTTTGCATGGAGGAAAATTGTGGGAACGTAGCTTTAGTTAAGAAAGGGGGAGAATGGGGTGTGTGATCCTTATGATATCTCATTGAATATCTCCCGTATTCCTTGTTAGTGTCATAATAATGTGATTTTCCATGCATCTAAGTCCCTTTTATTGTTCATATGAGTATGGAATTGTTTGGACTTAAATCTGTGCATTCTCGGGACTTTCCCGAAGTGATTCCTTATTCACCGTCACGTTCCAGTGGGGCCTTGGCAGGAGGTCGACCACCCACTACGTGCCCACTGCCACGTTCCAGTGGGGACTTGACAGGCGGTCGACCGCCCACCTCGCGCCCACTGGTACAGTATGTTTTCTTGACTTCTCGTTTTATAGATCCATTGTGCATTTGTGTGTCTTCCTTGATACTTCTTATGTGTTTAACATGTAAATAACAATCTAAATTCTTGATCATGAAAGACGAATTATCTTCCTAATTGATTTGGTTTATAAGTTACATAGAAATTATAGGGACTAATTCTATTTCTAGAAATCTAAATCCTCGGGTACATTGCGTATTAAGTTTTGACCCGAAAGGCAATCTGAGTGAGACCGGGAGAAATCCGAGGAACCTAAACCAAGTGGTCATCTAGACATTATCCTTGAGAAAATATATTGCGTCCCCAAACTATCTTAAAACTATCCCTCTAGACTTTGGTCCATGTTGCATAATAGACCACAAGCATCCAATGCCTTGTTTAGAACCCTTGACCACAAAGATAAGGACCCCCTAAACAAACATTTATACATAAATAGGTATATCACTACTATTCTGAATATATTCCCCTAAACTTCTATTATATATATATATACACATTCCTAAAGTATGTAGTGAACCCCAATTACATTTGTATGCTACACTTACACGCAAATTATTATTATTATTATTATTATTATCATTATTATTATTATTATTATTATTATTATTATTATTATTATTATTGTTGTTGTTGTTGTTGTTGTTGTTGTTGTTGTTATTATTATTATTATTATTATTATTATTATTATTATTATTATTATTATTATTATTATTATTATTATTATTATTACTATTATTATTATTATTATTATTATTACTATTATTATTACTATTACTATTATTATAAGTATTATTATTATTATTATTATTATTATTATTATTATTATTATTATTATTATTATTATTATTATTATTATTATTATTATTATTATTATTATTACACCCTAACCCTAATCACCTTGCCTAAACCTAAATCTTCCATGGTTGCGTCACATACGGTACATCCCTATATGCTTTTATATATATATATATATATATATATATATATATATATATATATATATATATATATATATAAATTTGTGAGCCTATAGAACATCCTTCCTTATTCATACAAATTGTTACAGTCATATTATATACAATAATATCCCTAGCCCCCAAACCATACACGTGTACTCAAGCTATGATAATCTTATATGCATCTGTGAGTTTGCACTTAGCAGGTCCTAACCCTGAAATATAACTCCGTACAAATTGCATCACTCTTATATACACATATCCTGAGATAGCCCTAATTCTACATTTCCCCCCTCGCATGACCTCCCTGTTACCACCCTACCTTCGCTAAGTAATTAAAAACTTTAGCCTCATCATCAGGTCACCAATTGATTTAGGAATTAGCAATCAGGAGTCTTCAATTCTAAATTATTTAGGTATTCTGGCCTCTAGAGGTAAGATGTATGCTTACCTAAAATTTATTTACCACCTAGATAAAACTAATTTTCCTAAGTACTTGTGTGATCAAATTCTGTCAAGATTTCTCAAGATAAACCTTTTAGTATTTGAGAACCTATGCTAGTTTACTCGTAATTATTAAAGAATGTTTGTATGCGAATTGCATGTTGCAATTATAGGTGGAAATTTATATTTTCATATGTAATGCACATAGCTCGCATGTTTATGTCAACACACACACTTACACGCATTCATGTATATATACAAAGCATGATAGACCAAAACTGTATGTTATAAGGCATCCCACTATGTATATATACAATATTATTAATTACAAGCAACCTGCATATAAGTGCCAATACTTGTTATGAGATCACCCACCATTATCCATGATATGCAAAATAAAGATCTAATTCTATTGTCTCCCCAGAATTTATTTACCCCATAAGAAGCAAGAACCTTCCTCCTAATTACTTACAATCTTTCCCTCAAAATCTGATTTTCACTATTTGAATAATTGTTATATGATTTATGACCTTCCTAAATTTATATGACAAATGTTTGGTTATACCACGATGTTGAGTACGTGAAAGTGTTAATCATGCACTAATTTAACATGTTGAATAATACGTATATGTGCTTTAGGATTCCATAGGACTAGTTATTATTTAAGACCAAAATAGGTTCATATGCCCTCATACTCTATACCTATAGACCTAAGAAATTGCATATTTAGCATGATTACGACTGTATACATATAGGAATGACAACTTACAAGTTCCGCATACAACATAATAGTTAATTATCATACGTGTTAGGCTTGTTATTTTGTAACTGTGAGTATTTGGTATAGTCTGCTTAGCACAATGATTAGGCATAGATCCTACATATATGGCATTTTGGCTCTCGACATGCTACACTACATATTAAATATTTGCATCCATTCGTAAATAAGGTTCGCCTGTGTTGATATATGTGCATATGTGCTTTACAATAATTATGTGGCTATCCGAATCTGCACCCGCATGGTATTTGCCTCTCATTTAGGTACATAAATAATTATATGTTCGGTGCAACTTGTGATCCTATATGTTAAAATCATTATAAAATAATTAAGCAATGAGCATGCCGTCTATGATATGTTATTAGTCATCCGTAAAATTAACATAATGTGAGTTTCATATTCATAACCTTGTCATTTGGTGCATTTTTCTAGCACAATAGTTAGGCTTAAACCCAGTAAATTTATATGTGCATATGTGTATACCTCCCGCATAATACTTTCCTTATGAACCATTATACGAATTCGGGCTCTTTACCCCAAAATAATTTCTAAACTTCGGGGACGAAGCTTCTTGTAAGGGGGGGGAGGGTGTAACACCCCGTGTTACGGCCTTTAATCCTGAATTATTTATTTAATTAATTCCGTTAATAATAACTAAAAAGGACTTAATTTGGTTAGGATCCCCTTTAATTAATTAATCTGGTCCACCATAGACCGCGGACCATTGCCTAAACTAGAGTCTTAAGACTATTAGGGAAAAAGAGAGTAAACATTTTACTAGTCAGATTCTAATTAGGAATTCTATACCTATATATCTATTGGGAATAAAGAAAGTAGGCCTTTACTATTCAGATTATGATTAGGATTCCTGATTCTATAAATAGAGGATTAGAAAGAATTTAGAATCCACACCACCCATAGTTATATTACACGAAAATACTCCCGGAAGATTCTCCCACCACCAAGCCTAGGGAGATCAATCGGATGGAAATCTTAGAGAAGAACCTTAGTAGCCAAGGATTCTGATTAAGGCTAAGAGGTAACCCATGTCTCAACAAAACCTATTTTCCTTGCTATAATCTTCTTCTTTGGCTTCTTCTCTATTGCTTGAGTCTTGAGAAAATCTTTTATGATGATAATATGATCTTGATAATTGATGAGATGATTTTATGTGCTAATCTTGATAACCTTGATGATTATAAAATGGTCTTGATGATGGTGTGATGTTCTTGATAAATCTTGATGTTCTTGCTTTTAAAGATAAACTATGATTTTGATGATTTGAATATGATTAGAGCCCTAGGTTAAATTGGATATTTCGTATTGCGATATTCTTGATATAATTGGCTGGGAAATCGCAAGTTCGGGTGTTATTTATGTTTAGAAATCATGTTAGGATATGTTCAATATGTTTCTTGGTTTTGATCCATTATTTGACTACGTGGTGTCGTCATTTGTGTTTAAAAGTGTCTAAAGATGGTTTCGGGTTCCACGAAAGATCCCGGGGCCAAAATATTGAAAAAGAGTCAGTGGGGGGTAGGTGGGGGTAGGGGGACCCGCCACCTACCCGCTGCCCAAATTAGCGTCACTGGCAGCGGGCAGACGCCTGCCCGCCGGGCACTCGCTGCCCGGAGGCTTGCCGCCGGCGGGTGGTCCTCTACCCGCCGGCCACCCGCTGGATTTTTCCCCACCTTGGGATGTTGGCTTCCCCTTTGATGTTCCCCGACCCTTGTGGTGTCCCGTTGGACTCCGTTTATCGTGCCTAAAGTCTAGTTTGATGTTTCAGGTAACGTTCGTAGGATAAAAGAGTCTTGTGTATTGCATGCTAGTTGAATTGGTACCCCGTTAACCTAGGTGAAAGATGCATGAACCCTTAGGATTATTCCTAGTATGTGGATGACCACGCATAGGTTTCTTTATACGTTTTCTCCCCTCTCCCAATGTGTTAATGTGAATTGCATGTGCTTGCTACGTGTTATATGTGCATGACTCCCCAATATTGGCTGTGGTCAAATTGGTTTTGCATGGGCTGCAGTCCACCGATTGAGCTCGTCAACGGTGTGTAGGGCTGCAGTCCACAAAGAGGGACACGGTCCACCGATTGAGCTCGTCAACGGTGTATAGGGTTGTGCTCCGCCGTTGAACTCGTCAACGGTCTAATGAGCTACGGTTCATCGGTTGGCTATGGTCAATCCCTTCCTGCTGCGGTATGAGGCAGGGTGCTGCGGGGCTGTGTTAGCGCTATATGCGCTAACCCTCATGTATGGGCATATGATTGGTCTTGTGGCGCCACCACAGTGTGCTTATGTGATAAAGATATTGATTGAAAGATGATATAAATGATATGAAATTAACCTATGACCTTAGGATATATGATGATGTCTTTATATGTTTGATTATAACTATTGAATGTGTTTGTCCCTACTTATCGAGTCTATTCCTGGTTTTAAAGCTAGAGTCTCCTAAGTATATATCTTCCTGCTTCAAAATGGTTTTCCTATATATATATATATATATATATATATATATATATATATATATATTTTATTTTAACGCGTTGGAGTGGGTTACCAGCATTATTCGCTGAACAGATATATTTGGCTTTCAGGAACAGATGAGTAGATCCGGAGCGCGCTAGAGGACCGAGGCTTAGATAGTTAGTTTTCCTTTCAGCCTGCGTTCCATGATGATGTATTGACATTGCTTTGAGGATATTTAGTTAGTATAGCCTGTGCATCTGATTTCTCTAGCTCAGATGTGGCATAGCACCCCAAACTCTTATGTTTAGTAATGCTCTATTTCGGTATTAATAATAGTACTACCTTTATTATATAAGTTTTGAAAGTTTCAAAAATCTGGGGTGTTACAACTGGAGTTTCACAGTAATGTGGTAAATCCTAGATTGGAACGGATACCATGGGGTACCGATATTATTTGAGTTATCTGTTGGGTTGGACTTGTGGTTTCACCCAAGCCACGAGACCAAAAAAGAAATGGTTGACTGCTGAGCAGAGAATCTTGGTTATGCTTGTATCGGATTGTTTGTTGCCGAATAACAACAAAACCGTTTGTTGGGGAAGTTAGAGTGCACTTTTGCCTTCTGTTTGAAGAATATGGTGAAGTTCAACCTGCCTGCCTTGATGTTGCAACACATGGTCTTTTGCCGAGATCATAACTGGAAGAGTCTACCATACGGGATGGTTTTGAGTTGGATCTTTGCCAGGAAAGGTGTAAGTGTTGAAGGTTGTGTGCCGAAGCCAGTGGGCAAAATGGTGTTGGATGCCACCAATGTGCGGAGTTGCAATTTGTTTCAGTTGGATGACGGAGAGTACATCACGCTTGAGGAAGTTGCCAAGAAAACCCCCGAGGAGAGAGTCACGTTGGTTGTTGAGCTCGAGATTCCCGTGGGAAGTTGAACCATGCGGTTCATAGTTTGAGAGGTGATGTGGGGGATGATGAGGAAGAGGGTCAAGAGGAGGATGTGGATGCGAGAGAAGCTGCCGAGATTGAGGAGAGTGACTCAGAGAGCGAAGAAAACCCGAGAAGGAGGGAAGCTAGAACCAAGCGGGAACACGACGCCATGACACAAAAGGAGCGTGTGGTCACCCTTCCACGCCAGCAAAACAGGATGATAGAAGAGGGCTTTGCCTTTATGAAGACATTGTTCGTTGCAGTTAACCAGAGGTTGGACCAGCTGGAGGCCAGCTCTAGCCGAAGAGAAGAGGATGAGGAGTCTGGTGAAGACACCGAAGAGTCGGAGAGCGAGTCCTTCTAGCGTGGAGTTGTGGTAATCTCGTTTCCCTTCCCTTGTTGGTTGTTGCCGCTTGTTAGTTGTTTGTTGTTTGCCTTGCGTTGGATAGTTAGCTTTGTGGGTTGTTACTAGGAGCTAGTTGTTTAGGACTTTGGTGTTGATTAGAAAGTTTGGCTGTGATGTTTGGCTTTAGTGTTTGTTATGCTCAAAGAACTCTGTTGGCTATTTCTTTCAACCTTGCAATGTCATGACTTTTTGACCATTTTGTATCTCTTGAATCCTTAAAGTTTTGACCAAAAGGATGTTCTTGATTCTCTTGTCACACTGTTGTTTTGTGTTGCCGTTTTGTTTGAATTCGTCGTACCAAAGCTTCGGCGACGAAGCTTATTTTAAGGGGGAGAGGATGTGACACCCCGTAAATCCAAATTCTATTTAAGGATTAATTAAGTAATTAATCCTAGCTTAATTGATAATTTATTCCTAAAATCCTGAAAATTCAATAGTCGGGGACTAGAAATTGACTAGTCAACCCAAGTCAAGGAGTTGTACTCTAAGCTTAAAGAATTGTTCCCTTCTATCCTTAGACTTCTCATTTTAGTAAGGGCAAAGAAGACTTTTCACTTTACGATTGTATCCCAAGCTAACCTAGAGTCATCTTTCATTTCTTTTCCCTAACACCCTAAAAAGAAAAGCTCCTCCTTGTAACACCCCCGATTTCCATACTGATTTAAAACTTAATCATGCAGATAATCTAACCATAAAAAGCATACACAGTGGAAGTCTAACTGATAAATAGATGGAAAACGTAGAGTGTTATGCCACGTCCACTCAACGGTGAACGCACAGGCGTAAACAACTTCAACATAATCTGTCTATAAAGGAACAAGGTCAACAACAACAAGTCTAAAGTCTAACAAAGGCACACAGGACAAAACCATTACAAGGTTCGAGGGATCTATACTGTCTGTCTCTAGACCGCACTCGCCCCTACTCAGCACCTGAAAGAAACACATAAATATATGGGACGACGCCCGATCAGCGAATGATGCTAGTAACCCACCAATACATGTGAAATATCATACATAGATAGGATATATATACAAAATCATTTGCGAAACGGGATATAGTGTATATAAGTTCAAATCCAAGAGTAGAAGTCAAACACAAGACTCTTTGCACTCAAAATAAAGATAAGGGAACACATCCCAAGACCACGAGAAGTACAACGACACACAAGAATGGCTCAAGGCGCAATCTACCATCACACAGTAGATTATCACCCGACATGCATAACACAAGAGAATAAGGACACAACCATTGGCAACACATGCCTTTGTGACAACACATGTCACAAATAGAGAAATACACAACAATGGCAACACATGCCTTCGTGGCATCACCCATCACGAATTGATATGCCTTCCTTATGCCCGGTTCCAACCTTATGGCTACCCCCAACCTTATAGCTAGTTCCAACCATTACCTCCAGGACCCCTGTACATACAAGTCCAACCTTTTCCCTCCGAGGACCGTCGTCCCCATCCGCCGACAAACTGCCATCAAATCCACCAATTCATAGTACATGAGGGTACCGATCACACACATGGCAAAACATGCCTTGGCAACACATGCCTCCCAAGAAATACGTGAACCCGACACACAGGTCACAAACTCCATAATCACGTCATGGCCACCACGAGGACCACTGCCGTACCTTGGTGACTAATGTCCCATACCATTAATCGTGCAATCCAGGTACAGCCACACACACCACACCACAATAGGAATCAATCAACGGATCACAACGATGATATGAAACCATACTCAATAAGGAATTGATCACAATCTGACAACAACGATGATTGGCACAAGTCATCATCCACAATAGGAAAGGAAAAACAACACACACGCTAGCATTTAAACACCAAACTAGCATGCTTATCAAACGGATAAACCAAACATAGTTCCGAAAAACACACAAGACTCACCATGGTTCAACGAATCGCAATGTTGAATACTTAGCACGATTCAAGACACCAAACCTATATGGATTTCTATTATATAGTTCAAGACATACGAAACATCAAGAAGACACTCAAATAGTTCCGCGAAAGAACATTGGGAAGTCAAAAGACCAAATAATGAGTCAAAAGAATCACGGGGAACAAATCCCCCAAGAACCACATCCTGTACCCCGCGGGTGTGGCCAAGGGTGGACTCCCACCCGTGGTTCCACCCGCGGGAACCATCCCACATCACACCTGTACCCCGCGGGTGGGGCGGCGGGTGGACCCCTACCCGCCGTTCCGCCCGCGGGTACATGTCCTGTACCAAAAACATCCATTCGGGGATTTTCAACTCCAAGCTCAAATTCAAGTCCAAAACATGTCAAATCTCACTAAATACAACAAAATGACTTGAATCAAAGGAATAGCCAAGCAATGGCATACAAGAACCCTAATAACAAGCTCTAGATATGCATTTTCACAAGACAATGCATCAACACTCACATTTCATAGCAAAATCACATGTAGAACCCAATAAATCATCATATAGGTAAGCAAAATAGATTTTGTAGAGCATGGGTTACCTCTTGTTGACAAAAACCTTCACTCAACACTTCTCAAAGCTCCTAACAAGGTTTTCCTTCCACACCCACTTCAAGAACACACCAAAAGATCATAAAGATTCTACCTTTAGAAAAAGATACCTTAGAAAACACTAAAAACACCAAAGGAACATAGATCTTACCCTCCTTGATGCTCAAGGGTAGGAAAGGTGGAATCTTGGAGACAAACTTTGAAGATCTTGGAAGGTCTAAACTTGGCTTGGAGAGAAAGCTAGCTAGGTTTTTAGAGAGAAGAGAGAGCTTTTTGCTTTGAAAGTGTTAGGATAGAAATGAGAGATGTCTCCTAGGTTAACTTGGAATACAATCATGAAAGGAAATGTCAAATTTACCCTTACTAAAATGAAGAGGTGTAAGGGAACAAGGGAACTACTCACAAAGCTTTAGGTACATACCTTGACTTGGGTTGACTAGTCAATTACTAGTCCCCAACTATTAAATTTTCAGGAATTTAAGGAATTAAATTACCAATTGGATTAGGATTAATTACTTAATTAAACCCTTAATAGAATTCGGATTACGAGGTGTCACACTCCTTCTCTCTAGAAAATAGCTACCTTCTTCTTCAAGCCAAGTTTGGGCATTCCAAGATTCTTCAAGTTGGTCTCCAAGATTCAACCTTTCTTAGTCTTGAGCATATTGGAGGGTAAGATCTTTGGTCCTTTAGTGTTTTTAGTACCTTTTAAGGTGTTTTTTTCTAAAGATGAAATCTTTGTTGTCTTTTGGTGTGTTTGTGAAGTTGAAGTTGTAGGAGAGCCTTAATAAAAGCTTGTAAGGGTGGAATAAGTGAAGTTGTAGGCTACAAGAGGTAACCCATGCTTTACAAAATCTATTTTCTTACCTATATGATGATTTATTGACTTCTGCTTGTGATTGTTGCTATGAAATGTGAGTTTTGATGCATTGTCTTGTGAGAATGCATATCTAGAGCTTGTTATTAGGGTTCTTGTATGCCATTGATTGGCTAATCCTTTGATTCAAGTCATATTGTTGTATTTGGTGAGATTTTGGGTATTTTGGACTTGAATTTGGACTTGGTGTTGAAAATCCCCGAAGGGATTAATTGTGGTACAGAGGTGTACCCGCGGGCAGAACGGCGGGTAGTGCACCACCCGCCGCCCCACCCGCGGGGTACAAGTGGGTTGGACAGTGGTACCCGCGGGCGGAACCATTGGTGGAGGTCCACCCATGGCCCCACCCGCGGGGTACAATGATGTTGATTGTTGGGGATTTGTTCCCCGTGATTCTTTTGACTCGGTAATTGATGTTTTGACTTCCCGATGTTCTTTTATTGGGCTATTTGAGTGTCTTCTTGATGTTTCATATGTCTAGAACATAATGGTAGGAATCCATGTAGGTTTTGGCGTCGTGAATCGTGCTAAGTGTTCAACTTGGTGATTCGTTGAACCATGATGAGTCTTGTATGTTCTTCGAAACTATGTTTGGTTTACCCGTTTGATAAGCATGCTAGTTTTACGTTGAAATGCTGGGGTGTGTGGTTTGTTCTTTCCTATTGTGGATGATAACTTGTGTTGATCATCGTTGATGTCGGATTGTAATCCTTCCTTGATTGAGTATGGTTTCATATCTTCGTTGTGATCCGTTGATTGAGTCCTATAATGATGTGTGTGTTGGCTGTACCTAGATTGCACGATTCATGGTATGGGACATTAATCACCAAGGTACAGATGTGGTCCTCGTGGTGGCCATGAAATGATATTATGGAGTTGTGAATTGGGCTTCAGGCTCATGTGATTGGTGGTTGTGTGATTGATTTGAACGGTACCCTCGTGTACTATGAATAGGCAGATATGTTGGAGATTGTCGGAATGGGGACGACAGTCCTCGGAGGCATAAGGTTGGACTTTGGAGTACAGGGGTCCTGGAGGTAAAGGTTAGAACTAGTTATAAGGTCGGGGGTAGTCATAAGGTCGGAACCGGGCATAAGGATGGAATTTGGAACATGTGACATGTAGTGTCACGGTGGCATGTGTTGCCAATGTGTGTTTTTCTATCCTTTTCTGTTGAGCATGTCGAGTGGTATTCTACTTTGTGATCAGTAGAATACACCTCGAGTTGTACTTGTGTTGTTGTCGTTCTTGTCTTGATGTTGTCTTGGGATGTTGATTCTCGTTGTCCTTATTGAGAGTGAAATAGAGTCTTTGCAATTGACTTCTCTCTATGGCTATGAATTGATATATAATGTATTCTTTTTCGAAAATGATTTTGTATAATACCATCTATATATGCTATTGAACGCGTATTGATGGGTTACCAGCAATATTCGCTGATCGGGCGTCGTCCCCTTTCTTTATGCGCTTTACAGGTCCCGAGTATATGGCGAGAGCGTTAGTCGTGGATAGTTTAGATCCCCTGAATAGTATAGTTAGTGTTTTGGCCTGTGTGCCACAGATGTTGAACATACTAGACGGATGGTTTTGGACTTTGCCTGTGCGTTCACGTAGGGGTGAACGTGGCATAACACTCCTTGGTTTTCCCTGTTTTATTTTAGACTTCCGCTGTGTTTATGTTTTATGTTATATGTTGGTTAGTTTGCCTTGTACATCTTTAAATTGGCATGAAAATCGGGGGTGTTACATGCAATCTCCAAACAACCCCAGTTTGAGTCCCAGCAGCAGCAGCAATGGTTATACCATGACCATATCTCCTGGAATGACACAATATTGCACTCTGTACTGTGAAGATGAAATCAAACCAGTGGTTGACATGATTTTTAAAACATTGGATGCTGGTATTGAATTCTACAATAATTATGCTGCCAAAGTTGGGTTTGACACGAGGTCTAGTTCCCTCATTAAAGCACACGACGGGACGAAAACTCTAAAGCAAATCGTTTGCAATAGAGAAAGATTTAAGACTACGAGTGATTAACAATGTCACTCAAAATCAAATGTAGAAGCGGGGGGGGGGGGGGGGAGGTCCTTCCCATCCAAAGCGGAGGAGGGTTTCAAACAGAACTGGTTGCAGAGCTAGGATTAATTTTAAGCACATTGGAGTTGGTGGGTACCAAGTTAAGACATTTATTGAAAAGCATAATCACAGCATGTCTTCAGTTCTTGCAAGGCAGTTCCTAAAGGGAAATAGAAACATCTCTACTGTTCAGCAGAAGTTTATACTAGATTGTGCTAGAGCAAATATTGGAGCATCAAAATCACACGGTTTATATAGTCAGATTGTGGGGGATTACTCTGAAGTTGGGGCAACTGTAGTTGACTTTAAAAATGTCAGAAGGGATCTCATAGCCTATATATTGGGTGCCGATATACAAATACTAGTGCATAATCTTGTTAAAAAACAAGAGATGTGCCCTGCATTTGCTTTTGACTACGAAGTTGATGAAGATGAGCAGATGAGTAGAATATTTTGGGCAGATCCAATGTCAAAAAAGAATTTTGCTGCATTTGGAGATGTTGTCTCTTTTGATGCTACATATTCAACCAACAAGTATTATTCTATTCACATTCTTGCCTACGTTTCATTAATAATTCACATTAAACATTGTCTGATAAGTTCAGTCACGTTAAGATTTAGACATGTTCACTGTTTACTTGAAAAATATTTAATATAAATAAGCGCACATTGGCGCTTTATACCACGCGTCTTAAACACTAATGTCACGCACATTAATGTGAAACATCCAAAATTAGACTTCAAGTACATATGTGTGCGAATTTAAAACTTAATGTGCATTACATTAATGCTCTAAGTGTGCCAGTTCGACACCTGTATACTGTGACGTCGCTTTTTGTCTTGTAGGTACAATCTGGTTTTTACACCCTTCACCGGAGTTGATAACCATAAAAAATATATAACATTTGGCGCTGGACTATTGTTGAAAGAAGACATTAAGTCTTATGTTTGGCTCTTTGAAAAGTTTTAAAAGGCAATGGGTATGGAACCAAGAATAATTGTCACTGATCAAGATCCAGCTATGAAAGTGGCAATTCCAAGAGTTTTCAAGCAAGCCAAGAATCGTTATTGCATGTGGCACATTATGTGTAAAGTTGGGGAAAAGGTTGTTCCTACATTGAGCAAGAATGAGGAGTTTAAGAACAAACTGAACTCAATTGTTTTGACATCATCTTTGGAACCTACTGATTTTGAGAAACAGTGGAGAGAGCTCATGGAAAAGTACAACTTAGTTGAATAGAATTGGTTTACAACTACGTTTGAGGCAAGAAACCATTGGATCCCAACCTATTTTAGAGATGCTTTTATGGGGGGTCTACTCAGGACAACGTCGCGTTCAGAAAGTGAGAACTACACGTACAACCGTTTTACTGGCCCACAGTCTAGCCTAGTTGAATTCATGATGAACTTTGACAGTGCTCTTAAATCACAACGTAACACTAACGCAAAACTCAATAGTGACAATGAAGGATACAATCCAAATATGAAGACACCTTTGGGGATCGAAAAACATGCTTCAATTGTCTACACCATTACTGTTTTCTATCAAGTTCAGGCAGAAATATGTGCCTCTTGTTTCAAATGTATGGTGTTGAGTGTTAGAGAATATGGTGGAATATTACACTATGATATTATGGATGGAAAGGATAAAATATTTAGAGTAGTGCACAATGTAAATGACCATGAGGCCACATGCAGTTGCAAGATGTTTGAGATGGTTGGACTGTTGTGTAGACACATTTTTGTGGTCTTTAGAGACCTTGAAAAGATACCTCTGAAGTATGTGGTTAATCGGTTGACTAAGGATGCATCTTTAAAGGCTACATTTGAAATGGATGGTGTCATTTATGATCAGAATGGACCAAAGGATGAAAAGAAGATGTTGCTGAATAAACTGTGGGCAGATGTACACTATTGTATTGATCTAGCAGGTTCATACATGGAGCAATTGACTGCACTTTTGCAAGGAATTAATAACAGAAACAACTGTTAATGTCAGGAAAGGAAAAGTTATCACCTCAGCACAGCAGGAAGACTGTTATAGAATCCTTTTGTGGATCAACAGAGATTTCAGAGATCAATATACTTCCACCTAAACATGCAAAGAACAAGGGCAGTGGCAAACGTATCAAAAGCAGCAAGGAGTTGGCGATAGAAAAAGAAAAGGGCATGAAATGCAATTTTTGTGGGGTTAGAGGAGATCAACATGACACCAGGACTTGCCCACTTAACCCCAAAAATAAGGACAAGCAAAAGGGTAAAAAAAAAGCATAGCATTCTATTTTAGAATGCCTTACAGTTGAGAATGAAAATAAATAGAAAATATATAACACAAATACTTAGTTAACTCATTTTAGAATGCTTTTACATTTGACATACTTGAATTTAATGTTCAGCAATTACTAGTTTTGTTTTTATCACTGATTTGTGTCTAACAATCACTGCTAATAGTTTAAACTGCGTGTCATTAATTCTTGACTTGCGTGCAATTAAGTCTTAACGTGCGTTAGTTATACTATTGTAGAATCACTTGACACAAAGTGAAAAAAAAAATTGTAAATGCCAAAGGCTTAGCATCCGTTGACTACACATTTAACGTGAGCTACATTAATGCTTAATATGCCTACTACGGAAACAGAATGTGCGTTGATTTATGTATAAAAACTTTAGTCCGTGGTAAAATGCTAACACGCTTTACATGCGTTGGTTAACATTTAACTTGCGCGACATTAAGCCTTAATATGCGAAACCTGAACGAAGAAAATACTCTGCCGTTCTTTATTAAAAAAAAAAATTAGTCCTTTAGTGGGGATTCAATCCTAAACAGTATCAATATGTTCAATGACTTATACCATTTGGCCAGTGGGCTCATCCGTTCGTTTCATTATATAAAGAATATTAAACACTTATTTTTTAGACTCAACACTTGTAGACCGAAAAACAATTCTCCAGATTAAAAAACGAATATATTTAACGTGCGCTACATTTAGGCTTAATATGTGTAACACTTAAACAGACTGTGCTTTTTGTTTATGTATAAAAACTTTGGTCCTTCGTGAATGCCAACTGCTTTACATGCATTGATTAACATTTAACTTGCGCGACGTTAAAGCTTAATAATCGTAAATTGGACAAAGACAATGTAACACCCCACTTTTCTAACTTTTAATTACAAATCTAAGTTGTCATTAACATAAACTAAGCAGCGGAAATAATACTAAAAAGGTAACTAGTGGGAATGTCACAGCCACAACCACCACTCCGTGGTTATTGCACAGGCTAAGGGGTAAAACTAGAAATAACATAAAAATCTGGCATCCATATAGAATACTGAAAACATAAGGGGGAAAAATGTCACCCCAAAAGTCTACATCATCCTCAAAAAAAAATAACATCATTAATGAGTCTAAAATCCATAACAAAGTCATAAATAACTAGATTTTAGACATCTCAAACTACGAGACTAATCTAACTCGATCTCTTCTCACTGTTGGGCCCACCTGGAAGGGGTTTTGCAAGCAACACATAGACAAATAAGAAAACACTCTTTAGCACGAAGCTAAGTATAACCACACTCAACCCTGTAAATCTTTATAGATATACTTTGAAAACATTTGGTTTCTTTTGTAAACAATAAACTCATCTCAAATCATCTTTAGATCTATCACATACTTTCTAGATGCTTGCAACCTATAATATCAACTGGCATGCTTATATATATAAGATTGAACACTTAGATACTTCAACATATAAACACTTCAATTACTTAACAAACAACTCATGCTTCTAGGTGGGATCATACTAATAAACCATATAACAGATATTCTCATGCTCTCACATTCTCATCACATAAGCTTAATATACAAGGCTTCAAATATAACAAAATAATCATGCTCAATGGACAACCTTAAATCAACATTCTCATCATGTAATCTCATGTGATACTTTATACAAATGCAATCTTGTGCAACACTATACATCATACTCATATGCAATCTTGTGCAATGCTATAATCATACTCATATGCAATCTCGTGCAATAGTGCAATACTATAATCATACTCATATGCAATCTCGTGCAATACTATAATCATACGCAATCATGTGCAGTTCTATATTCATATGCAATCTCGTGCAATACAATAATCATACTCATATGCAATCTCGTGCAATACTATAATCATACGCAATCATATGCAGTTCTATATTCATATGCAATCTCGTGCAATACTATACTCATACTCATATGCAATCTCGTGCAATACTATAAATATATACTCATGTACACTCGTTGTAAAAATAGAGTACTTTCAGTGGAGGTCTCTTTCTTTCTTACTTTTGAGTCTCTCTTGACTCGCTTTCTTTCTCTTGAGTCTCTCTTGACTCACTTTCTTTCTCTTGAGTCTCTCTTGACTCGCTTTCTTTCTCTTGAGTCTCTCTTGACTCGTTTTCTTTCTTTTGAGTCTCTCTTGACTCGTTTTCTTTCTTTTGAGTCTCTCTTGACTCGTTTTCTTTCTTTTGAGTCTCTATTGACTCACTTTCTTTTCTTTTCGCTCGTAGACGGCTCAGGGTTTCACCGTACCGTGAATTGCCCCATCGGGAACAGCGTAAGTCCGACCCAATATCTCCTACCGTCTACAGAACCAATCTCGTGGTTCTTGCGCTGTGGAATCGGGTATCGAAGTTTCAGTGTGCACACCCCCTACCAGGATTCCAAGCCTGTTGGGCAGTTTCCAACCTCGTAACGTGGGAATACGCCGCGTTACATATACTGGGACCGCAATGTCCATAAAATCATCCGAGAAGACATAGTCCAAACGAGATCCTCCAAAACCTCACCGATGTAGATAATACATAGATATATCTCTCATTTATCAATTTCATGCATGCAACAACTCTACTACTTCTCAATGCATCAAAGAATGATATACCACATACTTATGGTTTTTGAAAATATTACTTGGGCTCACGTTGGCCTTTTATGCATTTTTGAAATATGACATATGTGGGATGCCAAGATACTCTATAACATGTTTCTAAACCATGTGCAAAATAACATGAAGTACTCAAGAATATAATGTCATGCTCGGTTTGCAACATAGCAAATTCTATACATTCCACTTCAACAATTATGCTTCTATTCTCATTGATCAAATAACACAATTTAATCATGCTTTCATAATAAATCATATTCTCAAATGATCGTGCTTTAAACTCAATAAAAACATCATCAGATCACATAGTTAAATAATTCTTCATACACAGTAAACTAGTCAATATATACTCTGTGTAGCGATTCTCCAATAATTCCTTCATAACATACTCATTTTTTATCCAAATTCAACAAAATCAAAGCCAAAACGTGCGTCGAGACGGTCCCGAAGAGTCGAGACACAAGGGCCCGTAACACTCGGCCCGAAACGACACGTAGCTGAGCCACAAGGGCTCGGCCACTGCACAAAATCTCCTCAGAATCAAACTCAGGGACCTGGGGCGGGACTCCTCATGGTCTGCCCCATGAACCCCGTTATTCCATAGGGACTAGGCTGCGGCCCTACTCTGATGGGTCGCGGCTAGGGCCGCTGGTCTGATCTGGTGCACCCTGTGTGTGCACCAGATGGCTTTTTCTCCTGCGAACTCAATCCAAACAAGTCCAAAACATTCTCAACAACTCACAAACAAATAATAGATCACTTCTAGGCATAAACACAACAGAATCTCACAGTTTCTACTCATTTCTACTCAATAGCAAGGCTTCACATAGCCAAATTTCAAGAAGGAATCCATGGGGTTATAAACTTTATAGATCAAAAGTTCTTGGTAAAATCTTTATAGGGATACATGGTATTTCCCAAAATATACGATGTTACTAACTAAATATTTTTAGGAAAATAGTAGAATAGGTTCCAAATATCTTTGTGATCAAATATATATCTCATACATAGTTATATATGTATATATTCTCAAAATTAAGTATAACATTCCCCAAAACATATATATACTCATATATATAATTCTTGAAATATAGCTTTCTTGGCAAATCATAGCTTTTGGTAGATCAAAATCTTTCTCAACATATTTATGATTTTCTTAGGAAAATACTTTTATATATAAATAATCCTTCAAGTCCAAATAATATAATATATACTTCAAGATAATTACTTAAGGGTTGAAGTAGCTCAAGTGGAAGGAATTCTAATTAATAATTAAGAGGTTAGGGGTTCAATCCCCTTTTTAAACAATTTTCTAGAGTATAACATGGCATAGAATAAAATCACACAAAGATTACTACCCTGGGAGGTAGCACACTCGTTAGAACCAGTGTGCTACGGGCAATTTAGGGCAAAATAATAAGTTTGGGAATCATGGGTTATTATACCTTGAGAACCCTTGATCTAGCCAACACCATTACTAAGCTCTTCTTCTTCACCCATCATCTTCCTTCTCCAAACCAAAACATAGCAACAACTTCACCATTTCCACTCACAAGCACACAAACAAGCCCACATAAATACATATACATCATCTTATCAACTTAAACTAGAGAATGGAATGGAAGAAGAGAGGATGAAGCTTATATCAAAGAGAGAGAGCTTCATGAGAGAGATGAGTGCTGCTGATTTCTTTAGAGTGAATAGTGCCACAATGGAAAATGCTATCTCTTATAGTTAGGGTTTTGGTGTAGAAATGTAAAATAAACTTGCAGGGTTCACCTTGCATCATGAACCATAGTCTAGTAAGATGATTTTTGAATAACTTGGGGTCAAAGTGTATTTTTCCAAAAATATTTCCAAACAAAGACTTGGTTCAGATTTCTCCCAGTCTCACTCAGATTGATTTTTCAATTTAAAACTTGGTACGCGAAATACCCGAAAATTTAGGATTTTAGATTTAAAATAAATCCCGGTGTTGAATTTACTTAGAAGTGGCTCAAAATAATTTATTCAACACCGATTTCATCGCAAAAATTTTTACGGAGTGAAAAATGGCTATTTCGGAATTTCTTAATATTGGATTTATGAAATTAAATTTTGGGTTGTTACAGACAATACTCTACCGTTCATTAGTGAAAAAAAAATCCAATCTTTAAGGGGATTCAATCCTGAGCGAAATCAATATGTTCAAAGACTTCTACCATTTCACCAGTAAACTCATCCATTTATTAACTTTGTTGTATAAACAATATTAAACACTTAGATACTCAAAAACAATTCTCGAAAAAAATATATATTTAAAATGCAATACATATGCTTAAGATGCGTAATACGGCAACAAAATGTGCGTTGGTTTATGTATTAAAAGTTTGGTCTGTGGCAAATACCAAAAGCTTAACATGCGCAATACAGTAACTGAATGTGGATTAGAAATACGTTAATCTGGGTGTTTTTTTGCAGACATTGTAATGTGCGTAGAATATGGTCTTAATGTGCATTTTTTAATAGCTTATATTTCCTTGAATAAAGTCCTAATGTGCTTGGATTTTTGTATTAAATTATCATGTAACACGAAACTTTTAAAAACCAAAATTACATAACGTGCATTGATTTTAGGCTGATAGTGCGCGGATTTGCTTGTTTATTTAATCATTATCAAAAAAAAAAAAACAAAAAATGAATAAAATGCAAAAAGATTTATTATTTACATTGCAATAATTTACACTTTGAACTGCTACTACTACAACTATAATAATAATAATAATAATAATAATAATAATAATAATAATAATAATAATAATAATAATAATAATAATAATAATAATAATATTAATATTAATATTAATAATAACAACAACAACAACAACAACAACAACAACAACAACAATAATAATAATAATAATAATAATAATAATAATAATAATAATAATAATAATAAAGGAACATCCCACTAATTATCTGAAACAACATCAATCAACAAACCTATTGAAGCGCACATGAGAGCTTATTTTATTAACAAAAAAAAAAAAAACTCAGCCAAACGACAGGATCCGTCTATACCTTTTGGAGATATTTCTTTTGGTTAAGCCTGCATTAAGGTACCAAAAGATATATCTCCAAAAGGAGTAGAGGATCCTGTCGTATGTCTGGGCTAAAACGACACATTCTAAACCAGAAAAGATCAAGTCATATGAATCTAAAATCTAACTGATCCAGATGTATAGGACTGCCCCACATGTTATATTCAACTTACAAACAAACACATCTGGTTGATCTCTAAGTTGAATATAACATACGGGACAGTCCAATACATCCGGATCAGTTAGCGTTTAGATCCACAGAAGAAGATCTTTTCAGGCTTAAAATGTGCTGTTTTAGTTGAAAACAACTAGATCCACCTACGGCTTTTATTAGAGCTCTACTCAAAGGACGTCGGCTTTGCTCATAGATCTTTTACCTCCTCATAGAAACTTCGAGGGTTGTGGAATTGTATTTGATTCAGGGGATGTTTATTATCAGGTTTAGAATGTGTTGTTATTGTAATCAACTACAATGACAATAAGGAGAAGGAGGGCGACTATGATGAGGATGGGTATACATCATGATGAATGTGAAGAAAATGACGATGAAGAAATGATGGTGGTTTTGGTAATGGTGTGGAAAACTCAATTGACACCATTTCAATATATATGATGTATCGTTGGGTGATCTTTCACTTTTATAGGCGAATAACTTAGTTAAATTAACCGATTTGAGAAATTCAATGTTGACCGTTTCGTGAACTTAAAAATGAATTGACGTTCACACGTTTAATGTGCTTTGCATTTCTATATAATGTGGTCGAAATAGCAGTACAGAGTGCGTGCATTTATACTTTAGTGTGCGTTACTTAAGATTTTAATGTACGTGAATGACAACTGCCTCACATTTTTCTAAGTTTCCTTTAATGGGTGCGTTTTTTTAGCAGTTGAATGGCATATCGATTGATTATTCGACGCCTAAGAAAACGCACCCATTAAAGGATCCGTTTACTATTGTGATAAAGGATATTGTTATTTTTTTGAATGCAAGGATATTGTTATTAAAATAATTTTTTTTCGTTTTTAATTTACCTTTAATATTAAAATATTTTCCTTCCATTTTAAATTCTCGTTCCATTGTTACAAATTGTGAAAGATTCATTGTAGAGACAATAGACTTGTTTCTGTGAATAAACACTTGTACAGTGTGCGTGTATGTATAACTTAATATGTGTAGTAAAATAATTTAAAATGCATATATTAATATTTCAATGTGCGTGGGGGATTTTTAAACGAATATGCGTTAATTTATTCATTAATATACGCACATTAATACGTTAGTATGCGTGTATTTCAGTCTTAATGTGCATGAGATTGTATACTCACTGACTTGTAGCCAAAAAAAAAAAATATTAGACTTTAACGGGTGCAATTTTTTTAAGATTTGAATGACCATTCAACTTTAAAACATTTCTTTATGGAAAATAGAAAAATTGCTGACAATGAAATGGACTTGTCACTTATTTTCACAGTAAGTGATATGTCTATCTCGTTGTCAGAACTATATGTATTTCCCATATGGGAAATATGTAAACTTTAAATAAAAGATTTGTAGTTGTGTAAGCATACAACATAAAATTGTCATTTAACACTTAGATAATGCACACTGTATGGTTTTTAAACGCATGTAAACGAGTAAATAAATGAATGGCAAGTATATATCTAATGGACCTTATTGCTTTAATGTGCGTTACATCTACACTTAACATGTGTATATGTATACTTCAGTGTGTTTGTATACCTTAACCTGCATTGATTAAACATTTAACTTGCTCGACATTAAAGCTTAAGATGCGTAATATGGACAAAGACAGTATACCTTGGTGTGCACATTTAATACGCGTAATACGCAACCGTTCATGACCCGGGAGTATCTTGAAGAGACTATTTAAAGGATGGATAATCCATCACACCGTCTCATCTCAAGCAAGATGGATGCTAAAAAGACACCTGTAATTCCCGTGACAAAAAATGTTGAGAAAGGCAACTAGTCTAAGAAGTCCCGCAAACCCCTTTCCAAAATCTCAAAGGAAGATCTAGGAGCACTGAAGAAGGATCTGAATGATCCAAATTTCGACAAACGTTTTCTAGCATTTGTTGACAACTACCCTGTTGATAATCTTCCTGATGATTCAGACAGCGACACAGGTTTAAAAATCTCTTTCAACACTTGGAAAAGAGAGGCTCTTGCCCATCTAGTTGATGAAGAGGAAGAATTCGACTCTGAAGATGGACCAAGCTTCGTGAAGGAAGAAAAGAAATGTTAAGCTCGATTATCTTAATATTACGTTTTCATGTAATAAGTGTCCAGTGTTTAATGATGATATAATAAGATGTTTGTTATGGTCAAGTTGATTATCATCACGATGCTTACAATGCGTTGATTAAGCATTTAAATTGCGCAACATTAAACCTTAAAATGCGTAATCTGGGCAAAGACATTATGCCTTTGTGTGCAAACTTGTCCATTAATACTCTGTCGTTCATTGTTGAAAAAAAATAAAAAATAAAAAAAATAAAAAATTCAAGTCTTTATATTAAAACACTTGTTTTTCAGACTAAACACTTGTAGAACCGAAATAAAAAAAAAAGAATATATTTAATGTGCGCTACATTAAGGATTAAGATGCGTGATAGGGAAGCATATTGTGCGTGTCGGTTTATGTATTAAAACTTTGGTCCATTGTAAATACCAAAGGATTTACATGCGTTGATTAACATTTAACTTTTCGATCTAGGGCAGAATCGATATTTTCATAGACTTCTACCATTTCGCCAACGGGCTCATCCATTTTTTTTTTTCTTTTTTTTGAAAGTTACTGGTTCTATTACATTGTAGTATCTGTTCATATACTTTCTCAACCTACTGAAACACAAAGAACCAATAACGCCTCCACTGAGGCTCGAACTCATAATCTTCCAAATGGAAGTCCAACCCGGGCTCATCCATTAGTTTCATTATGTAAAGTATATTAAACACTTGTTTTTCAAACTGAACACTTGAAGACCAAAAATTTAAAAAAAAAAAGAATATATTTAAAGTGCGGTACATTAAGCCTTAAGGTGTGTAACACATCAACAGAATGTGTGTTGGTTTATGTATTAAAACTTTGGTCCGTGGTTAAAGCCAAAGGCTTTACATGCGTTGATTAACATTTAACATACGCGACATTAAATCTTAAGATGCGCAGTCTGCCCAATTACAATATTCTGCCGTTCTTTATTAAAAAAAAAAACAAAAATAAAAAATTAACACAATGTTCATGACCTCTGCGAGCTTGTCAATTTCTTGGGTTTTCCAAAGATCTATATACCCACTTTAGCAGCACCCATAATGCAGTCTTGGCCGTGTTGTGAATTTGGTTTGCATTGCCCATGGATCTTCAGCCAGAAGGTTTCGTTACGAACTTTTGCGAATGGGTGGGGAGACCTCTTTCAAACTGGAATCTGTGTCGGAGAACATCCCAAACTGGTGTACGTCTGACCTTTTCTGACGTTCCTTCTAGTTCTGAGAGATATTACTGATTCTTGTGGTCAGCTCAGGTTGGAAGTTTGCATTAAGGGATGTTTCTTTTCAGGTTTAGAATGTGTTGTTAATGAAATCAATTACAATGACAACAAAGGAGAAGGAGTGCGAGTATGATGAGGAGGGTATACATTGTGAAGAATGTGAAGAATACGACGATGAAGAAATGATGGTGGTTGTGCTAATGGTGTGGAAAACTCAATTGACGCCATTTCAATGTATGCTGTATCGATGAGTGTTCCTCCCATTTTATAGGCGAATAACTTGGTTAAATTCACTGATTTGAGAAATTCAATGTTGACCGTTTCGTGAACTTAAAAATATATTTTTTCCATTTTTAATTCACCTATACTTGGTGTTGTATAATCTTATTAATATTGAAATATTTTCCTTCCATTTTAAATTCTCGTTCCATTGTTTGAAATTGTGAAAGATTTGTTGTGACACCCCGTAATCCAAATTTGATTAAGGGATTAATTAAGTAATTAATCCTAACCCAATTGATAGTTTAATTCCTTAAATTCCTGAAAATTCAATAGTCGGGGACTAGTAATTGGCTAGTCAACCCAAAGTCAAAAGTTGTACCTTAAGCTTTGAGAGTTGTTCCCTTGTTCCTTACACATTTCATTTTAGTAAGGGAAAATGAGACATTTCCTTGGCAATAGTCTTTCAAGCTAACCTAGGAAGACACATTTCATTTCTTCAAACACTTTCCAAGAGAAAAATCATAAGTTCTCTATCTTCTCTCTAAAAGCTAGTTAGCTTTCTTTCCAAGCTACACCTAGGGCTACCAAGATCTTTGAAGTTTGCTTTCAAGATTCTACCTTTCATACCTTTGAGCATCTAGGAGGGTATGATCTAAGCTCCTCTTGTGTTTTTGGTGTTTTCTAAGGTATCTTTTTATAAAGGTGAAATCTTTATGTTGTTTTAGTGTGTTCTTGAAGTGGGTGTGGAAAGGGAACCTTGTTGGGAGCCTTGTGGAGTGTTGTAAGTGAAGGATAGGTCTACAAGAGGTAACCCATGCTCTACAAAATCTATTTTGCTTACCTATTTGATGATTCTTGGATTCTACATGTGACTTTGCTATGAAATGTGAGTGTTTATGCATTGTCTTGTGAAAATGCATATCTAGAGCTTGTGTTTAGGGTTCTTGTATGCCATTGCTTGGCTATTCCTTTGATTCAAGTCATTTTGTTATATTTGGTGAGATTTGGCATGTTTTGGACTTGAATCTGAGCTTGGTGTTGAAAATCTCCGAAGGGATTATTTGGTGTACAGGTATGTACCCGCGGGCGGAACGGCGGGCAGTGGCCTACCCGCCGCCCCACCTGCGGGGAACAAGGCGTGGGAAATGGTGTTCCCGCGGGCGGAACCACGGGTGGGGGTCTACCCGTGGGTCCACCCGCGGGGAACAATGTTGGCTTGTTTGGGGATTTGTTCCCCGTGATTCTTTTGACTCGGTATTTGGTGTTTTGACTTCCCGATGTTCTTTTGTGGAACTATTTGAGTGTTTTCTTGATGTTTCGTATGTCTAGAACTATATGGTAGGAATCCATGTAGGTTTTGGTGTCGTGAATCGTGCTAAGTGTTCAACATTGTGTTTCGTTGAACCGTGATGAGTCTTGTGTGTTCTTCGGAACTACGTTTGGTTTACCCGTTTGATAAGCATGCTAGTTCGGTGTTTAAATGCTAACGTGTGTGTTGTTTGTACCTTCCTATTGTTGATGATGACTTGTGTTAATCATCGTTGTTATTGGACTGTGATCCATTCCTTGATTGAGTATGGTTTCATATCTTCGTTGTGATCCGTTGATTGATTCCTGGTGTGGTGTGGTGTGTGTAGTTGTACCTGGATTGCATGATTAATGGTATGGGACATTAGTCACCAAGGTACGGCAGTGGTCCTCGTGGTGGCCATGACGCGATTATGGAGTTTGTGACCTGAGTGATGGGTTCACGTATTTCTTGGGTGGCATGTGTTGCCGTGTGTGTGATCGGTACCTTGTGTACTATGAATTGGTGGTCTTGTCGGTGGTTTGTTGGTGGGGGACGACGGTCCCAGGAGGGAAAAGGTTGGACTCAGAAGTACAGGGGTCCTGGAGGTAATGGTTGGAACTAGACATAAGGATGGGGTAGCCATATGGTTGGAACCGGGCATAAGGAAGGCATCTCAATTCGTGATGGGTGATGTCACGAAGGCTTGTGTAGCCGCTGTCGTGTGATTCTCTATTTTGTGACGTGTGTAGTCGCAAAGGCAATGTGTTGCCATTGGTTGTGTCCTTATTCTCTTGTGTTATGCATGTCGGGTGATAATCTACTGTGTGATGGTAGATTACGCCTTGAGCCATTCTTGAGTGTCGTTGTATTCTTGTTGTCTTGGGATGTGTTCCCTTACCTTTATTGTGAGTGCATAGAGTCGTGTGTTGATCTCTATCTTGGCTTTTGAAACTTATATATATTATATCCCGTTTCGCAAATGATTTTGTATACATATACTATCTATCTACATATGATATTTCACATGTATTGGTGGGTTACCAGCATTATTCGCTGACCGGGCGTCGCCCCATATTTTATGTGTTTCTTTCAGGTGATGAGTAGACGAGAGCGCGGTCTAGAACCTGTTAGCTAGATCCCTTTGTTTTGAACTGTTGTGGCCTGTGTGCCAATGCTAGACATTAGTACTCTTGTTTCTGTATGGATTTAGATTGTGGATTGTGCAGATGTTTCGCCTGTGCGTTCACCTTTGGGTGGGCGTGGCATAGCACCCTTTATTTCCTGTTTATATAACCCTTGTTTAGTCTTCCGCTGTGCATAATGTTATGATTAGTTATCTGTATGTCTAAGGCTTAATTTAGAATGGAAATTAGGGGGTGTTACATTCATTGTAGAAACAATAGACTTGTTTATTCGAATGAACACTTGTACAGTGTGCGTGTATGTATAACATAATATGTGCACCAAAATAATTTAAAATGCGTATATTAATATTTCAATGTGCGTGAGGGATTTTTAACACTAAAACAACGCACAGTGTATGGTTTATACACGCATATAGGCAAGTAAATACACGCATGGCAAGTATATATCTAACAAACCTTATTGCTTTAATGTGCGTTACATCCACACTTGGTATGCGTATATGCGTAATTATGTTCAAAGACTTCTACCATTTCGCCACGGGGCTCATCCGTTGATTTCATTGCATAAAGCATAATAAACACTTGACAATACTTATCCAGGACTGTTATTTAAAAAGGGTTTGATAAATAAAAAAAAATCATTGTGCGTTGGTTTGCTCTATTACATGCGCTGTAACGTAATACACTATGCATGTATATATACTGTTGGGTCCGTTTGATAAGACTATAAAGTGCTTGAATGACAAACGCCTTGGATTCTCCAGATTTGCTTTGATGGGTGCGTTTTTTAAGCGTTGAATGACTATTCAATGTTGTCAGTTTCCCAACTAAAAATGCCTTAAAGAGCTGACATCAAATAGCCCTGAAAGTACTTACCCACGTAATAAGTAAGAAAATAATTAATGTGCTTTGGTTCGGTCTAATACATGCGCGAAATAAACGTACAATGTACGCGTAGATATACTTTTAATTTAGTTGCACCGAGAGGAAGAGATTTTTAAATGCAAAAATTTTATAGTGCGTCGAAATACCAATTAAAGTGCGCAAAATATGACTTTAAACTGCATTTGATTTAAGCCCTAATGTGTGTGGATTCAACTACCAAACAAAACACATGTTTATCCAAAATAAACACTTGTAGACCCCCAAATCAAACTACTTAACCCCCGAGTTGGGGGGCCGATGGAGTATTGATTGTGTGTGTGACGTTGTGGCCTTATCTTCAAATTACAAGTGTGTATGTAACGCACATTATGTCCTTAAGGTGTGTTAGATCAACACTTAATGTGCGTCTCCAAATACTTTAACATGTGTGTATGAATGCTTCATTGTGCGTGTGTAATAATTTAACAAATATGCGTGAATTTATTCTTTAATATGCGCACAGTAATCTTTTAACGTTTAACTTGTATATAAAACTACTATGCAGAACAATCCTTATTCAATTCAAATGACCAAAAGCCTACTCGTGATGACAAACACAATTTAACACAAGCATAAACAATACATTATATTTTCTCCTTTCCCTTCGTCTTCTTGCTCGGGCTTGACTCACTGGCTGACATATCTTGGACATTTTTATTAAAATATCTTGGACATTTTTATTTTTATTTTATTTGAAACTAGAACTTGATAAGTACTTTAAAGTAAACATTCACACACATTGTATTCTTATTGCACGCATTTAAAAGACCAAATCAACGCATCTTATGGATTTTGCACCACTCACATTAAAAGGTATTAGTCCTACTATGTGGATAATAATAATAATATAACAATAATAATGTGCGTTTGATTTTTGTTTGTTTATTTAATGACTATCAAGTAAAACACAAAAAAAATATATAAGAAGCAAAAAAAAAGATTTATTATTCACAATGAACTAATTTATACATTGAACTGCTACTACTACTAATATAATAAAAATAATAATAAAGAACATCCCACTCGGCGAGGCACATGTGCCGGCGACCCGCTGCCCGGAACAGTAAAACCGGCGGGCAGCCCCCCCACCCACCGGCTACCCGCTGGAAATTCGTCCCACCCGGGACCCCGGCTTCCCCGTTTGACGTTCCCCGTTCCCCGTGGTGACCCAACGGACTCCGTTTATCGTGCCTATGTCTAGTTTGATGTTTCGGGTACCGTTCGTAGGTTTATGAGTCTGTTATATTGCATGCTAGTTGAATTGGTATCCCGTTGACCTAGGTGGAAGAAATATGAACCCCTTAGGACTATTCTTAGTAAGTGATGGATCACGCATAGGTTTTGTTATACGTTTTCTCCCCCTTCCTAATGTGTAATGTGGGTTGCATGTGCTTGCTATGTGTTATGTGTGTGTTACCCCAATTCGGTTGCGATCGGATTGGTTATCCTGAGCTGCGGTTCAGAAGCTGGCTGCGGTCAGATTGATACTCTTGGGCTGCGGTCCACCGTTTGGTTGCGATCAAACGTTTTTATACGAGCTGCGGTTCGTCCTCTTTCCTGGCTGCGGTTAGATGACATTCTCTTGGGCTGCGGTCCACTGTTTGGTTGCGATCAAACACTATGATGAGCTGCGGTTCATCGGTCGGTTGCGATCGGCCCCTCCGTGTTGCGATACAGGGCAGGGTGCTGCGGGGCCGTGTCAGAGCTATATGCGCTGACCCTCATGTATGGGCATGCGATTGGTCCAGTGGCGCCAACAAAGTGTGTTATGTGTTGTGACACGGACGAGTTGTGATTACGAGTGTCTTGGGGGATGTGACTATGGGATTTATATTGGGGATTGTTCATGTTGGGTTATGATCATTGTTTATGCTCCGCCTTATCTGCCTTATCTGTGGTGAACTGCATATGCTCGTTATAACTGTTGCTTGTGTCTGACCTTATCTGTCGAGTCATTCCCGGTTTTAAAACTAGAGTTCGTAGGATATATCTTAATGCTCAAAATGGTTTTTGTATATCTATATATATCTCTATATGTATTGTATTTCAACGCGTTGGAGTGGATTACCAGCATCTCTCGCTGAACAGATATATTTGGCTTTCAGGCACAGAGGACTAGAGCACTGGAGCGCGCTAGAACTGGAGTGTAGAAGTAGAGTAGTTTCCCTTTCGGCCTGCGTGCCATATTATGCATTGTGTTTCAATGGATATTAGTTAGACAGCCTGTGCACCTGGGTTCTCTAGCCCAGGTGTGGCATAGCACCCCGTACACTTATGATATACTTTGGGATGTAATGAGATATTTCCTTTATTATATAAGCTTAAAATGTCTTGAAAATTCGGGGTGTTACAGTTGGTATCAGAGCCTAAGTTTGACCCTAGGAAAAGACTCTTAAGACCGGACTTTAGGACGTTAGGCTTGAACTCTAAGTACCTAGGAACATAGGACTCAGGAATCTTAGGACGTGCGGTGAGATTGTGAAACCTACACATAACTTCCCTACACGTTGCCCTTCCCCATTCTGAAACCCTTCCCCACTTATCACTTCACCAGAAGTGCATCGAACTCTAACTTAACATTCTTATAAACACTGACCAGAAAGACGATAGCATGGCACCGAACAGAAGGCAATCAAGGACTCCGGAACCCGCCACTAATGACCCCTTGACCCAAACTCTACAGCAACTAACACAGGTCGCACAGGCACTAAGTGACGCGGCCCTTCGCAACAACAGGCCCCCACCGCCTCCATCAAACGCAAACTCGGACGTCGCCCGACAAGTCTCAAATCACCGACCACCCACGTTTTCGGGAGAAGAGGATCCCGCGGTCCTAGAAGAATGGATCCGGACGCTTGATAAGATTTTTGGAGTAGTGGAATGCCCAGAGGAACGCCGCATAGAGATAGCCTCGTTCTACTTCGGGCACGAGGCCGACCTCTGGTGGATCCACGAGGGACCCACCTATCAACAAGAACCGGGGTTCAATTGGGAGGACCTCAAGACACGACTATGAGAGAGATTCTATCCAACCCACGTGAAGGCATCCATGTACGAAGAGTTCCTTCATCTAAAACAAGGAACGTCCACCGTCGTAGAATACCATAAACGATTCCTCGAGCTAGCACGCTTCGTGCCAGAGCTAGTCCCCACCGAGGTAACCAAGATAGAGAGATTCGTGTCGGGCCTCAACTTCGAAGCTCGAAAGGCGCTAGTGGTAAGCAGACCTCGGACCCTCAACGAGGCTTACTCCAGTGCCGCGAATCTCTATCGGATCCAACTACTCCAACGCGGAGTTCAGGAACAAATACGAAGAAGAAACACCGGAAGCGGGGCACCGCCAGTGAAAAGAACGAGAAACGACATCGGCACAAGGACGAACAACCCGACCAACCAAAGACCGACCCTGGGAAATAACGAAGCTAATCCAAGAAGCTTCCCTTGTCCGAGATGCAACAAAAGCCATAGGGGCAAGGATTGCGCAGGCAACCCCTGGCGATGCTTCAACTGCGGAGAGGAGGGGCACAAGGCCTTCCAGTGCACTCGACCCCAAAGACCGCGCCCTGCCACCGTGGGCCAACACGGGGGCACCGGTCATCAAGGAAGTTACGGCGCTCCCGGAAAGGTATTCGTTATGAGCCACACTCAAGCCAACCTCGGAAACGAAGGAGACCTAGAAGGGGAAAACCCAATCCCGGAAGACGAGGACCATACGGATCCCACCGAAGAAAACCCAGAAAACGAATTCTGTCTAGGATAAACCATCACACCCCTTGTAACCACCCCTTGTATCGTATGGACCACCTATTTAGCTTAAATACTTCGAAAACATTATAGCTTAGCTACTTCGGAAGTATTATGAATAAGGATCTTTGGTCAAACTTCAATTTCCACTACGAAGATAAAGCACAAGTGATATCATCAACCCAACCCTTCCCCCACTAAAGGACAAAATAAGGAAAAAGACAAAGGAGGACCACACCACCAAGGAATTGAACACTAGACCTCACATTTACAAGTCCAAGTCCCAACCACTAAGCCATGAGTGTTTCTTGAAACCTTAAGGGGATAACCCCTTGTTAAATCCCTCCAAGTCCCTAAAACCCACAAAACCCCCAAATCAAAAACCCTTCTTCTTCTTCCTCCCCTTCACCTTCCCCACTCCCTCTCCTTCTCTCTCCCACACAACCCGCCACCCCACCATAGCAACCACCCTCAAACCACTCGACGCCACCACCGCACGAACGCCGCCGCCGTCCGACCGCCTCCCGCCAGCCCGCGCCGCTGCACCACCGCACAGCGCCCAGCCGCCCTCGCCCGAAAACCGCCCGGCCACCGCCCGCTGCCTTGCTGCGCACCGCCCCGAAGCCGCCTCTCTCCCTCGCCAAGGTCATCATCTACCATCACCGGCCCTCCACCGGAGCACCACGAATCGCCGCACGCTCGGCCACCGGGAAAGACACGCCGGAGCCCCGCCGCCCCGCCGGAAAAATTCGCCGGAGGTTCACCGGAAAGGCTACCGGAAATCTTGCCGGAATTTCTCACCACCAAAGAGAGATTCACGATGCCAAAAAAGCCCCTCGGAATCCGCACCCCGGAATGGAACAGCGCCGATTACACCGTGATCGGAGGTAAAAGTCTTGAACCCGACCAATTCTCTCCGGAATTGGTCGATATGCTTAAACACCAAGGACTCCTAGATGCATACCTCACCATCAAAGGGGATACATACCCCGACTTGGTAAAAGAATTCTACCAACACCTTGTAGCCACCAAACGAGGTGACAAAGTAGAAATTACCACCAAGGTCCGTGGCAAGGAAATTGTGCTTTCCGAGGGCCGGTTGGCCAAGCTCTTGAAATTGACCACCACGGGTGTGTCTGACTATGACCGAAAGGGGTGGATTGATACCCAAACCACGGGATACAAGGACTATCTTGGGTACTTACTCGGGAAAGAGGACGGGTTCACCTCGGCCACTCGACCAAACTGAAAGTGGCTATCGGCAGAGCAAAAGATATTGGTTATGATTGTAACCGATAGCCTCTTGCCCACCAATAACAAGAGCAAGGATGTGGGGAGCTTGGAGTGCACCTTTGCGTATCTCCTAAAACATAAAATCAAGTTCAACCTGCCGGCACTCATGCTAAAGCACATAGAGTTCTACAAAACAAACAACCGGCTTAGCCTACCCTACGGGATGATCCTAAGTTGGATCATGGAGAAAAAGGGGGTGGACCTAAGCCACACCGAGGTCAAAACCGCCAACGGCATGGTTTTCAATGCCCAAAACCTCCGCCGCAACGACATCTACTACACCGAGGGAGGACACTATCTCACCCTCGAAGAAATTTACCAAAAACCCGAGGAGGAACGTAGGGAATTAGTTGATCGATTGGACATCTCCAACAAAAAGCTCAAGCGAGCCATGCAAGATTGCGGAGGTACGGAGGGAAATGAGGGACAAGAGGAGGAAGACGGGCCTAACCCGTCAGTGCACCCACAGCCAGGAGGGAACCCGAGGGGACAAAACGAGGGTTCGGTCAATGAACGCATACTCGCTCAGCTCGACCGGCAGAATCAAATCATGGAAGAAGGGTTCTCATCCTTGATTCGCACCACACGCGCACTCGATCAAAGGGTAGCAGCGATCGAGGCCGCCTTGGGCACTCGCGGTGCATCCAGTTCCAGCGCAGGAAACCGAGGTACAACCGAAAAATTCTCTATCACAACACCATCAAAAGTTCAGCCTACCCCAAGCCAAGACAAACGTAAGGCCGCAACCCTAATCAAGAGGCCGAGCTACGAGGTGTCTAGGGGTGAAAGGATGGACTATAACACCGGGCTTCGGGGACGAAGCCCCTTGTAAGGGGGGGAGAGTGTAACACCCCGTGTTACGGCCCCTAAAACCATTTAATTAATTAATCAATAGCCCAAGAGAAAGAATAAATCATAATGATTAATTAGGGAAAAAGGCCCACCATAGTCCATGGGCCCTCATATATAAACCCAACCCCTAAACCCAATCCTTAGTTCCAAAAGGAATAGAATTAGCGAGCCTATAATATTAGTTCCTAATTAGGACTCCTAAATATATAAATAGGGGACTTAGGAGACACCTAGAACTTCCCACAAGAAAAACGCCCCACCACCAAAAGAGCTCCAAGAATCCCCTTCGGAGAAATCAAGAAAGCAAGGAAGCTTAGAGAAAGATCCTTCATAGCCAAGGAATTAATTAAGGCTAAGAGGTAACCCATGTCTCAACAAAACCTATTTTCATAGCTATGATTCCCCCTTAGGGTTTCCCCCATATTATTGTGTATTGGCGAGATATGATGATTATTATTGATGTTTGATGTGATGATTCCATGAGGGATCTTGATGATCTTGATATTGGGAGATTCTTGATGATTATGGAATTCTTGATGATTATATAGAGTTCTTGATGACTATGTGTCGTTCTTGATAATTGTGCAATGCTCTTGATGTTTATGTGTTATTCTTACCGAATCTTGTAATTAGAAGACGAACCGTATTCTTGTTGATATAAAAGTGATTAGAACCCTAGGTTGTATCGTATGATCTTATTCTTGGATTATCGGGTGGGGAAATCGCATGTTTGGGTGTTGATTATATTTAGAAAAGCATGATAGGTTATGTGCCGTTCGTTTCTTGTATTCGATTCGTTAATTGTCTACGTGTTGTCGTTAATTGCATTGTAAAGTGTCTAAGCATGGTTTCGGGTTCCACAACGGTTCCCGGGGCGTAAGGTGTGTGAAAAGAGACAGTGGGGGGTAGGGGACCCGCCACCTACCCGGTGCCGAGAAACACCGCCCGGCAGCGGGTGGCCGGCAGGCGGGCAGCTGCCCGCCGGCGACCCGCTGCCCGGAACAGTAAAACCGGCGGGCAGCCCCCCCACCCACCGGCTACCCGCTGGAAATTCGTCCCACCCGGGACCCCGGCTTCCCCGTTTGACGTTCCCCGTTCCCCGTGGTGTCCCAACGGACTCCGTTTATCGTGCCTATGTCTAGTTTGATGTTTCGGGTACCGTTCGTACGTTTATGAGTCTGTTATATTGCATGCTAGTTGAATTGGTATCCCGTTGACCTAGGTGGAAGAAATATGAACCCCTTAGGACTATTCTTAGTAAGTGATGGATCACGCATAGGTTTTGTTATACGTTTTCTCCCCCTTCCTAATGTGTAATGTGGGTTGCATGTGCTTGCTATGTGTTATGTGTGTGTTACCCCAATTCGGTTGCGATCGGATTGGTTATCCTGAGCTGCGGTTCAGAAGCTGGCTGCTGTCAGATTGATACTCTTGGGCTGCGGTCCACCGTTTGGTTGCGATCAAACGTTTTTATACGAGCTGCGGTTCGTCCTCTTTACTGGCTGCGGTCAGATGACATTCTCTTGGGCTGCGGTCCACTGTTTGGTTGCGATCAAACACTATGATGAGCTGCGGTTCATCGGTCGGTTGCGATCGACCCCTCTGTGTTGCGATACGGGGCAGGGTGCTGCGGGGCCGTGTCAGAGCTATATGCGCTGACCCTCATGTATGGGCATGCGATTGGTCCTGTGGCGCCAACAAAGTGTGTTATGTGTTGTGATACAGACGAGTTGTGATTACGAGTGTCTTAGGGGATGTGACTATGGGATTTATATTGGGGATTGTTCATGTTGGGTTATGATCATTGTTTATGCTCCGCCTTATCTGCCTTATCTGTGGTGAACTGCATATGCTCGTTATAACTGTTGCTTGTGTCTGACCTTATCTGTCGAGTCATTCCCGGTTTTAAAACTAGAGTTCGTAGGACATATCTTCATGCTCAAAATGGTTTTTGTATATCTATATATATCTCTATATGTATTGTATTTCAACGCGTTGGAGTGGGTTACCAGCATCTCTCGCTGAACAGATATATTTGGCTTTCAGGCACAGAGGACTAGAGCACTGGAGCGCGCTAGAACTGGAGTGTAGAAGTAGAGTAGTTTTCCTTTCGGCCTGCGTGCCATATTATGCATTGTGTTTCAATGGATATTAGTTAGACAGCCTGTGCACCTGGGTTCTCTAGCCCAGGTGTGGCATAGCACCCCGTACACTTATGATATACTTTGGGATGTAATGAGATATTTCCTTTATTATATAAGCTTAAAATGTCTTGAAAATCCGGGGTGTTACACACGCTCTGCCTCATCACGAACAGCCAACATCCGCTTCCAGGTATGAGAGTCTGAAGTCCGGACAAGTTTTGCAACCGGGGGAAACCGGCTGCAATACTTTGCCCGCATGAAATCTGTTCATAGCGTGTGCTCAGTACGAAAAGTCCACCACAGCTTCGCACTAGCAGCACGCACCATCAAGTCCAAGTCTAAGAAACCAACCCCGCCCTCTTTTTTGGGAAGGGCGAGATTCTTCCACGAACTCCAGTGATACCGGGACCCACCTGACTGCCTCCAAAAGAAACTGGCAAAACAACGCTCAAGGTCCCGGATCACCTGCTTAGGCGGGGCGCAGGCGGCGAACAGATGTTGGGGTATCGCCTGTAGAACTGAAGTAATCAAAGTGGCCTTCCCGCCCTTCGACAAGACACGGCGTTCCCAACTCAAACACTTGGCCTTCACCTTGTCAACTGTAGGGCTAAAGTAGATGCACTTCTTTCGTCCCACGTACACAGGGCAACCAACATATGTAAAGGGGAATGAGCGGTGGATACAACGAGTTGCCCGACGTACTCTCTGAAGCACTCTATCCGGAGTACGAGGATGCATGTAGAAAGCACTCTTCTGTAAACTGACCAGCTGTCCTGAGATAGTCTCATACTCCTTGAGGGCCGAGATGACAGTCTTAATGGCACCCTGTCTGGCCGTATTGAATATAATAATATCATCTGCATATGCCAAGTGGTGGATGTGTGGGGTGCGGGGTGGCTGAGTGAAACGGGGGACTGCAGGATCCTCGTAGACACGAGCCAAGTAAACTGAAAGAACCTCAGCCGCGATGGCGAACAAACTAGGCGACAAAGGATCTCCCTGCCGCAGTCCCCGGGACGAAGTAAAGAAGCCCTCTTTGACGCCATTGACAATCACCGAGTACCAAACATTAGACACTGCCCGGAACACCAAGTCAATCCATGTCTCTGAAAAACCGAGGCGGCGCATCACCGAGGTCCAGAAAATCCAAGAAATGCGATTGTATGCTTTAGCCATGTCTAACTTAAGCACAACGTCACGCTTCTGTACCTGCAGTCCGGGGCACATCTCTGAAGCAAGTAGGATGTTGTCAGTAATCGATCTCTCGGCCACAAAACCACTCTGGTGTGGTGACAGAAGGCGGGGAAGAACCGTGGCCAATCTAACCACCATCAGCTTGGTGACTATTTTGCTGCTGAAATTACACAAGCTGATCGGTCTGTAGTCTGCACAAGTCTCTGGATTCGGCTTCTTCGGAAGCAGGACGATGGATGTGTGCGTGATAGCCCTAGTGAAATCTCTGCCCAAGAAGTAACTTTGTACCATCAGAACCACATCAGCACGGATAATATCCCAGCAAGCCTTGTAGAAGGCCCCCGAGAAACCATCTGGACCAGCAGCACTGACTGAACTCATCTAAAACACGACAGCTTTGATCTCCTCCTCTTCTGGTACCACAGTCAGCAAATCATTGTCGCCCTCAGTGACCAACTGCGGAACACAATCAAGCAAAGCAGTATCAAAGCCCCCAATCTCGGCAGTAAACATGTGCTCAAAGAAAGATACTGCCTGTGCAGCAATACCCTCCCTATCCTCAATCCACTGTCCTGTATCATCTCTAACTCTGTGTATGAAGAGTTTCCGCCTGCGCTCTTTTACAAGAGAGTGAAAATAATGAGAGTTCCTCTCACCCTCCTGTACCTCGGTGATGCGCGCCTTCTGTTGCCAAAACTCTTCCTCAATCATGACTTGCTTTTGTAAGAGTGCAACCCCTTCCTTATATTCCAATAAAACGTGATCATCATCAGGGTATTGCTGGAGAGCCCTCTCAAGGGCTTGTACACGGTCCTCATACTCTTTCAGGCGAGCAAAAATGTTTCCAAAGACCTCTTTACTCCAAACACTGAGGGCCTTAGCAAGTCTGTTCAGTTTAGTGGCCAGGACATACATAGGAGCACCAGAAACCGGGGCTAACCAGCTATCACGCACCACCCGCTGAAAATCGTCATGCTTTGCCCACACATTCAGGAAAATGAAATGCTTCGGAACCACCTGCGCACTCAAAAGATCACAAGATATAAGCAGGGGACTGTGGTCGGACGTGGCTTTTGACAAATTCTGAACGGATGTCTTGAAAATCGTGTCCCACACCGAGGTATAGAGACAACGATCCAAGCGCATCCAGATGGCCGCCTGTTTACGTCTCCTATTCCACCAGGTGAAACAGGAGCCATAAAAAGTCGCGTCAATCAAGTCACACGTACTCACACAGTCCCGAAAAGGCATGGTCCGCCGATGAGGGTACGGCAAACCACCCTTTTTCTCATCCACACTAAGCAAACAATTAAAATCCCCTGCGACAGACCAAGGAACGACGACAGGTAACCTAGCCGAAACGGAGTGTAACTCATCCCATAAAGGCACCCGAAGGCGTTCTTTGGTCTTAGCATAAACAAATGAAATCCAAAAGGGGGACGGCACAGTAGAGAGAGCACAAGCCACCGAGATACACTGATCAGACTGGCCCTCAATACTCACCGAAAGATCATTATTCCAAAAAAGCCAGATTTTATTATTACAAGAAGATAAAGAGTGATCAAAACTAAAACGAAGCTGAAAATACCCAAGCTGATCAGGAGAACTGAAAGGCTTGAGTAAGCACAAGATAGATGGTGAGTGTGATCTAAGTAGCACACGGATCCGATGAAAGGATCCCTGCGAAGCAACCCCACGTACGTTCCAAACAAGAAATCTCATGAGGAAACGGATGAGGCAGAAGAACGAAGACGGGGGTTTCCCCCTAGATCAGCAAAAGCAGAAGAGCGTCCCATCGGCATAGCCATACGTTGAGCCGTGTGGGTGTCAGGGTCTGAAGCAAAACCCGATGCCCAAGGACTCACTGTATGGCTAGCTGGAGGGACATCACCATCAGACCAGGACTTATCCCTATCCCTAGGAGGATCCCATGGAAAGACCGAAGTGGCCTCCCGGGGGCTATCCCCAGCAGCCACGACTAACCGAAGAGTATCACTCGGAGGGGAACAGGGAGGAGTCCCGATCTCAAGAGCAGTAGAAGAGAAAGAAGGAAGCGAAGTAGGAGTAAAAGAAAATGATACCTAATGCGGGCGCTGTAGATCCGCCCGCCCTGAAGATACCGGAGACAAAGGCCGCTCATTCCCTTCCGGAATAGGGGGAAGATGAGCAGCCGGAGGCGGCACAAGAGTCGGGGCATATTGCAAGGCATCGAACGAGTTGTCCACAACAACGGGCGCATAGGCCGAGTTGTCATAAACAACATCATAGGACTCCGCAACATGGTCCCGAGATGATCCAGGATCAGGGTCAACCACAAGGGCTTTCCCTTTAGCTAATCTCATCCTGTGGTTATACCGCTTGCGCTGATTTCGGGTCATGCCCTGAGTCACGCGGTCCACACCAATAGTAGCATGAGCCGCGCCTGCAGCTGCCGAAACAGTCACAGGGGGAATAACACTACTAGGTGTGGCAAAACTGGAGGTACCTGCAGGGGGATGTAAAGAAACAGCAGGAGGAGCGACCGGAGCAGTCGAGGTGGGGCGGGAGACATCCCGAGATGGGTCCATACGTGCCCCCCCGACCCTACAGTCACTCGCAAGATGGCCTTGCTTAAAACAAACCAAGCAATAAGGAGGGATTTTGTCATACTCAATAGACTGCCAAAAACCACAGTCCTCCCTCCCCGGACGATTACTATCCAAGCGAATAAAGATTCTATGCTTAAGGGGTAGCAACAAGTCCAACTCAACTTTGACCTTTGCTACATGCGGCCTAGAAAATTTGGCCGTAGCGGCATCCACATGCAAAAACCGCCCAATGGGCTTCACAATCTGTTTGAGGCACGGAATAGAGAAACAATTAGCTTTAAGATTAGGTAACGAAACCCAAACTGGAGCCAAAGAAGTCTCATACCGTACATCAAAATCAGGAGTCCACCTAAACAGTCTCATCGGGAATTTTCCATCAAATAAAATTTGTCCCTTAGTAAGAATATCAATGCAATCAAGGGGATTAGAGAAAGTAAGAAAAATATGCCGAGGGTCCACAAGACCAATTTCAAGTGTACCCTTTAGCACAAAATTCTTGGTAAAAAATTCTCGAATCACAGAAAGTAAAGGCCGACCATGGGAAAATTTTCCAACAAGCAAATTATTTTCTAATTGATTCATCTGACTTACTTCGTGGTCCTCAAAAGTAATACAAGCCTCACCCCGGTGTGTTTCAATAATCTTTTCAGAAATTGTAGGCACCGGGATGTGACTAGTATTTAAATTTGCACTTGGCACAGATGGACCACGAAATAAATTAGCAAAAAGAGGTGGAGGAGCCATACCTGAGCTTGGAATGGCCATGTTCGGCCTGGACTGACCGCCAGAAGAGAATGGGCGAGATGGCCCATTAATTTGTTGTGGCACGGTTGGGCCTCTTGGCCGTGAGACAAAATTGGAATTAATTCCAGATGTGGTCTCACGGCCATCCAAACCCAAAGAGACAAAGGCTTGGGACGAGACAACAATATTGGAATTAATTCCAGTTGTTGTCTCACCCAAGCCCAAAGAAGAATTATTATTATTAAAAGGGGCTTGGGGCAAGACCACAGTGGGCGGCCCAGATGAGATAAAGAGAGATGGGCCAAGGTGGCCCATATTGCCACTCGACCGTGAGGCCAAGGTAGGATTAAATCCTAAATTGGTCTCACGGCCACCTTGGCCCAAGGCGGTAGAAATAAAAAGAGGGGGGTGGGCCGAAGTGGTCAAAGTGGGATGGGGCCTAGATATATTAGGATTAAGACTAATATTAGCAAAGGGCCTTCCACTTGGGTCACCAGAACCATCCCCATTTCTATTATTTCCATTAATTGGGCCGGATGGCCTTGTGTCCACAATAGACATATTTGGATCAAGGCCATGAGAAATATTATTAGAGAAATCAAGGGTAGGAGAGGGGGTAATGGATTCGGGCCTAGTAACAAAAGAATTAGCAAAATTACTTTGGCCATCCCTTGTCATATTAAGACCCAAAGTGTTACCCCCATTCCCTTGCATGTGTGGTCCAGCAAAAGAAGCAGAAGAAATATTATGTCCCATAAGACTATCTAACAAAAACATTAGCCGATTGGGGTTTAATATTTCTTTTCACATTAGAAGCAACAATTCGGCTATCACTCAAAATAGGATTTGGGGCACATGAAAGGTCCATGTTGCTATCAAGAGGAGCATTATATTGAGTGTTAGCTAAATTGGAAGAAACAGTGGAAATAATAGTACTTGAATTTGTAGACACAATTCGCGTACTATGATTATCCACACTATGAACCGGAAGAACTTGGTCTGTAGTCCTTCGCGGGGCACCCTCTACAACAACATTATGAGATGGCTCAACGTGCTCAGAATTAATATGTAGAGAGGGTATAGACATGACCGTAGAATCAATAAAATTATGTCCAGGTCCACCATGTCCATGAACCCTGGTGCGAATGGAATTGCCACCATGCAAAAAACTGGCCGTGAGTGGGGTCGATATTGGAGCCGTGCGACTCCCGAATTGTGCACCAAGGGCATTGGTGAGCCCACGACCAACACCCACCCCGGACTCATGACCAGCAGAAACAATGTTGCGCCGGAAAGTGCTCTCACGGCCACCTTGGCTAGTATGCAAAGCAGATGAAAGCAAAAGAGCAGACCCAGTAGCCAATGTATGTGTTGGTACTGGGGGGACAAGCAAATTACCTCTTCATGTCAAAGGCGCCGAGTCACGGCTCCATTGTTGCGTATCATAAGGTTCCATGTGTCGCCGGCGTCTTGATCTCCTTCGGGCAGTGCGAGTCACCGGCGTAGCACGAGGGGTGGGGTGCTCAATTTGTGCCCGGGCAAACCTTGCCTGAGCCTCCTCCACCAACGAGGTGCCATCACGGAAGTCTGCTTGCATGAGATTCCAAATGGAAGGTGCTGCATCAACATCAACACCGGGCCCAGCCAAGGCTGCCGATATAGAGACCGGAGTCCGGTCATGGTTCCGGTTGGTAACAAAGGCAGAGGACACCGGTGTGGCGGAGGAGTATTGGCCAGCAAGGGAGATCGTCGATGAGGGAGTCAACGCCGAGGAGTCAGACGCCAAAGTCGAAGGACTAGGCAGTGCGATCGGAGAAAACGCATCCGACCTCCGATCAACTCGCCGTTGGTCCCGTTGAAGAGGAAACAGGGAGACGAAGCGCCTGGAAGGATCAGAAGGACCATCGCCGGCCGGAGATAGCCGGATCGTCGCCAGCGAACTCGCGACAGTCGCGATTGGAGAGTTCGCAAACGACGTCCGATCAAGCTCCGGTTGGTCCCGTTCGACTGCTGCTATTGCGGGGAGACAGGTGGACTTGTCCATTGCCGATGAGAGGTGGCCGGAGCGACGAGTGCGAAGTCTCGGCAGTCGCGAGCTCCGAAATCGCAAACGACGGCCGATTCTCACGCTGAACGGCTTGATGATGAGCTATGGTGCTAGGGAGTCTGAGAGACGAGGCAGAAACACCATCGCTGGTCGGAGATGGCCGGTGCATGTATTTAATTAGACGTTATGAATGTGAATGCGTTTGGGATATTCAAAAGTAATCATTCGATTATTCAAGGTTTTTTTTTTTTTTAGTCGTTGGATGATAACTTTGAATAACAGTTTTGAATGACAATTAAATGTTGAAAGATTTCCTTCATGGGAAATAGATAAATTGCTGACAACGATTAGACTTGTCACCTACCTTGCCAATACGACGGGTACTTTAATTGTGATGGGGTTCAAGGAAGTTTAATGTGCTTTAGTTCCCTCTGTAATGTGTGCGATAAAACATTACAATGTGCGTGTGTATCTCTATAGGGTGAGTTGGTTGACAATTTATAATGTGGGAGAATATCAAACGCGTTAGATTTTTCAAGATTTCCTTTAATGGGTGCGTCTTTTAAAGCACTGAATAACCATTAAAATGTAGTCTGTTTCCCCAACTACACATTCGTAGTTAATAGTTTTGAATGACAATTCAATGTTGGAAGATTTCCTTTATGGGAAATAGATAAATTACTGACAACGATTAGTCTTGTCACTTACCCACACAACCCTAGCGTATGGGTGTGTAGTGGGGGAGGGGGGATTTAGAGGGGTGAGGTGGTGGATTTGTCTATACATGACAAGTCTATATGTAACTCACCTTATGGCTTTAGGGTGGGTTGGATCCACACTTAATGTGCGTGACCAAATACTTTAACGTGCGTATATGAATACTTCAGTGTGCTTAAATGAATATTTTAACGATAGAATAATCTAATGTACACTCCAAATGCCTTAAACAATCAAACTACTTCTTAATAAAAGATAAATATAAAAAGCAATTCGAATAATATTAATCTCCTTATTAATTACGGATATTAATTTGCTAATTATATGTGTTATGTGTATGCTTATTTATTAACAGTACAATGTGCGTCTGTGTATAACTTAATATGCACAAAGGAATAATTTAATATATATATATATATATATATATATATATATATATATATATATATATATATATATATATATATATATATATATATATATATATAAGAATATTTCAATGTGTGTGGTAGATATACTTTTACGAACATGCGTGTATTTATTACTTAATATCGTCTCATGGATACAATAGTATGCGTATAGTTAATTCTTAATGTGCGTAATTTTCTAAAATCAATGACATGTAAAAAAATATCGGCCTTTGATCTTAAAGATTGCATGAGTGTCAAACGCGTTAGATTTTTCAAGATTTACTTTAATGGGTGCGTTTTTTAAAGCACTGAATAACCATTCAAAGTTGACAAGTTTCCTTTATGGGAAATAGATAAATTGTTGACAGTGACATAGACTGGTCACTTATTTTTGACATGTCTAATTCGTTGTCATAACTTGATCAAACAATTGTCATTTAACGCTTAAACAACGCACATCAAATGATTCTTTGACGCACACTGTATTATTTAGAAACGCACATAAACAACTAAGTAAACGCATATTAAGAGATGATTTACAAACACGAAAGTAAGTGCCCCCCCCCCCCCCTGGACCATGTTATTCGCCTATAAAAGGGGGGGAACATGCAACAATTGAACATCAAATTTTATTACCGATTGTCTAATACTCGTTCTTGGTTTCTTTGCAATATATGGATAGAAAAATGGCGTCAGGTGACATTTTCACACCCACGCTAGATCCCTCATCATTTCTTCATCTCGTTCTTATTCTTCAAAATCTTTATCCTGCTCATATTCCCCCTCTTCCTTCGTGTTTTCAACATAATTAATTACTAAAGCAACACATTCTAAACTTGAAACAATTGACCTGGACAAAGAAGCCCATGTGACGGTTTGTTCTTATCTAATGAAGTCTGTTAAAGCGTTTCCAAATGCTTTGTCCTCGTCAATTGCAGTTTCCAAACATTATCAAACCAATGGCAAAGAGGTATTTGGCATGCTTTTTGCTTCTTGGTGCATTGGTTGGTAATATTTGGCAAATAAGTCCTGTTCCGAAGGAATAAACCTCGGGACAGGCCGTCCGTCCTTCAACCTCTTGTAGCAACATAAGCCTCTAATGTACGCCTGACTAGAAGAAATATTTTCAGTGGCAAACATGTATCCTGTGTTGGTAGTGAAAAAGAAGATGAAGATAGTGGCTATATGAAGGATGACGACTGGAAAGATGGGCAATAGATATATTATGAAGAAACCAATGCACATTATTATTATTATTATTATTATTATTATTATTATTATTATTATTATTATTATTATTATTATTATTATTATTATTATTATTATATCTTGGTATTACTTTAAATGTGTATTTATATTGAATTACCGGTGGTTTTGGTTATGAAATGAATTCACACATTTGAATGGGTCATAATACTACTTAATATGCATTGTTTCTCTATTAAATGACTTGTAGCAAAAATAAAAAAAAAAAAAACAAGCAAATATTTTATGTCTAAAAACAAACCAACATGCTCAGCGTGATACTTTAACTGGCGATGCCCTACAACTTGATACTTTAACATGTGCGAAGGAATATTTAGTATGCGTATAGTTAAATCTTAGTGTGCGTCAGGCTGTATTATAAATGACTTGTCGCCATTAACAACAAACGGTCGAAGACAATTTGCCTTGGTGTGCACATTTGTTGATTAATACTCTAACCCAAATATGTAACCCTTGTTCTTCCAACTGAACACAGATTAAAAAAAGAACACAATATGCCTATAGTTAAGTCTTTATGTGTGTTAGATTGTATAATATGTGCCTATAGTATAATATGCCTATAGTATAATGTGCGTTTATGTATAACTTAATGTGCATATCCAAATGGATTAATATGCGTAACGAATTTGCGTGAATTTAATCTCTAATATGCTCTAAGGAATACTTTAGCATGTGTATATTTAAGCCTTAGTGTGCGTCCGATTGTATAATCAATGAGTTGTCCCAATCAACAACAAGCGGTCAAAGACAATTTGCCTTGGTGTGCACATTTGTTGATTAATATTCTGTCGTTCTTTATTCAAAGAAAATAATTTAAGTCTTTAGAGGGGGATTCGATCCTAGACGGACTTGATATGTACAAATACATCTACCCCTTCCACAGTGGGCTCATCCATTTATTTATTGTATACCCAAAATATGCCCTTAGTTAACAACTGATCACAAATTTAAATAATAAAAAAAAAAACAAAAAACAAAAAAAAACAGTATGCCTTTAGTTAAGTCTTTATGTACGTTAGATTCCATAATCAATGACTTTTAACAAGATCATTAAAATGTGAATTTTGTTCACTTAAATTCATAAAATTCGTCCAATTATCTCGGGCGTAGATCTTAAACAAGTATATATTAATTAAACGAGTATATATTAATTTAAAGCAATACTATAATAATTTGTTTAATTGTAAATATTATATGTGTGTGCCTAGTTATTAATAGTACAATGTGTGTGTAGGAATAACTTAATGTGTGTATCCAAATGCATTGACATGCGTAAATGCACACTCCAGTGAGCGTGGCGAATACTTTAACGAATGTGCGTGAATTTTATCTTTAATATGCGCACAAGAATACTTTAGTATGCGTATAGTGAAGTCTTAGTGCACATTTGTTGATTAATACTCTGCCGTTCTTTATTCGAAGGAAAAAAATTAAATCTTAAAGTGGGGATTCGATCCTGGGCAGAGTCGATATGTATAAAGATTTCTACCATTTCACTAATGGGCTCATCCATTTATTCATTGTATACCAAAAAATATGTAACCTTTCAACTGATCACAAATTAAAAAGAACACAATATGCCTATAGTTAAGTCTTTATGTGTGTTAGATTCTACCATCAATGCCTTTTAACAAAATCATTAAAAAAGTGAATTACGTTCATTTCAATTCATCTATTTATCTCAACCGTCGATATTAAAGAATGAATTCCGGTCATTTGAATTCAATTTCGCGCAATCACACCGAAAAATAACTAAATTACCACTCCGGGTATTAAAAAAACAAAAACAAAAACAAAATGGAACCTTTCTTCTTCACCACGATCAGTTAGAAAAGCATTTTCAGAGCTTTTTCGCTTTACACTCGCCATTTCCAATTTGTTCTCTGTTACGCAGATACCTTTTCAAGGTTGTAGTACTCCGTCAGTGGTTATCTACCAACACCTTACGTCGAATCCCGTTTTATTTTCAACTCCGTTGACTTACTAAAGCATATATGGCGTCGGAAGAACATGCAACCCACACGGCCGAATCCAGCCAATTGCCAGCTTCTACAAAAGGTAAATTTCATCTATTCATTTCAAAAACGCCGTTTATAGTTTAATTTCACACACATTAGGTTTTGTAGGTATAATTTTAAGATTTCAATTTCTCACACACTATGAATTTAATTGACAATCCCTACTAAATTCAAATTCACAAACATTATTCGTTGTACGTATACTTCACATGGATTCATCTCAAAGGTTTACTTTGCCGCACATTGTTTATTATTTATACGCACATTCTATTTCTATGAGTTATAATTAACCCCAAAATTTATGTGATTGTTGTACGCATTTTAGTCCATGCTTTAACGCACCCTAAGTTGTACAATGACGCACATTAAGTTATAAACTCACAGACCTTCGAGCTTTGCAGTAATGTCATTTTCCTTATGCAGTGTGTATCTAGACTAATGCACATACATTATGCATTTAATATCTTTTGCAGTTTACAAAAATAACAATTTGTATTTGTTCGCAATTATAGGTCCCAAACGCAAGAGGGAACATAATATGCAGATGGTTGTTACTAAAAAAGATGAGGGGCCTATTCAGTCTGCAAAAAAGACTCGAAAGCACAAAAGTAAATTCGATGACATTCTTCAAGGCTTTCGGGATGTTCAAAACAGGGGGCCATCCTCTATGTTGGTTAAAGCCATTAAACAATTTAATCCAGCACAACGACGTGCAATTGAGGATATGGGATTTGGGAGTCTTCTTCATCTGACAATTACAGAGTTCCCGAACCACCTATCCTACTGGATTCTGCAACACTATGATGGAATGGCAGGCAAACTGACACTGCATTCTAAAGAAACTTTGGATGTAACCGAAGATGATGTGTAAGCAGTTCTAGGCTTCTCTAGGGGACCCCTCGAGATTAAATACAAAGGAAAGATGACCTCTTCTACTTGTACTTTATTCTTAGAGTCGAAGACTAAAATTGAGGGAAAAAAATTTGTCGAATGTGACATATACAGAAGTTGTTAATGCAATGCTTGCTTGCACCGATGGGGGGAAATGTTTCAGAATCCATTTTATTCTTCTCTTCAACTCCATGTACATTGAAAGTACTAAATTTTGGATATATTACGCCACATATTCTGGAATTTTTGGACGATGTAAACAAAATTTCACGTTTCAATTGGTGCAGATTCCTTCTCCGAACATTAAGTGTTGCAGCAGTCAGTTGGCGAAAGCAACATACTGGATATTTTCCCGATTGCATGTTGTTTATGCTTGTAAGTTTTAATGCATATTGAATTTCTGTAAAAAAAAAAAAAAAAAAAAGAAAAAAAAAAAGGCAATATGTAGCAGGTATTGATGTTAATGATTTTTTCATTTGTATTCAGGTATATTACGTTGAAACGGTGATTCTCCACTTCCAGCGACCTATCGAAAGGGTTGTCCTAGCATTAATAGGGTGGACAACTGCCCTTCTAAAGGAACGAGAGAAGACCGAGGCTGAGGCTGGTGGTTTTGGACGGGGAAGAGTCGAGCCACGCAATCCAAAATTTATACCGACCCAACCAGGTTGTGACATTCAACAACCATTACCACTTATTCCTGCTGTTGATGCTCAGAGTCACCCTGAGACAGAACATGTGCCGCTTCAGGCTGAGGAGGTGTGTTCATCATCTTATAATGTTTGTTGAATTATATTAAAACTATCTTTAGATTTGCTAGTCTATGACATTACGTTTTTAACATCACACACATAAAGTTCATTTTGCACGCACATTATGTTTCTTTTTAACGCATATTATGTGATAATCACATGCACATTAGTCTATACGCACATTAAGTATTTTTATCAAGCATATTAAGTTTTATTTTGACGCACATTAATTGATAATCCTTCGCATATTAGCATGGTTATATGCACATTAATCGTATGCACATTAACGCTTGACATCACCCACATTAAGGTTTGTTAGTTGTAATTAACATTTATACACATAACGTACTAATCATACAAATGTTCATTTCCCAATAAGAATATTGCACTGGGTACGCAGAGAGTTTGAAAAACTGCTGTGCTGAGATGAACAAGCTAGTTCAATACACTACCAGATCATCCTCTGTGATTCACAACAAAGATAGGGTGAAGAATCTGAAATCTCTTGCTCACAAAGCACTTGCTGCTGGAATTCCAGGGGTGGAATCAACTCTCTCACAAAAGGAAAGAGATGCATTTAGCAGCCAAGACTGTTTATTTGACAACCCCGAAACGTGTATTGCAATTTAACTTGCAATACAGAATAAGCTGCAGTATCTTAAAGAGACTTGCGATATCCCTGCTTCTGACTTTGGAATTAGCCCCATTCACAACGTTCAAGCAACCCCCAGTCCAACACAAACACATAAAGAAATAAGTACTTTGGATGATGTTGCACATATTGCTTCTCACTACAATACTGAAGGAAAACAAGATGACGTTTCAGAAGAGCATGAGGATGTTGCACAAAAAACTACAGTTGAGGAAGTTGAGCAAGCTGAAGTTCCAGAACATCTTTCACTGCTAGACAGTGATAAACATGCTGCTGATAAGGAGTGTGAGAAAACTACGACTGTTGGGAATGAAGAGCACATTAAAGTTACATAAGAAATTACAGTTCAAGATGTAGAGCAAGGTGAACTTGCAGTACAACTTCCAGTGTCATATGGTGATACACAGGGTACTGAGAAGGAGGGTGAGCATATAGAATGTTTCGCAGAAGTTGAGCAAAAACAACATGAAAGTATACCGGACCCATGTGTTGAAGTAGCTGCTCTTCCTTTCGATAAGGTGTCTTCTAGTGTTCAAGCAGACACTGTAATGTGTGTTCGATTAGAAGAAACAGCATCCCTAGTGCAACAAGTTGATGTTTCAGTCACACCAAATGCAGCCATATTACCAGTGTCTACTATTGTTGCTGAACAAACAAATCCTGGAATCTAATGAAGACGAAGTAGCAGTAGCTTCCAACAAAGCTGGAAAGGCTACATCACAGCCTACTGAAGAGCATCCACAGAAAGGACGGAGAACAAAAAAACGGTCAGATTCATTGAAATCTCCGTTCTTTATAAGACAAGTGCAAATCACATCAACGTACACTCCTGCTGAGAATGCATTTAAAAAATGGGTACAAACAGCAGATGAATTGATTTTGTAAGTTATACCTAAAATCCCTATTTTGGTTTTTGTTGATTGAACCTGATAAGTGCATGATTTTTTTTTAAATCTTTATGTTAAATATTTTTATATGAATATTTGTAGCTATAAAGAAGTGTTTAAACATGGGGATAAAATTCTATTCATGATGAATTTGAAGACACTGGAAAAGGATCGGTATGTCGATTCTGCGGTGTTGGATACTTGGACTTTAATTCTAAATTTCCTGGAGTTCAACTGCAGTTCTAGAGGAGCGGTTTAGAGATTCTTTTTTACAACAAATCCAGTGGTAAGTTATTTTTTGAACCAGTTATAGTTTCATGCACGTTTAATAATATATTGAAACATATATAGTATTGAAACTGTAATTATGAACTTTTTCATTTAGAAAGGAACATGTTAAAATATGGTTTCACACACTTTGAGTCAAAAAAAATAAAATAGCATCACTTATTAATGAAATGTATAATTAATATCTAATGGTCATAATTTTATAGACACATTCTATTCTGAATGCAACAAAGGAAGAAAGCCCAGATGTATTGTACCAGAGGTTTGAAGAATATATTGATAGAGAGATTGATGCTTTTGAAGATCCTATGAACCGCCATTTGGTAAATTATATTCAAAATGCTTTACATAAAATTTGTATTTATCATTTCTTTGTGCTAACACATATAAAACAAATTCCAAAATGCAGTTCTTTTTTCCAGTCATTGCATCTGAGCACATAAATGTAATATGTTTCGATTTGATGATTGGCTATACCCGGATTGATATAATTGACAATTCATCCGTCGGTGGTGATCAAACATACAAATATGGCAATATACCTGGTACATTGGTAAGTACTGACTCACACATTTTAAGCCATTATACAAACTTTAACATTTTGTCATATATATATATATATATATATATATATATATATATATATATATATATATATATATATATATATATATATAGATGTGTATTCAAATGAGGACAAGTATATTATAGAGGACTGTGAGGACAGATCTAGTGTGTGCCATTAGCAGGTATGTCGTGTGCATGACCGAATGTAGTCGTGTGCCACAGTTTGCATGTCGCGCGCTAGATTTGTTAATTTATAGAGCCTGTGTTCGAAACCTGATGTTTACATTTATTCTTGTGTTCCATTATGTATTAAGTTTTGTGCCTGGTATAAATTTGTTGTGTGCCCATTATTTGTCCTCACAGTCCTCTATATATTGTTGTCCTCATTTGAACTCAACCCTATATATATATATATATATATATATATATATATATATATATATATATATATATAATAATTTTCTATTTAATTAAAGAAAGAATATTTTGCACGGTATTTGCATGGGAAGATGATATTCTCTGCTGAACAGGCAGTTAAAAATGCTGAACCAACAAGAATGGAGAAGAAATGGAGGGATTCTAAAAACAAGACTGATTGTGGCGTATTTGCAATGCGCCACATGGAAACATACATGGGTACTGGGGCGAGAGATTGGGAATGTGGCATCCGGAAAGGAAAGAAGATAGATCTTAATCATCTCAGGGTCAAGTACATTGTAGCCATATTAAATGCTAAAAATAATGAATTGTCAGATGTGAACAATGAAGCGGTTGGTCTTGGAAAGAAATAATGAATTAGTGTTAGTTTATGTAATTAACAAACATTGGAATATTTTGTTATAAAAAATTCTTTTGTTACATGAATGAAGCAAATTAAGATATCTTTTGACACACATTAGGAGTAACATTGACGCCACTTAATACCTCACGTTGTTGAGAAATCTTAACATGTTTGTAAAAGAAAGTTAATATGCGTTGGTTTTGTATACAAGTTGCGTGAAATAAAAGACGTAATGTAAGTTTTAATACGTATTTATTTTATGTAAAACACAAAAGATATGAGGTTATGTTTGTAACACCCCCGATTTTACCAACAATATTTAAAAACTTAAATTCAAAGATAAGGACTAATCATCAAAGTAGTCAAAAAGCGGAAGCTAAATAAAATCAGAAAGCGTTATGCCACACCCATAAACCATGGGTGCACAGGCTAAGTCTACAACTATCCATCAAAACAATATCAAGTCTAAGGCACACAGGCCGTGTCTAACAAAGGCTCACAGGCCCAACACAAGCACTAAACGAGGGAACTACACTAGTTGCGCGCTCGTCATCTACTCAAGACCTGTAAAACATAGGGATAACACCCAGTCAGCGAATAATGCTGGTAACCCATTAATACGCGTTAAATATCATAATATAGATAGATATAATCAAAGCCATTTGAAACTGATGAATACAATATATATCATTTCAAAACCAAGGAAAGAAGTCAACATCAAGACTCATCACACTCTCAATAAGAACGAGGATCATCAACCTCACAACAACAACACCAAAACCACAAACATCAAAGACAACACAACTCAAGATGCAACCTACCATTCAAAATATAGAGTACATCAAGACATGCTCATAAGCAAGGGAATCACACAATCACATAGTGACACATTCATGTGTCACGCTTCATAGTTCCAAGTTCCAACCTTATGCCCTGTTCCAACCTTATGGCTACCCCCGACCTTATCACCGTTCCAACCGTTACCTCCTAGTGCCACCCTGTACTTCTGAGTCCAATCTTATTCCGCCTGGGACCGTCGTCCCCCACCAACACCGCCAATCATTCACCGCCGAACTCTCAGTACACGAGGGTACCATTAAATATCATATTCACACACCACCAATCATGTGAGCAAAGCTCAAGTCACACACCACCAATCTCATTCATAGTCAGAGATAGTCATCATCAAGAAGATTAAGGCCCATCAATGGACCCAATCAGGTATCAACAAAGGGTACAACAATTTATACAAGATCACACCATAAGAATCAATCAAGAGACCACAACAAAGACATGAGACGTTACTCAACGACGAAGGATACAATCCCACACCAAATGATTAACAACACAAGTTGCCAACTCCAATAAGAAGGAACAAACCACACATACTAGCATAACAACATCAAACTAGCATGCTCAACAAGCGGATAAACCAAAATGGTCTAAACGAACCTTCAAGACTCACATTAGCCCAATGAATCACAAGGTTGGACCCTTAGCACGATTCAAGACACCAAATCCTAACATGGATTCCTAACAGACCGTTCTAGACATACGAAACATCAAGAAGACTCACAAATAGCTCAATAATCCAACAACGGGAGGTCAAAACATCAACACCAAGGAGAAAAGGATCACGGGGAACAAATCCCCGCATCAACCACAAGTGTTCCCCGCGGGTGGGGCCACGGGTAGGCCCCCACCCGTGGGCCTACTCGCGGGGTACATACCCTCGGCACACCAGTTCCCCGTGGGTGGGGCGACGGGTAGGCCATCGCCTGCTATTCCGCCTGAGGGGTACATGCTCTGTACACCAAAAATTCATTTCGGGAAAAACATCAACAAGGTCAAGTTCAAGTCCAAAACACCCAAAATCTCCCACACAACAAAGATATGACTTGAACCCAAGAAATAGCTAGGCAATGGAATTCAAGAAACCTAAAAACAAGCTCTAAACATGCATCATCACAAGATCATGCATCCAATCTCACAAATCACATTAAGAACATCAAGTAGAAGCCAATAATCATCATTTAAGTACGAAAATAGGTTTTGTATAGCATGGGTTACCTTTGTAGACCAACAACCACTCTTTTTCACCCTCTTAAGCCTTTCCTAGAGCTCTTCTTCCACACCAACTTCTTACACAAACCAAAACACAAGAAAGATTCTAACTTTAGATAAAGACACCCAAAAGATGGCTAAAAACACCAAAAAGCTAAGAACCTTACCATTTCCTATGCTCAAGAAGAAGAAAGTAGGATTCTTGGTGAAGGATCTTGGAGGGCTTGGAGGTTCACCTTCTTGCTTGAAGAATAAGCTAGGTTATTTTAGAGAGAGGCTAGAGTGTTTGAGACTTAGGCTTGAATTACGAATGAATGAAATGAAATGTCTTGCAAGGGTAGCTTGAACAATAATTCATGCGTGAAAAGCCTCTTTTTCCCTTACTAAGGTTGGAAAGACAAGGGGACAAGGGCACAACTCATGAAGCACAAGGTACACTCAATAGATTTAAGTGACTAGTCAAAATCTAGTCCCTCGACTATTAAATTTCAGGATTCTTAGAAATGGATTAGCAAATAAAGCTTGGATTAATTCTTCAATTAATCCTCAATTAGTATTTAGGTTTATGGGGTGTCACAATGTTGCTAACAGTTTTTCATTTGTATTCAGGTACATTATGTTGATCGTGTTGTGCTACAATTCCAGAGACCTATTAAAAGAGCTATTCCAGCTTTGATAGGATGGAAAACTAAACATTTAAAGGATCGAGAGATGGAAGAGTTTAAGTCTGGTAGTTTTGGACGAGGCAGAATTCATAGACGTAATCCCCAGTTTGTGCCCTCTCAACACGATTCAGAAGAATTAGATTGTAATGACCAACAAGATATGGAAGGATTGACATGTAATGATCAACGAGCATTACCACCTTTTCCTACTGTTGAAGGTCAAAGACAGACTCAAGTTGAATATGTGCCGCTTGAAGGAGTGAAGGTGTGTTCTTCATTTTATAATGTTTTTGTTTAATTTTATTCAAACTACTTTCAGTTTTATTAGTGTATAATTAGAACGCACATTAGTTTTTACCATCACACACACAATATTTCATGTGCACACACATTAAGTTCCTATTTGACGCACACTATGTGATAATCGTATGCACATTAATTCTTACAACAGGAATACTGCTCTGGTTATGCACAGTCTCTGCAAAGGTTTTCTGATGAGATGATAAATCTAATTGAGTACTCAAAAAAATCACCAGCCATGATTGAAAAAAAAATGAGAATATAAAAAACCTGCGTTCAATGGCTATAAAGGCACTCAGTCTTGTAATTCAAGGCGTGCAATCATCTCTCTCCCAGGAAGAGCGAGAAGCATTTAGCAGCCAAGACTCCTTTTGGGACGATCCACAAACATATATTGCAATTGACCTTGCAATATAAAAAAGGAAAGAGTATTTGGAAGAACAGGTGTTTGACTTTTCCAGTTTCAACCTTCTAAATACCCCAACACCAAGCCCCATTTGCAGCAATGCTAATAGTGTTACAGTGACCCCTGTTGTCACTTCTAATCCAAAGGAAGCACAAAGAGAAAGAAGTATTTCATAAGAGGTTTTAAATATTGCTACTTGTTACGTTGTTAATGATGATCAACAGACTACTTTGAATGAGAACAAGAATGACCAAGTTAAATCTCATGACGAAGAGCACCATGATGACAGTACAAAGAAAGTAGATGTTGAAAAAGATGCTCTTGCCACAGATATTGAAACACATAAGGTTCAGAATACAAACAAAACAAAGGTTGAAGAAGCTGTGAAAGAAACAAAAACACCTACTGAGGGGGGACTACAGGGAGACTGTATAGAAAGCAAAATGATAGATGCAATGGACTCTCCATGCTTTACAAGAAAACTGAACTTCACTGCACCGCACACTCCGAATGAAATCGCGTTCAACAACTGGGTTTATAACGCCAATGATACAAATTTGTAAGTTACGCTTGAAATTCATATCTACGAAATAAGTTCTAGAGCATGTTAGTGTTTCCTGTGTGGTAGTAGAGGTGAATAATGTGTGTGAGTCTTATACTTAATGTGCCTGAGATTTCTTCTTAATGTGCGTGAGCGTGTAATGCTTAATGTACGTGAGTACTGGTCTGGACTTGAGGTGTGTGAGTCTTGTGCCTAATGTGCATGAGTTTTATGCTTAATGTGCGTCAGTATCTACTTAATGTGCATGAGTTTTGTGCTTAAGGTGCGTGAGTTTTATGCTTAAGATGCGTGAGTTTTGTACTTAATTTGCATGAGTGTTTATTTAATGTGAGTTGTTGTTAAAACTTAAGGTACATGTGTTTTTGTAGAAAGACACACCTATATTAATTATACCAATTAAGTTTGCTTTTTTATTTATTTACCTATTGATTTTTTTAGTTCATATCTGTATATTTTTGTAGGTATGAATTTGTTTTTAAACATGGGGGGAAACGTTTAAGATGATTCAATTGAGGTCATTGAGGAATGGCAAACATGTGGAAGCTGGTGTTTTGAATACTTGGGCTTTAATTCTAAATAACATGGAGATCTACACATTTAACTTTCCTAACAAAAAAAGATTCTTTTTCTCAACAACACCAGTTGTAAGTTATTTTATTATTGATTTATAATTTCATGCACATTAACAAATATCTTGAAGCACATACTGCATTGCTGATGAGATTATCATACTCCTGTAGGCATCTTCTATAGTGTATAAACCACTCGGATATAGTACTAATCAATTTTATGAAAAGTTTGAAGACAATATTAATCATGACATTGACACTGCTACTGGTGACCCTACAAACTCTCATTTGGTAAATTAAATTCTATATACTTACATTACATTTGTATTTATAATTTCTCTGAACTAACATGTACAAAATGCAGTTCTTTTTCCCAGTCATTGCAAGTGATCATATATATGTCATATGCATTGATTTGGATGTTTATCATACATGCATAGACATAATTGACAATTCTTCTGCTGACGGTGCTAGTATTGCCAAATATGGCGATATACCATGTCTTTTGGTGAGTACTAAATCACGCATTTTAAATCATTTTATGAAGTGTAGTTTTTGTTTTTTATGCTTATCTATTTATTTGCAGAGAGACTACTTTGCGAGATATTTGAACTAAAAGAATTCATACAGTGCTGCAAAAAGACTTAAAAGGGTTACACCGGAAAGAATGCTGATGTAATGGAGGGATAACAAAAACAAAGATGATTGTGGTGTATTTACAATGCGCCACATGGAAACATACATGGGGACTGGAGTGACTGGTTTTCGAAGTGACATCAGTAAAAAAAAAAAAACATCAGATCTTGCAAACCTCAGGGTGAAATACATTACAACAATTTTAATTGCTAAAATCAATGAACTGTCTGAGAAAAACATGGAAAAAGCTGGTATTAAAGACAAAAAATAATGAATATTTTTGAATCTTAATGGTTTTATTACATTACAGTAGTTTAGAATATTGATATAAACTCCTCTGGTTTTGAAGCACATTAATATATATTTTCATGCACCTTATATGTTGGATAGACACATATTAAGAATCACCTTAGTAGTTTATACAATTGATAATCTTAATATGTGTCCACTTAGCCTTAAACGTCCTTTTTAAAAAATTTAGTGTGCGTTTATTTTCGTGCTAAGTAAGTAATTAAAAGAAAACAAAAAATAAATAAATAAATAAATAATAAATAAATAATCAAATGTGCGTCAATATACACTTACACATGCGTATTATTTAATACATCAAGTGCCTGAAAATAAGTCTTAGAGTGCATGAGTTTATTTATTAAAAACAAAAATTTTTAAAAAAATCAAAATTTAAAACAATTAATATGCGTTGATATTCGGTATTACAAACGACTAATTACAGTACAACTTGTGTGAGTGCATATCTTAATGTGCGTTCATTTGCATACTAAAATAACATGGAAAATAATAAAAAAAAATCAAAAAATCAAGTGTGCGTCACTATACACTTAGACATGCGTGTTATTAATACAAGTGCCTGAAAAAAAAATCTTATGGTGCATGAGTTTCTTTATTAAAAACAAAAAAATAAAATAAAAATTCAAATTAATTAATGTGCCTTCATATTCACCATTACGTACTATTTATTAAAGTACAATGTGCGTGAACTCAATTTGCGTCCGTCTAACATAAGTCAATTTACTCTCATATCTCGTTAAAATGCGTCCTGTATCTCTTTAATTTGCGTCCGTCTAACATTTACTTTGCGTCTAGGTATTACACAATGTGCTTCGAAATATAAATTCATGTGCTCCATTTTCATAACCAAAATAACTGGATCAATTTTCTGAGCTCAAAAATCAAATGCAGATCCACGACAGAGAACGGAAAAAAAAAAATTGCAAAACAAAAATAATAGCAATCGCAATGCCAAACGATCGAGATAATACGAAAACCTGATCAAATCTTTAAAAACGAACACAATGGTGACGGCAATACGAACGGCGAGAGAGAACGGCGACGAATGTTTACATATTCAAAATTTACTATTTTACCCCTCAGTACTCGAATTCGAATTAAAATAACCGAACTTCATTATTTTAGATCACCGGTGGAGATATTTTAATCAACGGCAGCCATACGCCCGCACAACCGCACCTAACACAACCAACTGCACCAGAACCCGCACATATATATATATATATATATATATATATATATATATATATATATATATATATATATATATATATATATATATATATATATATATATATATATATATATATATATATATGTTTAAACATATTAAATATTAATTATTATTATTATTATTATTATTATTATTATCTAATTTAAATTTTAAATTATTCATATTATTATGTATATAATATTTTAAGTATATTAAGCATATGCCCTTTTTTATTAGATGTAATTTTTATTTTTATTTACTATTTTAATTGTAAATTATTCAAATTATTATGCAGATATTATTTTTGTATATTAATCATATGATTTATTGTTATTAGATAGAAAGTAAAGTAATTAAGGTAATAACATTATTTCTAACATTATTATTATTATTATTATTATTATTATTATTATTATTATAAATTTTAATTGTAAATTATTCATATTATTATGCAGATATTATTTTATGTATATTAATTGTATGATTTATTTTTATTAGATGTTATTTTTAGTTTTATTTACTTTTTTTATTTAAATTTTAATTATAAATTATTCATATTATTACGCAGATATTATTTTATGTATATTAATTATATGAGTTGCCCCAACAAACTCATTAAATACGTTCCCTTGGAGGACATCACTACAACCCCACACCTGCTTAGCAATGTTGTAATCACATAACAAATGAGTAACAGATTTTGTGCCTGAAGAACATAGAGGGCAGCCCCCCCCCCCCCCCCCCCCAATCCAAACATTTTTAGTCCTTAGCACATCCTGTAAGGGCAATATATTACGCACACACTGCCACAAAAAGTTCCTCACTTTAGGCGGAACAGGCAAACTCCACAAACATTTCCACTCACGGAAAACCATGTTGGGAACTTGCGGTACAAAGCTACCCATAAGAAACCGGTAGCCATTGTTCACCGTGTATTGCCCCCGGATGTCCCCTTTCCAACACCAGCTGTTAGTGTGGTGTGGTGAGATCGGGGTATTCAGGATTCTAGAGGCATCAAAATCAGAAAACAAGTCATTAATTACCTCTTCATCCGAGCCACCTGCCGCATCCATGAGATTACACACCTTGGTATCCATCAACTCATCAACGCACTCGGTTTCTAGCACCAGATTCGAGTGGAGCCGGGGCTAGCCCCAGACCAACGTGTTCGCACCATCCCCTACCCTGCGAACAACACCTTGACGTAGTAAAGGTTGCCCCACAAGGATGTTTCGCCAAATGTAACTCGGATTAGAACCCAAGTTAGTATTTAAGAAACAATTATTAGGGAAAAGTCACAAGCAAGCAAGCTTTCACAAGATTTTTGAACAAAGGAGAAGTCACAAAAATTATTCATCATGCCAAGAAAAATTAGAGAAAATTAAATTTTTTTGATCATATCTTTCTTGGAACAAAAATGGTGTGGACTTTATTCTTCATGAAGGACTAGCAAGATTAATAGCAAGGCTTGTAGAAGGACAAAGTCAACACAACTTGAAGTTTTGAGTTTGAATCTAAGAGCCAACTAATTATTGGAATAACAACCTTGATAGCAAAGGATGTCTCTAGTCAAAGTCAACTTAGTAGCTAAAGTGATAGCAAGAAGGGGACTTTAGAAGTGTTTCGTGGTCCGAATCTCGTGAAGAAGAATTCTCTCAAGTAGCATACTTGTTAGCAAGAATGGCTATAGAAAGCTTCAGGTTCGAATCTCAGGGAGGTTAAATAATTCTAAGTAGCCAAGCACCTTGTGCTCAGATGACAACTCTGTGGCTCCCCTTGAGGGAAGGTCACAGGATCGAACCTCGGTGGTGGAGTATTGACTCTTTGGGTTTCTTTAGTTAGAGAAAGTATAGAACAGATACTACCTTGTAATAAAGTCAATGGTATTCAAAAAGAAAAAAAAAATAACAAGCTTGCTAGAAGTAGCTCACTTACAACATGTCATTGGTTGCGATCTTTGACTTTCATTTGCTATGAGTATGTATTGATGTTATCCTTCATGTTATGATGTTACCTTGATTGATATTGATAATCATTTGTGATTGATTATTCCATTGTTTTTATCGTTGTATTGATCTCTTGATTTATCGTATGATGGTCGGTTGATTGAGAGTGTTCCATGATGAGTCTTATGATGTTTCTATTCCTCGTTTTAAAAGACTATATATTATGTATTCCAAGTCTCAAATAGTTTCTTATATCTATACTATATGTGCTCAACGAGTAGTGGTGGGTTACTTAGCATTATTCGCTAATGGGTGCTACCCCTTATGTTTTAGAGGTACAGAGTAGATCGTTGTGAAAGCTCGGTAGGAGATGGATTAGGTTAGCGTAGCTCCCTTTTGCCCCTTAGCTAGTTATGGAAGCCTGTGTACCTACAGATTTGAACTTGTGAATTTGATACTATGTTTTGGATGGTTAAGTACTTGTTTCCTAGCCTGTGCATCTAGCTCTTAGTTAGATGTGGCGTGACATTCCCGATTTGACTGTTAGCTTCCACTTAGTTTTAATCAAATAGTTAGATTTATCTTTATTCCTAAGCTTTAATTGCTTTAAAATATTGCTTAAAATCGGGGGTGTTATAGTTATAGTTCAGTAACTAGATGCATTTAGTCCTATGCTATGTAAAAGTTAAGTTGAGTAAGCTGGCTAGTTTAGGGACTAGATTTGGTTAGTTTAGCCTGGTGAAAACCTCTCTGCAAGCAAGCCTCATGTTATTAATCCTTCCTTGAATCATGTCACGCAACTTACATTCCAAACTGTTGTTTTACTTAACCTCGTTGCATCTGAGTTTCGAGAACGAAGCTTCTTGTTCGGGGGGAAGAGTGTGTCATCCCGTAAATTTATCCTTTAAACCCGAATTAATTATTTAATTAATTCATATGTTCCTCACCATTATTCTAATGATCTCCATTAAATATGGTTAAGGGAACTAAGTTTGACCCAAATCCCTTAACTTATTGATATGGTCAATGGGTTGGACCTCGACTTAATACTGTGGACCTGATGTATTTTAATTAAATTAAAGCCTGATAGTCTTTTACATGGATAAAAGGGGCTCACTTATAACCAAATCAGTTTTATGCCTTGTTACCCAAACTTAATACTAATCAGCCACCATAACTCTCTATACTTCGAAAATTCTCCCCTCCACCCCAAAACCTAGCCAAAGAGTTCTTCATCTTTTCCACCATTGAAGGCTACCAAGTTTAGACCTTTCCCCATCACCAAACTTAGGAAAGATCACTTGGAAGAAGACCTCCAAGAAAGATCTTAGGAGTTGTGAGAGGTTTGAATAGGCTAAGAAGGTAACCCGTATCTTAAAAAACCTATTTACTTTGATATATTATGCTTTATTGATGTCCATGAGTGATTGAATACATTATCTTGCGATTATGCCTTGTTAGAACTTGTATCTAGGGTTCAATAATGTTATTCCTTGAGCTATTCTATGTATTCAAGTCCCTATTATTGTTGTGGTGAGTTTTGATGTGTCTGGACTTGAAATTGTGTATTCTTGTTAAATTCCCGAAGTGGGAAAATTCGCCACAATAGAGGTACCAAATGGTACCCGGCGGGTGGTCGAACACCCGCCTATGTACCCGCTGGAACAGGGGACGGAACCGGCGGGGGGACCGGAGGGTGGTCGTCCGCCCGCTGGAATGTTGGTGTGCACCCGGCTAGTGGCCGGCGGGTGGCTGTCCACCCGCCGTACCACCCGCTGGTACGTGCCGTGTGGTGATTTGTTGGCCTCCGTGTAACACCCCACTTTTCTAACTCTTAATTACAACTCTAAACAAACATTAACATCACTAAGCAGCGGAAATAACTTAAAGATAATTAGTGGGAGTGTCACCGCCACAACCACCACTCCGTGGTGTTTGCACAGGCTAAAGGGGTAAAACTAGAAATAAGATTAAGTCTGGTAACTAAATATAAATATTGGAAACTTAAGGGAGAAAAACGTCACCCCAAATAGTCTACATCATCCTCAAAACATAAAGTCGATAAGTCTAAATCCATAACACAAACATCAATCAAACTAGAGTTTAGATATCTCTAACTACGAGACTAATCTAACTCGACTTTTTCGCACTGTTGGGCCCACCTGAAAGGGGTTTTGCAAGCAACACATAGACAAATAGGAAAACACCCGTTAGCACGAAGCTAAGTATAACCACACTCAACCCTGTAAAGCATTCTAGCATTTACTTAGAAAACATTTGATTTCTTTATAACAAAAAGCTCGTCTCAAATCATCTTTAGATTTATCACATTCTTTCTAGATGCTTGCACCCTATAATATCAGCTGGCATGCTCATATATGTATAAGACTGATCACATAGATTCATCAACATACGAACTTCTCAAATAACTTAACAAGCAATTCATGCTTACAGATAGGATCATGTTAATAGACCATATAATAGGTATTCTCATACTTTCACATTCTTATCACATAACTTGATAAATAGAGCTTCTAGTACAACAAGACAATCCTACTTGATGGAAAATCTTAAGTCAACTTTCTCATTATGAAATCTTATACGATAATTTACTCACATACAATCTCGTGTAATACTATACATCACTCTCATATACAAACTTGTGCAAAGCTGTAGACATATTCATATGCAATCTCGTGCAATATTATACTTCATTCAAATAGGCAATCTTATGTAATTCAATAATCTTACTCATATGCAATCTCATGTAATGCTATAATCATACTCCTATGCAATCTCATGCAATACTATAATCATACTCTTATGCAATCTCATGCAATACTATATACATACTCATATGCAATCTCGTGCAACACTATAGTCATACTCTTATGCAATCTCGTGCAATAATATACTCATACTCATATGCATTCTCGTGCAACTATATATTCATACTAATATGCAATCTCGTGCAACTATATACTCATGCTCATACGCAATCTCGTGCAACAATATAATCATACTCTTATGCAATCTAATGCAATAATATACTCATACTCATATGCAATCTCGTGCAACAACATAATCATACTCTTATGCAATCTCATGCAATACTATATACATACTCATATGCAATCTCGTGCAACAATATAATCATACTCTTATGCAATCTCGTGCAATAATATACTCATACTCATATGCATTCTCGTGCAACTATATACTCATACTAATATGCAATCTCGTGCAACTATATACTCATACTAATATGCAATCTCGTGCAACTATATAATCATACTCTTATGCAATCTAGTGCAGTAATATACTCATACTCATATGCAATCTCGTGCAACTATAGATATATAAATACTCATAGACTCTTTTATAAAATAGAGTACTTTCTGTGGATGTCTCTTTGTTACTTTCTTGAGTCGCTCTTGACTCTCTTTCTTTCTCTTGAGTCTCTTTTGACTCTCTTTCTTTCTCTTGAGTCTCTGTTGACTCTCTTTCTTTATCTTGAGTCTCTTTTGACTCTATTTCTTGAGTCTCTATTGACTCTCTTCTTTCTCTTTACTCGTAGACGACTCAGGGTTTCACCGAAGCGTGAATTACCCCATCGGGAACGGCATAAATCCAACCCAATTGTAACACCCCGAAATTTCAAGATATTTAAAACTTATAACATAAAGGCGAAATCTCCTTAAACCCCAAAACGTAATACAAGAGTAAGGGGTGCTATGCCACACCTGAGCTAGAGAACTCAGGTGCACAGGCTAACTAACTAATATCCTTGATAATGTAAATGCATAAGCATTGCACGCAAGCCGAAAGGGAAACTATCTACTTCTACGCTCCAATTTCTAGCGCGCTCCAGTGACTTATTCTTCTGTGCCTGAAAGCCAAATATATCTGTTCAGCGAGAGATGCTGGTAACCCACTCCAACGCGTTGAAATACAATACATATAGATATATATAAATATACGAAAACCATTTTGAGCATGAAGATATATCCTACGAACTCTAGCTTTTAAAACCGGGAATGACTCGACAGATAAGGCTAGACACAAGCAACAGTTATAACAAGCGTATACAATCCACAACAGGCAAGACAGATAAAGCTGAGCACAATTAATAATCATAACCCAACATAAACAATCCCCAGCATAAATCCCATAGTCACATCCCCCAAGATACTCATAATCACAACTCATCCATATCTCATCACATAGCACACTTTGTTGGCGCCACAGGACCAATCGCATGCCCATACATGAGGGTCAGCGCATATAGCTCTGACACGACCCCGCAGCACCCTGCCCCGTATCGCAACACGGAGGGGTGGATTGCAACCGACCGATGAACCGCAGCTCATCATAATGTTTGATCGCAACCAAACAGTGGACCGCAGCCCAAGAGAATGTCATCTGACCGTAGCCAGGAAATATGAACCGCAGCTCATGTAGAAACGTTTGATCACAACCAAACGGTGGACCGCAGCCCAAGAGTGTAAATCTGACCGCAGCCAGCTTCTGAACCGCAGCTCAGGAATAACCAATCCGATCGCAACCGGATTGGGGTATCATGCACACATAACACAAAGCAAGCACATGCAACCCACATTAACACATTGGGAAGGGGAGAAAGCGTATAACAAAACCTATGCGTGATCCTTCACATACTAAGAATGGTCCTAAGGGGTTCATACTTCTTCCACCTAGGTCAACGGGATACCAATTCAACTAGCATGCAATATAAAAGACTCATAAACCTACGAATGGTACCCGAAACATCAAACTAGACACGGCACGATGAACGGAGTCCGATGGGACACCCCGGGGATCGGGGAAACATCAAACGGGGAAGCCGGGGTCCCGAATGGGGGAGATTTCCAGCGGGTAGCCGGTGGGTGGGGGCCACCCGCCGGCTGCCCGCCGGTAAGCACTGTTCCGGGCAGCGGGTCGCCGGCGGGCAGCTGCCCGCCCGCCGGCTGCCCGCTGCCGGGAGACGTCCCTTCAGGCCGCGGGTAGGTGGCGGGTCCCCTACCCCCCACTGACTCTTTATACACAAAACGCCCCGGGAACCATTGTGGAACCCGAAACCATGCTTAGACACTTTACAACGCAATTAACGATCAACACGTAGACAATTAACGGATCAAATACGAGGAACGTACGGCACATAACCTATCATGCTTTTCTAAACATAATCGACACCCAAACATGCGATTTCCCCACCCGATACACCAAGAATAATATCATACGATACAACCTAGGGTTCTAATCACTTTTATACCAACAAGAATACGATTCGTTTTCTAATTACAAGATTCGGTACAAATAACACATAAGCATCCAGAATGCCATACAATTATCAAGAACGACATATAAACATCAAGAACTCCAGATAATCATCAAGAACACCATAATTATCAAGAATCTCCCAATATCAAGATTACCCATGGAATTATCCCATCAATCATCAATAATAATATCACAAATCATCAATACACAATAATATGGGGAAATCCTACGGGGGAAATCATAGCTATGAAAGTAGGTTTTGTTGAGACATGGGTTACCTCTTAGCCTTAAATAATTCCTTGGCTATGAAGGGTCTTTCTTTAAGCTTTCTTGCTTTCTTGATTTCTTCTAAGGGAATTCTTGGAGCTCTTTGGGGTGGTGAGTCGTTTATTGTGGTGGGGGGGGGGGGGGGGGGTTCTAGGTTCCTCTTAAGTCCCCTATTTATATATTTAGGAGTCCTGGTTAGGAACTAATATTATAGGCTTGCTAATTCTATTCCTTTTGGAACTAAGGATTGGGTTTAGGGATAAGGGTCCATGGTCCATAGTGGACCATATTAATTAATTGAAGGGAATCCTAATCGTAGTCTGAATAGTAAAAGGCCTACTTCCTTTATTCCTAATAGATAACTAGGTCTAGGTTTCCTAATTAGAATCTGAATAGTAAAGGGTTTACTTTCTTTATTCCTAATAGGCTTAGGACTCTAATTTAGGCAAGGGTCCACGGTTCATGGTGGACCTTATTAATTAATTAAAGGAAACCTAACCGAATTAAATCATATTTAATTATTATTAACGGGATTAATTAAATAATTAATCCGGGATTGAAGGCCGTAACACGGGGTGTTACACTCTCCCCCCCTTACGAGAAGCTTCGTCCCCGAAGCTTGGAAGTCATTGCGGGGGTAACGAGTCCAAAGTAGTACGGTGGTCCTATAGTGAAAGCATTCTACGGGGAAACTGTATGATTGTATGTTTATATGTGCTGGGTTTTTGGGAACGATTAGGTTTAAAGGGCTAAGAGAGTGGGTTTCAAACCTGAGGACAAAGTGAATTTAGGAATTAGGATCAAAGTTTTCAAGGTTGCAACTTAGGGTGCGAGGTTGCCACCTTGTATGGAATTGTTAAAATAGGGGATCAAGAGTGTGGTTGAAGGGTAGAAAGGGTTTTGAAATAAGGAGGGGGCCGATTTTCCGAGGGAGGGAAGGGAATTCGGCTAGGATGGGTTAAGGGTTCTCGATCTTCAAGTGACTATTCTGGTTTGATGCTTTGATCACGACGTATTGACGAACTGATGATCCTTCTTCCTTGTGTTGGCACTTGCTTGACTTTAAGATCCTTGTTAGACCTTGCTTCCCAGGCTAAGGTTTCATCCTTCTCCCCTATCTTGAGGGAATCTCCCGTGATGATTTAACACATACTTCTTTAATGCGTCCAAGGTCTTGACCAAGTTTGGTCAACCAAGCCAATCTCTTAGGGCGCACTTCCCAAATTCTTCCCAAAGTTTCTTGGGTGTCGGTAAACTTTGGGTTGATTTTCCCTTCTTATTGAATTTCATCTCCTCTTTAGTGAATGAAATTCTTAGTAAGACTTCATGTCTTCCTCGAGGTTCGACTAGTTGTGCCTTTTTGTGTTACTTTTAATGGTGAGGGTGTCCTTGCATGCTCTTTTCCTTTTGAAGCGCAGTTGGTTACCTAACCTCGTTGTGGAATGACTCGGTGACTTTACGAGTCATCTCATTTCCTTGTGGGTCCTTAATGACCCCTGAGATCTTGGCACAAATGTGCTTTTTACTTTTTGCCTAGCACCACGGACTACATAGTTCTTGATTCCATACAACTTGTAAGGAGTCCTCTGATTTGCTTGAACGATATCCATGGTTTGAAGGAATCCCGGTCCATCCTTAGCATTTTGACTTTTAAGGTCTTTGTGAGTCCTTAGCACGAGTTCCCAACTCGCCTCCTGGGTTTGCACAATCCTTTATGCCAATCATCCCTAGTCGGTTGCATCGTAGAGTCCAACTTCAACCCCACGTGTAATGCAATTGGTTGTGCTTTTCCGATGGTGTCTTGCGTGTCAAGGTCTTTTACCGATGACACCATGTTTGGGCGACCCATGATTCTTTACCCAAGACTTGCGTTCATCAATCGAGGCACACAAGTGCGCCATGAATCAATAAAGTGAGGAGTTAAGAAATCACCACATTGTACCAGTGGGCGCGAGGTGGGCGGTCGTCCGCCTGCCAAGCTCCTGTTGGGGACCCGCGGGAAGGTGACTAGGAAGAGTGAATTCCTTCGGGAAAAATCCCAAGAATGCACAGATTCAAGTCCCGACAAGCCCCATGTCCGTGTGCACAATAGAAGGGACTTGAATACATAGGGTGGCCCATCGTATAGTTCTATTGATCCTTAGGTACGAGTTTATAGATGAGTCAAGACTCTCGCATGTTCTTTTTGCTCAGTAGGTCGGGTCTGGTTTCCAATTATCAACCTCGTCACCTTCACCGGGTGGTTGGTTATAAGCCAACTTTGTCTTTGCCTTGCTTGATTAATGATAAGCCTTCTTGGTTTTTCTTGGAGCTCGGCTTGTCGCTCGTTCTTTGTTCAGTCCTTTGGTGACCAAGTGCTTGGTGATGCATTTCTCTTCCTTGGAATGCATTGATTGACTGTCTTTGACGTCGCATGGTGTTTTGGCGATTTTGTGTGTTACATGTACTTCTTACGGTGTCTTAAAACCATCAAGGTCCTTGTTCCCAGGTAAGACCCTTATCGCCGGGAGGCTCTAGTTGTATGACACTTTTCATGCGTCTGTCGCCTCTTCTTGTCATATCGAGTCCTTTTCGACAATTCGTGCTAACGATTGAGAAAAGATGTTGCTCATGTACTACTTTTCTTTCTTGCATTTAATTGGCGTTCCCGGTCTCCGGGCTGGGATAGTTGCGCCCATTCTTAACCAGTTCCGGAAGGGTTCGCTCATGCTGGAGGGAGCGGTCTCCCACTTCCGTTACTCCTTCTTTCGGGTTTGTCCCTAAATTCCCCGTTTGGTAGAAGTTGGCATTACTGGTGTAGGCTTCGTTGGGTGTGCGGGGTTTGCTTACAATTAGGGCCTTCTAGGTTTCGTAGTTGTGGTCTGTCACAGACTTCTTTATCTTGGTTGTCTCTGTAAGATCTAATTCAGGCGCGAAACGAGCCAGCTGGAGGGATCGTTTGTGGTATTCCCTGATGGTGGTCATCCCTTGTTTTAGGTGGAGGATTTTCCTCGTACATGGTTGCCCTTACAGGTGCGGGGTGGAATCGTCCCGTAGCCGTGCCCCTAGGCACTCCTAGTTGAACCCCTGGTTGTTGCCCATAATTGGGTTCTTCGTGGATTTATCAAAGATCAGTCTCGTGTCTTGAAGTGGAATGAGGCTATCCCTATGCGGCATTCCTCTGGGTATTCCACTAACCCGAGGACTTTGTTGAAGGTTCGGGTTCATTCTTCGAGGAGTGTGGGATCCTTGACTGTCTTCTTGTTGGCGCCATGCTGCTGGTTTCCAGGGTCAATATTTATTGTATCGATGAGTCAGTGTGCTGCACCCTTACCTTGGTGTGGTAAGCGTAGGGGGAAGTTATTTTAGAGAGGGATAAGGTGAGGGGAGGTTACGTGTAGGTTTCACAATCTCACCGCGCGTCCTAAGATTCCTGAATCCTATGTTCCTAAGTACCTAGAGTTCAAGCCTAATGTCCTAAAGTCCGGACTTAAGAGTCTTATCCTAGGGTCAAACTTAGGCACTGATACCAACTGTAACACCCCGAAATTTCAAGATATTTAAAACTTATAAAATAAAGGCGAAATCTCCTTAAATCCCAAAACGTAATACAAGAGTACGGGGTGCTATGCCACACCTGAGCTAGAGAACTCAGGTGCACAGGATAACTAACTAATATCCTTGATAATGTAAATGCATAAGCATGGCACGCAGGCCGAAAGGGAAACTATCTACTTCTACGCTCCAATTTCTAGCGCGCTCCAGTGACTTATTCTTCTGTGCCTGAAAGCCAAATATATCTGTTCAGCGAGAGATGCTGGTAACCCACTCCAACGCGTTGAAATACAATACATATAGATATATATAAATATATGAAAACCATTTTGAGCATGAAGATATATCCTACGAACTCTAGCTTTTAAAACCGGGAATGACTCGACAGATAAGGCTAGACACAAGCAACAGTTATAACAAGCGTATACAATCCACAACAGGCAAGACAGATAAAGCTGAGCACAATTAATAATCATAACCCAACATAAACAATCCCCAGCATAAATCCCATAGTCACATCCCCCAAGATACTCATAATCACAACTCATCCATATCTCATCACATAGCACACTTTGTTGGCGTCACAGGACCAATCGCATGCCCATACATGAGGGTCAGCGCATATAGCGCTGACACGGCCCCGCAGCACCCTGCCCCGTATCGCAACACGGAGGGGTCGATCGCAACCGACCGATGAACCGCAGCTCATCATAATGTTTGATCGCAACCAAACAGTGGACCGCAGCCCAAGAGAATGTCATCTGACCGCAGCCAGGAAATATGAACCGCAGCTCATGTAGAAACGTTTGATCGCAACCAAATGGTGGACCGCAGCCCAAGAGTGTAAATCTGACCGCAGCCAGCTTCTGAACCGCAGCTCAGGAATAACCAATCCGATCGCAACCGGATTGGGGTATCATGCACACATAACACATAGCAAGCATATGCAACCCACATTAACACATTGGGAAGGGGAGAAAGCGTATAACAAAACCTATGCGTGATCCTTCACATACTAAGAATGGTCCTAAGGGGTTCATACTTCTTCCACCTAGGTCAACGGGATACCAATTCAACTAGCATGCAATATAAAAGACTCATAAACCTACGAACGGTACCCGAAACATCAAACTAGACACGGCACGATGAACGGAGTCCGATGGGACACCCCGGGGATCGGGGAAACATCAAACGGGGAAGCCGGGGTCCCGAATGGGGGAGATTTCCAGCGGGTAGCCGGTGGGTGGGGGCCACCCGCCGGCTGCCCGCCGGTAAGCACTGTTCAGGGCAGCGGGTCGCCGGCGGGCAGCTGCCCGCTGCCGGAGACGTCCCTTCTGGCCGCGGGTAGGTGGCGGGTCCCCTACCCCCCACTGACTCTTTATACACAAAACGCCCCGGGAACCATTGTGGAACCCGAAACCATGCTTAGACACTTTACACCGTAGACAATTAACGGATCAAATACGAGGAACGTACGGCACATAACCTATCATGCTTTTCTAAACATAATCGACACCCAAACATGCGATTTCCCCACCCGATACACCAAGAATAATATCATACGATACAACCTAGGGTTCTAATCACTTTTATACCAACAAGAATACGATTCGTTTTCTAATTACAAGATTCGGTACAAATAACACATAAGCATCCAGAATGCCATACAATTATCAAGAACGACATATAAACATCAAGAACTCCACATAATCATCAAGAACACCATAATTATCAAGAATCTCCCAATATCAAGATCACCCATGGAATTATCCCATCAATCATCAATAATAATATCACAAATCATCAATACACAATAATATGGGGAAATCCTACGGGGGATATCATAGCTATGAAAGTAGGTTTTGTTGAGACATGGGTTACCTCTTAGCCTTAATTAATTCCTTGGCTATGAAGGGTCTTTCTTTAAGCTTTCTTGCTTTCTTGATTTCTTCTAAGGGGATTCTTGGAGCTCTTTGGGGTGGTGAGTCGTTTATTGTGGTGGGGGGGGGGGGTTCTAGGTGCCTCTTAAGTCCCCTATTTATATATTTAGGAGTCCTGGTTAGGAACTAATATTATAGGCTTGCTAATTCTATTCCTTTTGGAACTAAGGATTGGGTTTAGGGATAAGGGTCTGATGGGGTGTGAACCCTGTGGGCTCGAGGCCTAATAAGAAAAGAGATAAAGCCCAGACAAAGAAGGGAAGCCCAAGAAGAAAATGGAGCAAGCCCAAAAGATATACGAGCCAAACCGAGGAGTCGGCTCGACCCGGAGGTCGGCACAGGTAGAGGGTCGGACTAACTAGCCGTTATTCCTAATTATCTACCCTTAAAAGTCCTATTTATCTACCTCATCCATAACCCCCAAATAAAGGCTACCTATTAAGTCTCCCACTTATTACCTCACTAGTAACCAAGTTAATACCTATTAACTACCCTACTAAATGGTCCAACGGACACTTTTGGGGATGGGCTAGCTATAAAAGGAGGAGAAGACAAGAAGAAAGGGGGGGATCCATTCATTCACTCATTCATCTACATGGGAGGACTCTCCCAAGCACTATTCCTTACATGCTAGAAGATCACATATCCCTCTTCCACAAAGGCTCTCTCAAGAAGACTCCATCCACTCACTCTATACACATGGAAGGACTCTTCCACACCATTCCATCATTCTTCTTTCTATTATTCTTGCTACATTATTAGAAGCACAACACTTTGTATAGATATAGCCCTACAAGCATGTACCAAGACACCTACAAAATGCATAGTGGAATTAGGCTTGGCACCGCCCAAAAAGGCCCGTGGTTTTCCTTTCGGTTTCCACGTCAAAATCATCGAGCCCATATTATTTTAGCAAGTTTTTTATTGAAAGGTGTATCCTCCAGCTAAAGGTTGTGTTGGACCTCCTTGGGCCCGAAAACCCAAAAACCATCACTGGCGCCGTCTGTGGGGATTGCGACAAAAGGTCACGCTTGCCTCTTTATTTGAGCAATTTCGGAGAGCGTCCGGTCACTACGGACGGAAGATTGAGAAGGTTCACGGAGAGCCGTGGACCAAGAAGAGAACTAGAAGAGAATCAAACAAAGAAAATTGCGTATCGAGGTCTACAAGAGGTAACCATTATCATCTAAAATAGATGTAGTATTTAAAATTAAAATGGTTGGCGAAGAGTGGTCGGTCCATCATACTGAGGGACTCGGCCGGGGGAATCAAGAAGTCGAGACGCCGAATAAATGATTCCCCCACCACGACTTTAACGGTAGACACCGCGGTCACATCTGTATTTTTTGTTTTCTCTTGATTATGCGAAAGACTTTGTTTATATTAAGAAAAGACTACCATCACGACAAGAAAATCAAACCGGCCGACCCAACGCAAATCAATAGCAAGTTATTATCATGGGCACGAGAAGCAGGCAGAATGTGTTTTTCACCATATCAAAGCTATGTGTTAAGAGTCACACTCAAAGAATTGGTTTTGATACATGCATGTGGCAGCCAGTAATTAGAATTCTCTACAACAAATTGCCATATCTTTTACACATGGCATATGGGAGGTGAATAACCACTGAGCGTAGCAATAAAAAATAAAATAAAATAAAATAAAATAAAATAAAATAAAAAAAAGTAGCAAATAAAGGAGATAAGCCCTGAGTCGGCGAAGAGAAAACTCAAAAAGGGAGATCACCTACCGCTTGCATTGCTCGGAAAAATCGAAGAGGTCAGACTCTTCTCAGCTTTCTGCATGATGGTTAAACCGATTCTCGGTCCCCCATGCGGTCAGAAGCCGGCAATTTTTGTAATTGAAATAAGCCAGAAAATGGGGATGGCTTCTCTCGTCCTATTTCGAGATCTCAATCTTCAGCCGGGCCCATTTACGTTCACCGGTGGTAACTGTTCTAGTTCCGGTGTCGACTTCTTTTTCCCGCTGAATGAGAATAAAGAGTCGTGTCCCCCTAGGCTGACCGACTGTTGCGAAGGATCGAGTGTTGGCTGTGAAACTCCACTTAAGCGGGATCGAACCACCGCGATGGACCTTCAGAAAACAAAGAAGAGTCGTCCACTTTCAGCAAGCAGAGGAGTGGCGAAGCTGGTCAGATCATTTTCACCGCCGACCGCCCGCCCATCGACGGTAATCATCCTTGCCGAGTCCACTATTGCCGGTTCCTCTATTACCTCCAGTCGGATGATGCTCCTCCCAATAGCAATGATCAGCCACTTGCACCGACATTCTCTTTGCCGACTCCCACAGTCGGTCGAGCTCCATAATTGCCTAAGTCTTCCCCGTCCTCTGAGTTGACACCCGCTGGACATTGGAGCAACAGACGTGGCACCACAAACTTCTTCCTTTTCTCCCCTTGGCGTGTTGCATGTCACACCAGCACTCGGCGTCCCACTCGGCAATTAGAAGTCACGCTGCATCCAGTAGATACGTGACAAGCTTGGGCAGAAAAAAAAAAAAAAAAAAAAAAAAAGCAAATACCACAACTATGAATCTATGATCCTCTACAGAAGCTTTAAATCTTGTTAGTTCTCACCGACTATGGACCCGACGACGTACTCACAACCCCGTCGACTTCATCGACTCGCCATGGCTCCGACAAGAGAGTGACCGGGTGATTGGTTGCCACTTTGCTGGGAGCATTAATCAGCTGAGGAAGCAGCAGTGCCAAGTTATCATTCCCGGGCAGTTTAAATCAGATAATAAGTCAAAGGATGGAACATCTCCCTGAGGCCGGTGCGGTGGCTGATCCTGTGGTCGAGTCTTGCTCCCACGGTCGAGGGCAACGCGTGGATACTATGGTCGAGTCTTGCTCCCACGGTTGAAGGCGACGCGTGGTAAAGGATGAAGATGCCTGCTAGACACGTGGTCCTGGATGGCTTCTAAATATTCTTACAGAAGATTAACTTTACAAGGATACTTGAATCTTGATATGTGGTAAGCTTACACTCGCCACTCCGGTGCATGTTTTTAAAATGGGTGCGCATGACGCCGATGACGACAATCTCGAAACTGGAGCTATTTTGGCGGAAAAATCCTAAAGTGGGACACATCTCGTAACCTGCATACGACTGTCCTAGTGCACCTTGAAATGTGTTACATTCAATGCTATAAAGATTCAAAAATTCAATTGTGTAGGATCGGTAAAAGCCATGGAAGAAAATAAAGAGGCCAGGGCTCGACTCCTCTTGCCCCAGTGTTAATATTTTTTCAGCTCGGTGGGAAATACTAAGGTGCTTCAAAACCGACTGCCCGTGCCCGAGTATTATCATTTACGCGAGTTTGAAGGATGGATTTTTCGACATATGGCGAGCTTAATTTCCAGTCACATGTGCCGCACAATAGACTTGGATATATTCTGGGCATGGCAAGAAAATATATTCCAAGATATTGCTCATGATATTTCTCATCTACAAGGGGCTACATAAAGGAAGGAAAAGTAAAGCTACAACCGAGAATCACCCCGACTAAAAGACGCGAGTCAGTAAAGAAAGAACCAAGAGTCCAAGCTCTCAGAAATTTGTTAGAAAAGAATAATCATAGCCAGGACTCGCCTCGAGCAGGGACTCGGCGAGAGAAAATGAAAAGAAACAAGGGCTAGGACCCTTAGAAAAAGCCAAAAGAGTCACCTCGACTGAGGGACTCGGCGAGTATTGAGAGAAACGACGGGGCACTGACCCTAAACTGTTTCTGAGATAGAAAAAGCCTAATGGGTCACCTCGACCGAGGGACTCGGCAAGAAAAGATAGGAAACAAGGGCCCAGACCCTTAGACGTTTCCGAGAAAAAGCCTACAGGAGTCGCCTCGACTGAGGGACTCGGCGAGTATTGAGATAAACGACGGGGCACTGACCCTAAACTGTTTCTGAGATAGAAAAAGCCTAATGGGTCACCTCGACCGAGGGACTCGGCAAGAAAAGATAGGAAACAAGGGCCCAGACCCTTAGACGTTTCCGAGAAAAAGCATACAGGAGTCGCCTCGACTGAGGGACTCGGCGAGTATTGAGAGAAACGACGGGGCACTGACCCTAAACTGTTTCTAAGAAAGAAAAAGCCTAATGGGTCACCTCGACCGAGGGACTTGGCAAGAAAAGATAGGAAACAAGGGCCCAGACCCTTAGACGTTTCCGAGAAAAAGCCTACAGGAGTCGCCTCGACTGAGGGACTCGGCGAGTATTGAGAGAAACGACGGGGCACTGACCCTAAACAGTTTCTATGAAAGAAAAAGCCAAAAGGGTCGCCTCGACTGAGGGACTCGGCAAGAAAAGATAGGAAACAAGGGCCCAGACCCTTAGACGTTTCCGAGAAAAAGCCAAAAGGAGTCGCCTCGACAGAGGGACTCGGCGAGAAAGTAAAGAAACAACGGGGCACTGACCCTAAATCGTTTCTAAGTAAAGGAAAAGCCTACAGGGGTCGCCTCGACTGAGGGACTCGGAAAGAAAAGAGAAAAGAAACAAGGGTTCCGACCCTTAGACGTTTCTAGAGAAAAGAGGAAAGAAACAAGGGTCCGACCCTTAGACGTTTCTAGAGAAAGAGAGAAAAGAAACAAGGGTTCCAACCCTTAGACATTTCTAGAGGGAAAATGAGCTACCACCGAGGAGTCACCTCGACTGAGGGACTCGGCGAATAAAGAAGGAATCGAGGGTCCGAACCCTTAGAAGTTTATTAAAAAAAAAAGAAAAAGTTACAGCCAAGATTCACTTCGACGGCTAAAGAGAAAGGGACTCAGAGCCAGAAGGTCACATCCACTGAAGCAGTCGGTCATACGGCAAACAAAGAGAAGTCATGAGGATGGAGTCGTGTAGAATGTTGAATAAAGAGTCGGCAAAAATCGAGGGGGCTAATAAAGGAAATTTTGAGGCAAGACAATATACTTTTCCATGCCCTGCTAAGCACGAGACATAGAAAAGTGAGGGACTAGTTGATGGGGTGTGAACCCCGTGGGCTCGGGGCCCAAGAAGAAAAGAGATAAAGCCCAGACAAAGAAGGGAAGCCCAGGAAGAAAATGGAGCAAGCCCAAAAGAGATACGAGCCAAACCGAGGAGTCTGCTCGACCCGGAGGTCGGCACGAGTAGAGGGTCGGACTAACTAGCCGTTATTCCTAATTATCTACCCTTAAAAGTCCTATTTATCTACCTCATCCATAACCCCCAAATAAAGGCTACCTATTAAGTCTCCCACTTATTACCTCACTAATAACCAAGTTAATACCTATTAACTACCCTACTAAATGGTCCAACGAACACTTTTGGGGATGGGCTAGCTATAAAAGGAGGAGAAGACAAGAAGAAAGGGGGGGATCCATTCATTCACTCATTCATCTACATGGGAGGACTCTCCCAAGCACTATTCCTTACATGCTAGAAGATCACATATCACTCTTCCACAAAGGCTCTCTCAAGAAGACTCCATCCACTCACTCTATACACATGGAAGGACTCTTCCACACCATTCCATCATTCTTCTTTCTATTATTCTTGCTACATTATTAGAAGCACAACACTTTGTATAGATATAGCCCTACAAGCATGTACCAAGACAACTACAAAATGCATAGTGGAATTAGGCTTGGCACCGCGCAAAAAGGCCCGTGGTTTTCCTTTCGGTTTCCACGTCAAAATCATCGAGCCCATATTATTTTAGCAAGCTTTTTATTGAAAGGTGTATCCTCCAGCTAAAGGTTGTGTTGGACCTCCTTGGGCCCGAAAACCCAAAAACCATCAGGGTCCATGGTCCATAGTGGACCATATTAATTAATTAAAGGGAATCCTAATCGTAGTCTGAATAGTAAAAGGCCTACTTCCTTTATTCCTAATATATAACTAGGTCTAGGATTCCTAATTAGAATCTGAATAGTAAAGGGTTTACTTTCTTTATTCCTAATAGGCTTAGGACTCTAATTTAGGCAAGGGTCCACGGTTCATGGTGGACCTTATTAATTAATTAAAGGAAACCTAACCGAATAAAATCATATTTAATTATTATTAACAGGATTAATTAAATAATTAATCCGGGATTGAAGGCCGTAACACGGGGTGTTACACCAATATCTCCTACCGTCTACGGAACCAATCTCGTGGTTCAAACTCTGTGGAATCAGGTATCGAACTATTAGTGTGCACACCCCCTAACTAGGATTCGAAGCCTGGCGGGAAGTTTCCAACCTCGTAACGTGGGAATACGCCGCGTTACATATACTGGGACCGCAATGTCTATAAATATCTCCCGAGAGGACATAGTCCAAACGGTATCCTCCAAAACCTCACCGATAATGATAATTCATAAATATATCTCTCATGCATCAATCTCATGCATGCAAACAACTCTACTACTTCTCAATGCATCAAAGAATGATATACCACATGCTTATGGTTTTTGAAAGTATTATTGGGCTCACGTTGGCCCCTTATGCATTTTTGAAATATGACTCATGTGAAATGCCAAAATACTCTATAACATGCTTCTAAGTCATGTATATAATAACATGAAGAATTCAGAATATAAAGTCATGCTCGATTTGCAAATAGGCAACTTCTATACATTTCACTTCAACAAATATGCTTCCATTCTCATTATCAAACAATCGCAATTAATCATGCTATAATAGTGAATCACATTCTCAAATGATCATGCTTCTATACTTAATAAAACAAGATAACAACTTCTCATATACAGTAACTTAGCAAATATATATACTCTATATAGCAATTCTTCACAAATTCCTTCCTAACATACTCGTTTTTAATCCAAATCCAACGAAATCAAAGCCAAAACCTGCGTCGAGACGGTCCCGAAGAGCCGAGCTACAAGGGCCCGTAACACTCGGCCCGAAACGACATGTAGCTGAGCCACAAGGGCCCGGCCACTGCACAGATTCTTCTCAGAATCAAAGTCAAGAGCCTGGGGCGGGACTCCTCATGGTCCGCCCCTCACACCCCGTTACTTTGCCGGGACTAGGCAGCGGCCCTCCTCTAGGGCCATGCCCTAGTCCCGTGCAAGCACAGCTCTAGCCGGCGGCCCTCCTGATGGGCCGCGGCTAGGGCCGTCCATCTGATCTGGTGCACACTGTGTTGTGCACCAGAAGGTTTTTAATCTGCAAAATTCAATCCAAACAAGTCCAAAACAATCTCAAAAATGCACAAACAAATACTAAATCACTTCTAAGCATGAACACATCAAAAACTAATAGTTTCTACTCATTTCTACTCAAAGCTAAGGCTTCACAGAGCCAATTTTAAAGAGGAATCCATGGGGTTATACCTCTTGTAGTCTTTCTTCTAGCTTGGATCTCTTCTTCCTCTCTATCTAGCTTGAGCCTCCTTCACCACCTATACTTCCCAAACATCATACAACCTTAGCCTTGAACCTCAAAGATTAAAAGGAACTAGAAGAGAAATGAAGGCTAGGATTGAAGAATGAAATGAGCTTACTGTGATGTTGTTTTCTCCCTTTCTCAGACAATTTGTGTGGAGAGGCAAAGAAAGAGATCAGGGAATCAAGATGGAATAATGGGGTTTATATAGGGTCCAAAACCCTAGGTAGAAGGCCAATGATTGGTTGAGGGAAAAATGGTAAAAGCTTGCATAAAATGAATTCTCAGCATAGTCTTTTGGAATGGAATGGTTCACCTTGTATCATGGACCAAGGCTAGAAATGCTAACCTTAAATACTTTGGGGTTGAAAATGAATTTTCCCAAAAAGCTATTTGGATGAACACTTGTTTAAAATCTTCTCGAATTCTCCCGGTCTCACTCGGATAAATTTCTCGATTTAAATCTTGGTACGCGAAGTACCCGAAAGCTTAGGAATTTTCGAATAGAATCCATTTTTTTTGTGTCAAATTAATTTAAAATGTGACGAAAATATTTTATTCAAACACCGATTGATCGCAAAAATTTTTAATGGAGTGAAAAAGGCTATTTTGGGATTTCTTAATACCGGATTTATAAAATGAAATTTTGGGTTGTTACACTCTGTTGGGTCGATCACCTTGTACGTGAATGTCTTCTTTGTTGTCCCTTAAGTCTAGAACGATGTCCTAAGTATCGTAATAGGAATTGCGAGTCTTGAATTGTGTATGTGGTCCAACTTTGTAATTTGCTGGATTAAAGTAAAATCTATGATGTTCCTTATGAATCTTATGATTATCTTGACGTCACTTATCGTCGTGAGCTTGTACGTATGTGTACTTTTCCTTGATTATCCTTTGAATAGGCTATTGTTGAGCCTTGAATGTTATGTTGATGTCCATGTATGATGAATGAAATGAGATTGGCGGTAACGAGCTGCGTGCTCAAAATGATTGGCGGTAAATTATGATTATGATTATGTTTATGAAAAGCTGGCGGAAAAGTAGGCGGGAAGCATGGCTCCGGAGGGATAAGGTTGGACTGGTGTACAGGGTGGTCTCGGAGGTAAAGGTTGGAACTGTTATAAGGATGGAGTGGTGTAAGGTTGGAATGTGAAATAAGGTTGGAACTTGGAACGTGTAACTTCGTTATGGTTTGTTATTCTTGTATCCTATCATCGCCTTATCGTGCCAATTCTATTGGTATGTCATGAGCTTGATTGGATTGATGAGTGTATCCTCCAATGAGTCAATGTCCTAATTTTAAAGCTAGAGTTGTTAAGACTATATCTATGTATTCCCAAGTCTCAAGTGATTTTCTTTTATACACACACACACACATATATACATACATATATATATATATATATATATATATATATATGTGTGTGTGTGTGTGTGTGTGTGTGTGTGTGTGTGTGTGTGTGTGTGTGTGTGTGTGTGTGTGTATTGTACTCAACGCGTTTGAGTGGGTTACTTAGCAATTTTAGCTAACGGTTGCTACACCATATGTTTTTCAGGTACAGTCTAGTTGATACAAGAGAGCGCTAGATGGAGCTGTGATTCCTAGTCTTAGTTCGTGTTAGCCTTTAGTTTTGACGGCCTGTGAGCCACTATGTTATACAGAATGTTATTTATGGATTATGATTAGCTGAATAGTAGCTTGTGCATCTAAGTTCTTAGCTTAGATGTGGCATAACATCCCCAACTATTATGTTTAGCTTCCGCATTATTTTGATATTAATGTTAAGACTTTATCGTATTTCTTAAGCTTAAAATGTTTTAAACTATGCCTAAAAGCGGGGGTGTTACAGCATCAGTACTCAGCTCGGGTGTTTTTCCTCTTTTGCCCTTGTTTTGCCTCAAATTGCCTTCAAACCACTCAAATATCTTGCAATATTCAATGTTAGTCCCCAAATATAATTTGTATGAAAGTATATCATTTAAGCACACAATTCATACCAAAAGGACTCAATTAATGCAATTAAGGCCACTTAAACACCCCATAAAAGTATCACATTTTGGCACTTATCAAAAATTTTCACACTATAACATTGCTTGTCCCCAGGCAAGCCATCAATCAAATCAAACTATAAGTGCCAAAGTGTAGCTCACAAGTTAACCTCAACAATAAAATGGCAAATCAATGTAAAGGTATGCATAAGAATCAAATGAGTGGCATCCTTCCTATTATCAAGCAAATGTGGCAAACCATATGTGACATAGCCAATTTAAGAGATGTTTAGGAAGACACAAACCCCAAATAGTTAAGACAAAGTACACAAAGGGCAACACACCTCTCACACAAAATTTGAAGCCAAGCAACCAAATGGATTTCGATTCTAGTCATCCAATCCTCAAGGGCCTACCAAGCTGAGCAGACTAGTAAAGTGAGGGTATGACATGGGTCTCTCCACACATTTTGTCTTAGTGTGACTCTCTTTTCTTCTCAACCCCCTAGAATAACGTCATTGGGCGACCCGACTTCACGTGGAGCTCCACGCTTTTTCGAAGACAGTGCGATGGGTGCCCGAATCCTAGCAGAGTGGCTCACCTCCTCTCTTTCTTCTCATCTTCTAGGATAACGTTGTTGGGACAATCGACTTCATGTAAAGCTCTACACTTTTTCGAAGACAGTGCGATGGTTACCCCAAATCCTAGCAAGACGGTTCTCCTCTTATTTTTCCTCTCACTTGGGGTGGCCTTTTGTCTTTTTAGCTCTTTTTTTTCTTTTTGACTTGACTTTTTTTTCTTTCTTCTTTACAACCCCTCATGCCTTTTTCTAGGGAGTAAGGAATCACACAAAGCTCACCAAAAACTCATCTTTTTCCCCCATGACATGCCAAGATTTGTTCAATTCCGGGTCTTTTCAAATTAACTTTTCTACGGCCCCACTTGCACACACTCCCACTTCGAAAGATCCAAGATACTAAGGTCCACGAGGAAGGATAGAATCTATGCAAGCATACAAGAAAATATAAACGTACTTGGGTTCTATTCAAGCTCACAAGGTGTAGATAGGTAATCTCTAAAACATCTCAAAAGTTCAAAATGTCACACATTATTTTAGCACATTTCTTGGACGCGCATCAGTACTCAGCTCGAGTGTTTTTTCTCTTTTGCCCTTGTTTACTCAAATATCTTGCAATATTCAATGTTAGTCCCCAAATATAATTTGTATGAAAATATATCATTTAAGCACATAATTCATACCAAAAGGACTCAATTAATGCAATTAAGGCCACTTAAACACCCCATAAAAGTAGCACATTGGCACTTATCAAGCTTATAGAGGATTATTGAGGCGGAGATCCATGCAATCAACAGTCCAAAGAGTCCCTCGTTTGGAGATCCATGTTGAAGCTATCCGTCTCACTAACTAAGCTACCACTATACCACAGTTGAATGGAATACGGTCCACAAATAATCACTTTACAAATTGGCTTCTCAATAAGTCTTCTTAACTCCGATCGCAAAAGTATTGAGAAGATAATGATTCAGAGAATGGACTTTTAGAAACACGTAGAAGGAGCCTCTCGAACAAACATTAATCTCTCATGCAAAAGTCTTCTAGTCTTCGACATCCTTCTATCATATATAGGAACTCTGAATCTTGAATGACAAGTAATCTTCTAGGGTTTCCTTGTAGACAAAGATTACTTGTCACGCCTTCTTTTTGGTAATTCTAACTTCAACAAGGATAGTTTCTTAAAGCCTCAATATGGTAACTACTCTACCGGTTTGAAAGGAAAGGCGGTGAAGACCATCTGCTAGTTTCCAAAACTCCGCTGGTGTAGTATATGTTCCGTCATAGGATTCTTTAGTAACACAAGACCACTAAACCTCCACCTATCTAATGTTGCCACAATATAGCCAACAAATTAAACTATGGGGTTTAACAACATTAAACATTAACAACATGTATCTCCCATTGGGTAAAAGTAATAGAACTATAAAAATGCTAAACTATATACAGAAAAATGCACTAGAGACGAAATAATAATGCACCACAAATTATATGTTTGTATAGTTTTCTCCCTGTATTTAAAGTACAACAAATAATCATATTATACACCACTTTGTGCATAAATATGCACTACAAGTGTTCAGATATGCACAAAGAGAGTCTAATTGTAAAATGCACCACACTCAACTATCATGAATGCACCAACACGAATCCACAAATACACTGGAGTAAGGTTAATAATGCACAAAAAAATACACAACACTGTGATTTGCGCTATTCTGGTGCCCTATTCCAGATTACACCAATACTAACCAAAAAATGCACTAGAATGAAGTTGATAACGCACCAATAACAAACAAATATCACGACTGCACCAATAACACAGTGTTGTACCCTATTCTAAAATACACCAATAATTCGACATTTTGTCCTATTCTGGTGTCCTAAACCCTAAACAATGTACTGTGCAATACTTATTCAATGTGTTTTTTTTTTGTGGATTTCGAAATAATTCGACATTATGCATTTTGAAATCGGTTGTGGTGTTAAGTGTTTGAGTTCATACCTTTATGAGTTGCTCATTTGTCTCGGTTTTGCTTTGCGCCTTTCATGGTTGTCGTTTTCTAGAGTTACAGTGGCTTGAGAACGAAGAAATCTCTTCTACATCGTCGTTTTGCATTGAGCGCGTTATGTGTTAGGATTGCAAATGGAAATTTTGAAAATCTTTTTCATTCGATGTTTTTCGTAATGTAGCAGGTGGGCCGTAAAGGAGCAAGGCCCTATATATATGTGTGCGCGCACGCGGGGGACTGTTGCATATATTATTAATGAACTCAATGGACAATGGAATCATTGCTGTGTGTCGATACGTACACGAACACTTCTTTCTTGTGTTTCATTTGATTAATAAAAGTTAATTCAAATTATTAATATTTTATTAATTTATAGTATCATTTAATTTAATATTTGTGACTAAAATTTACATATATTTATGAATTATTGGTAGCGGAGCCAAATTAAAGGTAGTAAATGCTAAAACTCATGGGACATGGGAGTAAAACGTGATTAATGTACGATCTGAACAGAAATGTGACATAGAATAACCTTCAATTCATGCATTAAACATTAATTATACCAAATTCCAATTAGCGTACGTTTACAAAGTAAAGTAAATAGAGGGACGTGTTACATAATGCCATAGCAAAAACTAAATTAAACCACCCAAAGAAAAATTCACCACATACATATATATATATATATAGTGCATGCATATGCTGCTGTATCAATAAGGGATCTTCTATTCAATAATTAAGCCTCCACAGCCTGAAGCTTAGGAGCAGTAGCGGCGGGATTCTTGTCGAATGGTGAAGCGGCGGCGGCGCTCTTCTGGATTTTCTCGGAACAGACGAGGGTTCCGAGTTTGACGATGTCGATGATTTGTTCCTCGGTGAGTTCTGGAAGCTTGCTGCTGCGCTTGTCGTTAGTGTTAGTGCCATTATTGTCTTCCAAGATTATGACTGGCTTTGGCAGTGCCGTCACTTCTGGAAGCTTTTGCTCCTTCACTACGTCTTTCTTCCCGTCTTTGTACATCATGTACAGACCAATCTGGAGGATCCCGAAGACGAAGCCCAGAACATTTGGAACCTGCAGTTTTAATTTGGGACAAACACAACCAATTATATATTAAACTTATTAGTTTCAAATGCATGCATTATGTGTGTGTAAGTGTGTTGGACAGTAAATGGTCAAGTCCGGTAATTGGTGGTTAGGATAATGAATTTCTACATTATGCTTATTTTTCTATAGGTAACCCTCCTATAAGTCAAGCACACTAACTACAAAGCACTTAACTACAGAGTTGTTTGGTTATTCTATAAGTGAAGCATGATTAAGTACGGAGTTATTCTATAACTGAAGCATGCTTATCCACAGTGTTCTTTGGTTGTGTGGTTGTCAAATCCTTCTTCTTAAAATCAATTAGTTAGGAATAAATGAACATTAACTATTTAACCACATCCTTCCATGGTAAACTAGTGGGCTAGTTGAGGTTGGCTGATCCAGTCTAGGCCCAATATAGGGAATTGTTGGGCGGAAGCCAGGAAATGATAAGTCTAGCATTTTAGGGATATATATATAACCTTTGCTGTGAGCTATAGCTTTTGGCTATAAGCCTTTAATCCTAACAATATATTTTGAGTGTAGCTCGCTTATAGTTTGAAGCTAACTTACAGCAATGTTCATGTCCTTTAGGAACAAGCCGTAGAAGAACCACATAACAGCACTTAGGGTGAGGAAGACCGAGAGGAGTACTGGCATGCACTCCACGCTCTTGGTGCGGATCACTTGTCTCTGCAAAAACAAACATCAAATTGAATAATGTGTTCCATTTTAACTAAAAGTCTGAATCAATAGTCAAACAAACTTACCAGTATGAACAATGGCGCAACAAACACACACAAGGAGAACACGAGGCAGATCCATCCAACCACGTGGGCTCGCATCTCGCTTTTGAACAGAAACTGAGTGGCAAGAAGAATTGCACCGAAGCCCCCCGCCACGAACAGACCAAGAAACTTCATAGTTTGGACCTATATATATATATATTGTTGAGATTAACAAGACCAAGAAACAATAATAATGGTAGAAAATAAAGTATACAAGACCCAGAAAAACGAAACATAGATTAATAATTACCCTGGTTTTCTTGGTTGAGTAGCAGATGAAAAAGACAACGTAAATGGTCTCGATAAAGATACCAAAGGAGTTGATAGTAATGAGAAGAGTGGTGTCATTGGCCTTCACGAATGCATAGTATATCCAAAGCATTGCACTGAACAGTGCAACCACATAGGGGATTGATTGATATCCTTCCGTTGATTTCTTCTTGTACATCTGGTAGAATGTTGGCCTGCATGTTCATAATCTACGTCAATATATATGCTAATGTTCCAGTGAGACAACATCTCCCCATGAGACTTGTGAGACAGTTGGGCAAATAATATATGATTATGATGTGGGGAAGGAAAGGAGAGAAAAGAGAAACAATAAAAGATGGCTCACAGTGGAGAAAGGAAGACGATGAATGAGATGATGTTTCCTGCAAATAAGGAGCCACAAAGATGAATTAATTAATAATAATTTAATAATAAAATTTGAAGCATATAATTTAGAAGAGGATAATTAATATAATATATATCTCAACAAAGATTCATGCAAATGATTGTGCATATCCAAAATAGTAGGATGATCTATTATTAACCTATTATTATGAAATCCAATATGGAGTGGACTTTGATATCAAATTAAAAGTTTAAGTTGATATATAGTTCGACTTCGAACCCACTTTTGACATGATGTTGGTTTTGATGCCAAATTCAAGCATGTGTTTAATCTCAGCTAAAAGTCTGATAGTTGGACTTCGAACCATGACTTTTGATATAGGGTCAGGTTCGCTTTGTTACCAAAATTTAAGCATGTGTTCTTTTCCAACTAAAAATCTAAACTGATAGTTGGACTGCACATTTATGTTTATATACTATATATATATATATATATATATATATATATATATATATATATATATATGTTAACCAATATATACACAGAATTGTCTCGATTGCCTAATGCTCGAAAAGAAATAAATTTTATATTACCAAAAACAGTTAAATATGAGTTGTGAAGCACAACCAACACGCACTTTGTGAAGATTGCCAACTCTATCGGGTTGCACTTGTATAATTTCTTACGTATAGTTAAAACTGGTAATATAATGGTAATTCTAAAATGATATGTATGCGTGAAAAATGAACTTTTTATGATGCATATAACATCATGCATGCATATATATGGTCGTATAATTAAAAATGAGAGTAAGGAAAGGAAAGGAGTAAATAAAAGTATACCAAGAACACCAAAAGCAAAAGCCCATTGATGTGCAGTGAGAGCCATGGTATTGTTCTCTTAGTTAACTGTAAGAAATCTATCTCTCTATATATATATGTGTGTGTGTGTGTATATCTACTGTGTTTAGAGAGATATAAAACTGCTTAGGATCTTTACTCCAGAATGAGAAATGTGGGCAGCTATGTTTGGGTATTTATATAGTGGGAAAGTTGGTCCAATAGTGCATGTCATTGTAATTATTATTATTGTGTTATGATTGATTATTTCAATTCTAAGCATTTCCATTATGGTGATTTGCTTTTTTTATTTTATTTTTTTGTATTGTTGCTTGAAGGGCTGTCCTCAATGTTTAGACGGTCCCACGTAGTTCTTTAATTACGTAATCCCAGGTACCACCAGGCCACTAAGAGTCCTATTATGGGACAAATGTATCAACTTGTGTTTGCTCTACTGGCCGGTAGAATTGATGGACTTCCAATCTAACATTATTGTAGGATTAGCAGACGGATGTACTAATTGTGACCCCAGAGTCGGACAGAATATTTAGGAGGATGTAAATCAAGAGCCTCAACAGAGCATTTGGGAGGAGGGGTAATCTCGGTGACTCAATGAGAAATGTCGGAGTGTAGAAAGAATTTTTCCACTTTAAACATAATCCCCACAATACTACTCTTGAGGTTGAAAAATTAAACTCTTCTCTCAAATACTGTTAAACTAATGAGCCAAACCCGTGCAAGATGCGCTTGATTATCTATTTGTTGCTTTTTTTTTATTAATTAATTAGTTGTTGTAACTTGTCTTTTAAAATGAGATGTTTGATTGTATTGGGCTTGAAGTAAATCCCTCGTTTTCCCAACAAATATTTGAACAAAGAAATATTGAGCGGAGGTTTGGAGTATCAATTTACTCCGTAATATTTTACCATTAAAACATGGCACTTACAGTTGCCAAAGTATAAAAAATTTAAATTGCGATTTTACTTTTAGCAGTTTGACGTTGTGGTAAGCATTTAGTTCTAATAATATGTAAAGAATGATCAATGCTACACAAGTTTAATTAAAGAAATAAAATTGTGTCTTTATTACTAATAATTTTTTGTGTAATGGTAAATGTTTGATTTTGACAAAGAATTTATTAGGATATGGTATTCTATATTATCTATACTATTGGTTCCTATGAAAAAAAATTGATCTACTCTCTTAATTTTACCTCATTACATATTTGACTTTTATTTATTTGTCACAATTACTCTTCCGAAAAGAGAGAGAGAGGGAGGGAGAGAGAAATTACATGTTGGGTGGGATTAAGAAACTTGAATGTTAAATTATATGTTCATGACTTTTAAATAGATGACTAATTGTGGCCAACAAATGAAATTTAAGAATGTAATAACGCAAAAATCAAAATACCGTGACTAAATTTGGTAATGCCACAATAGTTGAGTACTGAAAATATAATTTGCTCTTGTTGTATCCGTCATGATCAAGTGTTTACCAGTACACCAAAAATTATAGCTAGTAGCTAATGTTCAATTTTATTTCCTAATAAATTAACTATGATATCAATTGTTAAATCAATTCATTTCCTCATAAGCTATATATAATCTCAACTGTCAAGTTTAAACGTTTATCACTGTGCCAAAAGTTATAACTAGTAGTGAAGACGTAACTTTATTTTCTTATAAACTGTGATATTAATTGTCATGATCAAGTGCTTACCACTATGCCATAAATTATACTTAGTAGTAATGGTATAAGATTATTTCATTTTATTTGCGTAGCAGTCAACACTATATTTTGATGATAAGATGTTGTTGATGCCAATCTTAAAAATAATCAATCTAGGAAGGTTTGGCGCATGCCGAACTCGACAATAATAATCCTTAGAAGTGCTTTAATTTAAGATTTTGGAAGCTATGGCTGGGATTCGATCATTTTTATTTTTGTGCTAATCAGAAGAAAACCAATACAATCCAGGGATGATGCAAAGGGCCAATGAGGAGCTGCCATGTGGAACCAATAATAGAGGTGGGGTCCACGGTGACGGATCCTAATGGCAATGCCATGAGGAAGATGCATGGATGATATATTTGCAGCCACCAGCAGGGGGGATATGGTGATGATGAAACCTCGTGAGGATATATATGCTTTGCCTTTGCCTTTCCCTTTGCTTTAGTATAAGGCTTATCTTGTCTAGCTTGGTGGGATATGTCATTCCATGAAATGAAATAATATTGTATAACTTTAATATGTACTAAAAAAAAAAGATTGCAATGTTTTATATCTCACATTTTTGTTTTATTAAATTAAGGTTCAAGATATTTTTTAAATTATTTTAAAATTTGTGGTCCAACTTTACCTCAAAAATTTTATAAAAATAATGCTTCTTTCCCAACATGTTTTTACCTCCTAAATCCCTCATTAATTAATACTACTCAATTAAAGAACCCACTAAATAAAAGAATGTTGAATAGTCAAAATATGAAAAGAATGATCTAGATTTAACTTTTTTCTAATTCAGGTAGTAAAAAAAATCGGTGAAAAGTGAATGGGTATCTATCATTACTTTAAATTGGAAAAAGTGTCAAATAGGCCATTGAACTTTTACACATTGTACAATTGAACCATCAAACAAAAAAAAAAAGTGTGCAATTGGACCATTTAAAACTCAAAAATTGTGCAAATAACATTTTTTACAGGTTACTTTTAAGTTTCCCTTAAATATGATGTCATAATGTCAAATTATATATTAAAATTGTTTTATTTTTTATTTTTAAAAATTAAAAGAAAAACAATTTTTTAATAAAATTCATAAGAAGGTGGTGCAATTTTTTTTACCACCTTCGTCTACGGTGGATGAAAGAGAAGGCAGTCTTAACTGCTCCCACACTTTCATCTTGGATGAGGATGGAGGAGCCATGGTTGCTCCCACCTATGTCCGATTCATTGAGTTTCTCATAGATTTTCTTGATGATTTATTAAGTTTTATGAGAATATTTTAGAATTTGAACCGGATGTCTCGGGTTCCAGCTTCAAAGCAGTACACCATGCGCAAAATCATAGCAATATGGTCATTCAGGAATCACAATCCTCGTTTTAAGCTCCTGCTCTTCATTAATGAATGATACTACAATGTAATAAAGTCAGTAGCTTTCAAAAATAAAAATAATATTATATATAATTTAACATTATGACATCATATTTAAGGAAAACTTGGAAATAACCTATAAAAGATGATATTTGCTCAATTTTTGAGTTTTTAATAGTTTAATTGCACACTTTAATTTTTTGTTCGATGGTTCAATTGAACAATGCGTAAAAGTTCAGCGGTCTATTTGACACTTTTCCCTTTAAATTTATAAATATGTGAATAAATATTCAGTTGTAAATTTGTAATTCTAAAATATATATATATATATATATATATATATATATATATATATATATATATATATATATATATATATATATATATATATATATATATATATATATATATATATATATTGAGGGTCAGGTTCCCGTGCGATCACGCACCATTAGGTACGCATAAAAGCCCCCACAAAGTGTTCAAAAATGTACCATTAGGTGTAATGTATTTTTTTTGGTATGTGGTGCATTTATGCATATACCTAATGATACAATCCATACAGATTGCACGGGAAGCCCTGTCCTCATTTTGAATTAGAATATATATAGAGTAAAATTATTGATTTTTAAGATACAATGACCATAGTACCATATTACAAATGATTATATTATTATGATATTATTATGGTACCAATAAATTTTAAACATTAAAATTAAAATATAATAATACAACAACTTACGATATCCCTAAATCAATAAATAAATGCATGGAAGAATTGAACCAAAATACCCCAAATGAAATACCCTTGATGGGAGTAAAAAACTAAAGTTGATTATTTGGTAAAGAAGATTAGAATCATCTCGTTCAAAACTCAATGATTGACTGACACTAATTTAGAAAGTACTTTAAATTAAATTTTTCATAATTTAATTAATTTTTAAGTCTCTCAAGTGCACTATAAAATTAAAGTCTTGTCATTTTAGTAGTTATTAATATATCATTCTGCCCCATTTACAATTCATTAGTCAATTTAACTCTTCACTATTTGATTATTTTCTAAACAATTTAATAATTTTAAAATGTCACTTTTTATATTTAATACTACTTTTGATAAAACTTTTAAATATATAAATTTTATGTAGGAACAAAAAAATTAAAAGTTATACTAAAAAATTAAATTATAAATAAATTTAGTCAAATCTCGTTGATTGAATTAACATATAGAATAAGGAAATCCGAGTAACTCATATAATGAGTTGTCTTGGAAAAAAAAACACATATAAAGGGAAAGGATTGCCATGATAATGACATAATGCCATAATTAGTGGGGATTGCTGTGATTCGTGTAATACAGGGCAGGCTAGCATGGTTAAATAATCTAGATGAATATCCAGCTCATATTTGGTGAATACTAACAATTACAGAAACAAATATTCAATTGGAATAAGAAATTTTATGAATACACATTCACCAAAAAAGTTTATGGCATAGAACAAATACAAATTTGTGGGCTAACTATATCTATTTCTGGTAAGTTAATACTGTTCGTTCATCTTAGGGTTTGGGCTTCAATAAGTTGATAATTTAGTAGAGCCCATTCCAATCTCCCACTTCTTAATATCCTTTAATAATTTACACCTCTCATGCATGGCTATGTACGTTATGGACAAACAGAGGAGACATAACGACAAAGGTTTCTTTTCCACTTCCTCAATCGAACTGATGCTACCGGTCGATGAATGATTTGATCGAGCTAGCTAGCAAAAGAAATTTCGTTCTACATTTTTAATTGAAATTTTTTTATCAAGATTAAGCGTTTATTAGTGTACCAAAAAAGTATAGCATCAACTCTCAACAATTTCCTTCTTAGGCCTCAGCCACACGAATATGCGATTTATTAGACCAACTTCTATGGACTAATGTTCTATACTTTTTCAATCATTTTCAGCTTAAAAAATCAATAACCCACCACTGAGATTTGATCATTTGATCACCTATTTAGAGTAGTAACAGGAGTGTAATCACACTACAATTAATAGTACTACACCAACTTCTATAAATAGTAATAGTTGTGTAATATTATTTTCGTATACTTGTGTAGTAGCTAATTTTATGTTTTAGTTGTAAGATACTAAATTTATCTCTTAAAATCAACATGGAGAATTTTAAAATTGGACTTTGTATATAAATTAATGGTATTGAGGGACCAATAGTGGATATAAATAAAAAAATAAAAAAAAAAAGATATACAAGTGATGCATATTTATTTTATTGGTTTTTTTTTTTTTTTTAAAATCATGAAAATCATAATAGTTGTATTTGAACCTTTTATCTGTTTGGTAGTTGTCAAGCTCTCATTTGTGTAGCCCTCAACCTAAAGGGTAGAGGTGAGTAGGGCTGAGCATCGGTCGGATTCGGACGGATCGGATGTCCAATCCGTCCATCTGATCGGATTTCGGATTTCTTTTGTACCCCCTTATCCGTTTATTTTTTTGGACAGATCCTATCGGATTGCTTAGGTTCGGATTTCGGATATCCGTTGTCGAATTTCGGATTGAAATCGGATATAATAAATTAAAATAAAACAAATTCTAAATTCTAAAAATTCTAAAATAGATAATAGTAATACTGAGTTTCATTACCATAGCGTAGCAACTAGCAAAACATACTACTATACAACTATAACAGTTTCAAACTAAGTTAATAATTACATATTTTCAACTAGCAAAACATACTACTAAGTTAATGATTATACAAAAAATCATAGACTTGAGCTGTCAGCACCGGTACTCTTCAGTTCTTCTTTCAGCAATTCAGCAAAATCAACACTAATATAGTCATCTAGATAATCTACTCTTCTTCCTGCTAGTATTCAAACTTAAAATGATATTAGTGTTTAGAGTTTAGAAAACAGACAATCAGACATTTAGAGTAACAATACTAAGCAATTATTCACTACGCTAAGTGGCTCAGAGTGCATTTTTCCATATCAAGTAAGAATGTGGGCAAATTGCTCTGAATGTGTTATATTAACACATTGGCAACATACCAACTCCATTCCATTTATTCAGACAATAGTGGAAGCTTCATCATAGCCACCAAATAAAACAAATACATTCAAACTGAAAACAGAGCAAGGAAGAGTTATACCATAATTCCAGAGTGCAGAGAAATGGGCAAAATTGGGCTCAACTCATCTAATGGCAGCAACAAATCAATAACAGAAAGTTGCCAAGCCACTTAGAGGCTAAACACCACTTGCAACAACATGAGTACATAACATAATATCAAACTCAGTAAAGAAATGAACACATTGTAAACTGATATTAAAAACATTACAGTGATTGTAGGCAACATTGATGGTATAGTAGATGAAGCTCCAGTGGGCAATTCTGCAAAAGTGAAAAACATAATAAGTAAGAAAGAAAGTGAAAAGGAAATAAACTTAGTATAATAAAAAAAAAAAAGTAACTAAGAAAGTGATAAGTGTTACCTTTCTCTAATCTTTCAACCTCCTCCAGGTTCTCCTCAACTTGGATTGGCTGATTAGGTGCCCTCAACCAATCTTGAGTACATATTAGTGCTTCCACTATTTTAGGAGTCAAGGAACTCCTAAATGGATCAAGTACCCTTCCAGATGTACTAAAACTACTCTCAGAAGCAATTGTGGAGATAGGAACTGCAAGGACATCTCTAGCCATTTTGGAGAGAATAGGAAATCTCTCACTATGGCTCTTCCACCACTTTAACACATCAAATGGGACAGATTCATCATCCTCCACAAGACTTTCACTTAAGTATACTTGCAGCTCAGTTTGCTTACTGCTTCCACAACTTTCCAATCTCTTTTTTTTTTAAGTTGGCTCTTCAAAGATGATTGAGGCCTACCAACTGTACAAGTAGTAGCCTGGTTAGCCTCACACTGGACTGCTTGAGTAGAGGATGCTGTCTGGGTAGAACTGAGAGAGTATGTAGCTGCATAGTCATCATATAAAGCAGTCATTGCAGATTGGACCTTGGTAAAACAAGCTTTGCCTTTCTCTTCTCCATACAACTGGACAAATTGATGAGGCATGTACTCCAACTTATCTCTGGGATCCAGAATATTGGCAAAAAAAATGATAGAGTTCATTTTTTCTGGATCCCCCAAATATTTGTCAAACTTGTTCCTCATTTGTGTCCCCATTGCCTAAAACAGAAAAAAAAAAACAATTTATTAGTTAACAGAATTACAGGAAATACAAAAAACAATAAGCAAACAAATTGAAAGATAAATGAGATTACCTTTTCAGTCCCCTGCTCAGAGTTCACCATATCTTCAAGCATGCAACTAAGATCAGAGATCTCAGAGAAGAATGTGTTAGATGTGACATAAAGTGAACCAGAGATCCTCACTGTCATATCATAAAATGCTTTCAATAGCTTCACTAAGCTTTCCACAGAACACCAATCCAAGAAGGTAGGAGCACTCCCCAAGTCAGCAGAATAAGAGGGGTCATTTCTCTCATATGCATCAAACACTACTTGATATTGAATTGCAGTGTTGAGCATAATGTAGGTGCTGTTCCACCTTGTAGGGACATCAAGATGCAAAGCTGATTTAGCTTCCACACCAAACAGTTCAGCAAACTCTCTGAACTTTGTCAGCCTAGCTGGTGAGTTCCTAACCCATCTCACTGCATCCCTCACCCTCTTAACTGACTCATCTGCAAACTTCAACCCATCTTGGACCACTAAATTGAGGATATGGGCTATGCACCTCATGTGCATGTACTGAACCTTAACAGAAGAAGAACCCCAAGATAACAGTTTACTCTTAAAAAACCCCATAGCTGTGTCATTAGAGGAGGCATTATCCACTGTTACAGTAAACACATTCTTAATTCCCCACTCTAATAAACAACTCTCTAGGGCTTTTGCAATGTACTCCCCCTTATGAGAAGAAACTGGGACAAAGGATATAATTTTTTTTTGAAGCTTCCACTGGTCATCTAAAAAATGTGCAGTAATGCACATATAGTTGATTCTCTGGACAGAAGTCCATGTATCTGTTGTTAGACTAACCCTTTGAGTTCCCACTCTAAACAACTTCTTAAGGTTTAGCCTCTCATCAAGAAATATTTGGTAGATGTCCCTAGAAATGGTCCACCTAGAAGGGATAAGAAACCTAGGACAAGCAACCAGAATAAACCTCTTGAACCCCTGGCCCTCTACAAACCTAAAAGGGAGCTCATCTATGATTATCATCTCACAAAGGGCCCTCCTAATGGCATCTTGATTAAATACCCATGTCCCCAAAACACCCACAGGAGCCTCTGTTCCACCCTCAGAAGTGGACAGAGTGTTGAATGTGAGTAGAGACTGCCTTATATCCTTTGAATGGGGATTTTTAAGACAATTGCCCATATGATTTCTTAATGATGATGTGCCATGTTTTTTAGTTTCACAAAAATACTCTTTTGCACAGTAAAGGCATTTGCCTTTAAGCACTTTATGAGTTTCAGGATCGTTGATCTGTTCAAAGTGCTCCCACACTATGGATCTAGACTCTATTTCCTTCCTCTTCTTAACAGCAGGAACTTTAGGAGTGGCCATAGGCTGTTGAGCACTTGTCTCAATGCCTGGGGTTTGTACTCCTTGTTCATCCACTGTTGAAGATGGAAGAGGTCCAGTTCCACTTCCACTTATATTTTGATTGCTCTCCATCTATAAAGATTTATGGATGAGCAAATAGGATTCAAATTTCACACAAGCACACATAAGGCCATACACTGTCACAGTGATATGTATTCCATAATCAGGATTCATGATTCATGAACTCCTCATTTTATGGAGTCCTGATTTTAGGACTTAATTACATATAAGTATATAACACATTAACAAATTCATTCCATAATCAGGAGTCATGATTCATGAATCATGAACTCCTCATTTTATGGAGTCCTGATTTTAGGACTTAATTACATATAAGTATATAACACATTAACAAATTCATTCCATAATCAGGAGTCATGATTCATGAATCATGAACTCATCATTTTATGGAAATGGCCACAAATTAGGGCTTAACACTTCCACAGTCAACCATCAACCCATCAACAATTCAAGTATTCAACAACATTCAACAGTATTACAATTTACAAATTCAGTATGCTTCCAGCATGGACATCATAAATTCATAAGCACAAATTCATAATATCAATTACAAATTCAGTAGGCTTCCACAGTTCCACACTTCCACCACCACCATACATTTTGAAATAACAAATTTAAGGGTCCTTTAACCATAAACTTACAAACACATATCAGAATAAGCACAAATTCATCACATATCAGAATAAGCACAAATTCATCACGTATGTGGAAACCCCTTAAAATTAGGGTTCAATTACAAATTAGGGTGCATGCAACATCATAGAACTAGAACAGAACAGACAAACTCACAAACATGCAACAGGAAAATAAGAAAAAAATGACAGAGTTACATTTTACTTGTTTTCTCAAAGGTTCCCTATGAGATCTAGGGCTTCAAGGCGTCAAACTTCCACTTCCACTGTCGTCCGGCTTCTTCCTTCTTGCCGTCTTTCCAGTTTGCACAGAGCCACAGACACTTCCACAAGATTCCCGTCGAACTGTCGAAGACTCGAAGGAGTCGAAGGGGAGTTCAGAACCACAGATACTCTCAGACTCTCAGTTGAGACTCAGAGTTCAGACTTCAGAGAATCAGAGATTCACCGGAGAAGGAGATTAAGGAAGAAGATTAGATGAGAAGGACTGAAGATCGGATGGGGATGGCTAGAGGAGAGTAGGAGACTAAGGAGATTTCGAGAAGAAGCTCTGGGGAGTGGGGAGTGGCCGAGTGGAGAATGATAGAATGGCAAACCCTAGGTCTACGCAACGTTTTATACTTAGGCCAAATTTCGGATCTCGGACGGGTTCGGATGGGATATTTCCTAACCCTACCCGTCCGTCTTTAATAGCCACGTTGCGTGGGGTCGGTTCGGATATGACCCGAACACGTCGGGTTTCATCTCCGTTCGGTAAGCGCTGGTTCGGGTCGGGCGGGTTCTTCGGGTAGTTCGGGTATTGCACAGCCCTAGAGGTGAGGTGCCCTAACCTATGATTTAACTACTTCAATTTGTGTGGATGATATTTCGTTCTCATTTATATGTAATAACTTGTTTTACCTGTAAATTGTGTGACTGATTTAATGTCTAATATTTATATTTTTTAAATAAATAATTCAAAACATATCAATACAAGATTATATAGGAAAATTTCATTATAGTTGATATTAAAATTAATGTTGAATTTGCACTTTTAAAAAAAAAAAAAAAATCTAAATAATTATTGTAATTAGTATGGTATTAGGTAGTAAATACTATTTTTGTATGGAATTACTCTAAGTCTTGTTAATTCCCTTTAGATAGGTTTGTCATATATTGTCTTCGTCTTCATTACTTGTCCGCTTTTTTTGTTAATAGTGCTTCATGTACAATTAGGTTACTTGTGCTAGTTTAAAAAACTTACATATTTTGTCTAATTAGTTTTTTTACCCGGTATCCCTAAATTGATTCCCATATACTAATATTTATAAAATTGACCCTGTCATTTTTTAGCCATAAATCATCCTGGATGGATGGATCAAATTAGTCCACACTTATCATTAGAAACCTAGTGTTTTCTATATGCACGATGCGTAAAAATAGGTGCCCAATATTAGTACTTTATATTAAAATCTTAGATTTATTTAGATATTAGATTTTTATATTATTGTAAATAATAATAATAATAATAATAATAATAATAATAATAATAATAATAATAATAATAATAATATATACCTATTATAAATTAGAGTTATATGTTAGTTATTTCCTAAAATATAAATATCAAAATTAGAAAAATGGTTTCCATTATTATTATTATTAGTATTAGTATTAGTATTAGTATTATTATTATTATTATTATTATTATTATTATTATTATTATTATTATTATTATTATTATTATTATTATTATTATTAAAGAAGAAAATATATGGCTGATGCATGTGCATTGTAACAATAGTGGAAAAAATAACAAAAGTTATTATGATAGTGATATGTTTGTCCAAAATCTTGTATAGTACAACTCAGGGACGGAGCCAGAAATCTTGAGTTGGGGGGGCCGGTGTAGTAGAGAAATTTACAATGTTAGTCAACATTATAATTAACCGCACCGTATTATTATATATACCATACATTATTGTAATTATTATTGATAACGATTTCTAATTATACTATGTGTGATAAAGTATGAAATACATAATTATATGAGTACGAGGTGTTGATTATTACTTTAGAAATTTTTCACATAACACAAAATATAATAATAACAATAACAACATTTATTTAAATATAAATTGTCACTTAACATCAAATAAAAAATTTTGTCAATTATTTTGTCACTAAATTTTTTCATAATTAACTTATATTCATTTTACTGGTTAACTGAATATTTCAAAATTTGAGAGATAAAGACAATAACCAAGACAATTAATAATCAATATTAATTTTTGTCAATTTTGAAACTAATCATTTAAACTAGCAAATGTACATCCTAAAAATGTAAATAAATGATTAAAACACACAATAAATCACTAATTAATTAATCAACATATATAACTAATAAAACCAAAGCATATATCTCAAATTTGGAGATTTTTAAAATTAAAATGTATACTTGATTCTATTCATTATTAAGATAATAAAGAAAAATGGTCACTTTAATTATTTGATTTATTTCTTTTTATTTAATGAATTTTGAACTTTAATATATATTTTGAGTCCATTTAATATCAACATAATAGATTTTTTTTTCTTAAAAAAAAAATAGAGGGGGGCCAAAAGTGTATTTTGTTCCTACTATATATATATATATATATATATATATATATATATATATATATATATATATATATATATATATATATATACATATTTACAAAAAAATTTAGGGTGAGTGTAGGGGTGGGGTGGGGTTGGGGGGGGGGGGGGCCAGGCCCCCCTAACCCCAAAGGTAGTTCCGTCCCTGGTACAACTCTTATAACATAATGTATAAAAAAAATTAACCAAAAAACAGAGACATAAATAAATAAAGAGTATAACTTTTATTGACACTTATTAGTTTTTATTTTATTAGATTATATATATATATATATATATATATATATATATATATATATATAATTTCAATTTCAATTCTTATTTAATATCAAACAAAAATTATTTGCTACTTAAACGCATTACAATCGCTATGTATTTGATTTTAATTATGATTTCAAATCCATTGTTTCAAGCAAATGCAGCCTTAAAAATTTGCCTTTTAACGGATATCAATGAACGTACAAGTTGGCTGACAGGCTGAGGTTTGAGCTTGATTGAAGAGATTGGAACATTATCCTTATTCCTTACGAAAGAATTTAAATAATATAGACATATACTTATATCTTATCTGTATTTTTAATTAGAAAAAATGATATCAAGAACATAACATGCAAAATATTACTCCGTATGAATTTAACACCCACGTGCAATACGTTGTAAAAATACACTGAAATTGTTTGGTAAATAGTTGTTAACTGATTATGCTAGTGAGTTTGACTAGTTAATAATATTAACTAATTGTAAAAAAAGTGCTTGGTACTTAGCTGTTAGCTTGCTGATAACTGATTACATACAAAATAACTTTCTCAAATAGCTGGAAAAAAAGGTTACTTTGAATAGATTTTTAATTTTAACATTTCAGAACAATACAAAAAACTAATTAATCAAATATGATTTTTTTAACCAAATCAAACAACTAATAGTGATCAAATAAACTAAAATTGATTGATAAGATAACTACATTACCAATCACCCGCCACTAGCTCTTCTTAACACAACATCCAATCTATCAAAATTATTACAAAAACAAAACAAAACAGGAGAAGAATTTATTATTATTATTAGAATATATGAAAATGCATTTCATTTTTGTACATTTGAGAGTTTTGGAGATTAAAATATAATATTTTAATGAAAATGTGTCAAATTCACAAAAAACAATTAAATTATTAATAAAAACAAGACATAAATTTTAAAAATAAATAAAATAATAAATATTACACTCAACGTTCATTTAAGCATTAAAATGCCACGTGTTAGTCTGGTCAGCGTCACTTCAACGGTAAGAGTCTACGTACCCGAACTGATAACATTCGAGATTATGCAGGATTAATTTGGTCAGCGCCACTTCAACGGTAAGAGTCTACGTACCGGAACTGATAACATTCGAGATTATGCAGGATTCTACACAAAAGAACTCTTTAGCCCTATGTCTCTTATCCCTAGGGCTTCTTCCTCCACTAGCAAGTTTTTTCAAAAAAAATTATTTATTTTGGTGTGAATGGCAGGCAGGCTTATATAACTATATTTCTTGGTTTTTATATCACTCAATTACATTATTCCTTATACTTAGAAGGTTAATATGACACTTTTTGTTATGTTAATCTAAAGTCTTAAATTGTTAAAATTATTCTCATTTTTCTTCCCAAACTAATACAATACTTCTACCTTTGTCGTTTCAGTATTATTTTTGATGCACACTTTTTTTTTTTTTTAACTACATTTAGGCATTATATTTTAACCCATTTGTTTTTTTAAAAAATAAAAATAGTCGGAATACATCACATATATGTGTGTTTGTCTGCTTGATATAGGTTGGATGGCATTCATTATCTTAGGTAGCTTTGTTCATCCAATTGTATCTTTTTCCCACTTTTTTTTTTTTTAACTACATTTAGGCATTATATTTTAACCCATTTGTTTTTTTAAAAAATAAAAATAGTCGGAATACATCACATATATGTGTGTTTGTCTGCTTGATATAGGTTGGATGGCATTCATTATCTTAGGTAGCTTTGTTCATCCAATTGTATCTTTTTCCCACTTTTGCACGCATAGGACGATAAGATCGCCATGTTTTTCTTTTCCTACAACCACACTATTTATAGCTAAAATCTAAAAGAAAATTTCATGGTAGACATGCCTGGATAAGGGAACTGTGCTTTAAGGTTCTGTGGATACACTGTACCCCCAAACTCCTTTCATCCATTCTAGCTCAATTATATTGAACCCGGCCACTATATATGCTTGCACGCACTTTATTGCTAGCTGTATCATTATTTGCACCACCACTCTTATAATTTATTTTATGAAGAATTGCATTTTTTGTCCTCCAATTAAAAATTGTATTTAAGTTATGTATGAAGTGACTATTTTAGTCCTTGAAGGATCAAATTAGTCACTTTATTAAGCAACAAATTGGTGGTAGAAATGTAAAGTTTTCTTAGTTACATTATTATAATATTAGGTTAAAGTTATACGGAGTAACAATTAAGGTAATTTATAATGTGGTGCAACACTTCCATACATGCTTCTATAAATTAACGTAATACTTGATTCTAAAAGGTAAGAAATGTGATTAGGAAGGGATTCATTTACCATATTGATGGCATATGGTTATTATATAAAGAGCCATCTAGTCCTCTCACTGCTTAACAATTATTCTTCATACATCATCTAGAGAGGGTTGAGAAAGTGAGAGAAACTTATACGGTTACTCTGCCGCAGCAGTCCTGCGACTACTCAACCATCATCAATCGGAAGCTATGGCTGGAGGTTAATATTTAATTAAATAAGATCATGTCACGTACTTGTATTTTTTTTTCTTTTTCCGCCAACAATGTTGTTGTCTTCCCTCCCTTCAAAAGACGCCGGCGACCATTGCTTCTGCTCCATTTGCTCTTCGTCCTCCATGGCCTGCGCTGGCTGTTGCTAGGGGTGTGCAAACTTCAGTAAATTTTTGGTTAACCGACCAAACTGACAAAGTTCGGTTAACCGTTTTCTAACCAAACTTTTTTGGTTCGGTTAATGGTTAAAGATTTTTAAAACGGTTAATTCAGTTCGAAACTTCGGTTAACCGAAATTTTAAATATAAATAAATAAATAAATATATATATAATCTAATATGTAAAATTCATATAAATTTGTAATGTTGCTATGATATTGTTTTTGTATAATTTCTTATGGATTTATTATTATATATATTAATTTAATTACATTTATTATTATAGGTATTATTTTTAGGATTTAAAATTTTAGTTTAAAAAGTTCGATTAATCGGTTAACCGAAAAAAACTTCGGTTCGGTTAAGTCGGTAATACAAAGTTCGGTTCGATTAACTGTTAAAGCTTTAAAAACTTGGTTTAAAACGGTTTGGTTAACCGATTGAACACCCCTAGACTGCCTGCTGCTAGGGTGACTAAAGAAGATGATGAGGCTTGAGGTGTTGGGCTGGGTCCTACCCAATCCGTCCAGACCTGGGCTCCCATATAAATATTTTTTAGGCCTGTTTGGTTTGGGTTTGCTTAAGTATTATTTTCTTCATCATATTTAGACTTCTTCTAATTAAAATTATCTAATTAATTTTGCCTAAAGTCAATATTAAATTATTATTCAATTTTGAACAAATTATTAAGTGTTGAATTTGTTAGAATATTAATTTAATATTAAATTGTAGTAAGTGTTAAAATTTATTTATGGAATTATATATTAAGGGTTCATAACTATTTTCTCAACCTACTAAAAGTTTAATAGAACCTCCATTAAGGATCAAACCCACCCCCTCCCATATAAGAATCCAACCTTAATACCATTAAACCACAAAGTCTTAGACATGCCTTGTATGTTTATTGCCATAATTATTTTAGTCTTATAATTATGTCTTTAGAAATGCATGCTCTTTTAATTAAGGACAAATTTAGAGCCTTTTAGGTATGATTTAAATGCCTTTTATGCATGATTTAGTGCTTTTTAGGTGAATTTAGTGCCTTATAAGGATAGATTGCGCATATCATTATTATTACTCTATTCATGCTTTCTTAAAGTTCTTAAAGCACATAAAGTACATAAAAATTCATAATTTACCCTATTTAAAGCCTTATCCATAGGTGAATCTACAATCTTAAAATCTCACTAACGATTTTACTTCAAATATGAGAACACATGACTTAGGGAAGTTTCTTGGAGAGGAATACTAGTTCTATGACCCTGGCTTAAAATCATTGTTGCTACTAGTCCCCTTGCGTCGCTACTCTGTCTAAGGAGTTGGTATTTAACAGAGTTTCATCTCGACCAACTTTCCTATGAGTATACCTAATGATTGTCTATCATGTGTTGTTTTAATCTATTTTCTAGACTTTAAATTCACGCTTTGCCGAGTGATAAAAATTTTGTAATTAAAGAGTAGCCACAACATCTTTAATTTCCTAAACTGTCTTCAGATTAAATCACATTAAGAATAATTGCTTATCTAAAAATTCTCTCTCTACAAATCTAAGGTTTTGGTCTCTTCCCTATGGTTCTGGGCTTTTCACGATGATTTTGCTTCTTCTTCCTCGATGAGGAGGACGGGGAGGAGGTCACGGTGCTGATCATGGCTGTCGGCGAGGCGGAGGGAGAGGATGAGCAGACCTGGACGCTCGTTGGCCATTTCCTGACAACAAAGATGATTAAAATCGAGTTCATGCGGCATGTTTTGGCGTCAGTCTGGCAACCGGTTATGGGGGTCCAAATCTCCAAGCTCCAACCAGGGTTATTCTTGTTCGTTTTCCGGCATGAGACTGATATGGTTCGTGTCTTGGAAGAAGGGTCGTGGTCGTTCGATAACTTCACGCTAGTGTGTCGACAGGTGGTGGGCGGGATCATGCCCGGTGATGTAGCGCTTGACTCAGTTGACATGTGGGTTCAGTGTCACGACTTGCCTATGGGTTACACGTCGGATATTATTCAAGAGCAGATTAGAAATTATATTGGTACATTTATCCGTTGTGATGAGCGCTTTGCGGGAACGCCGTGGAGATCCTTTTATCGTATTAGGGATTCGGTCCCGGTAACGAAACCGTTGAAGTGATGTATGAAGCTCATGAAGCACGACAAGTCCACCTGTTGGGTAGTGTTTAAGTATGAACGGCTACACACGTATTGCTTTTTCTGTGGTATGATGGGGCATGCATACAAGTTTTGTCTGAAGGCACGCAACTCTGATCTTCCGGTTGAGCTCTATCCTTATGGGGAGGGGTTGCGTGCAAGGGGTAGAGCTGGCCCGCGTCCGGTAGGGGATCCGTGGTTGATTCCGGTCACGGGGCTGTCTCGGGATGTTGGTGTACCGGCCGGCGGAGTGGGCGGCCGGGATCTTGAAGTTGCGAAGGGTGGTAGTACTCGGCGTGAGGGTAGCCCGGTGGTGGTGGCGGCATCAAAAAGGCACCGTGAGGGGTCGGGGGACTTGAGCAGACGGACTGGTAGTGGAAGTGGGGATGCCGTTATGTCTGATGTGTCAAAAAACTTGCAGTTGGCGGGTTCTGGTTCCGAGACCCGCCCATCATCATGAGTACTCTGAGCTGGAACTGTCGTGGCTTGGGCAATCCACGAACAGTTCGTGAAATTGTGGACATAGTGTCCCATAAGAAGCCCGATTTTATATATTTAATGGAGACTAAGGTTGGGCGGATACATGCAGAGCGGCTCCGCATCAAACTTGGTTTTGATGGTTTATTTTATGTTGACAATTTACGTTTGAGTGGTGGATTGGCATTGTTTTTGAGAAGGAATAATACTGCTAGACTACTGAGCTTCTCCAAGAACCACGTAGATGTGGAAGTTCGTGTTAAAGATGATAAGATTTGGCGTATGACGTGTTTCTATGGTTTCCCTGAGCGAAATAGGAGGAGGGATTCGTGGGCATTGTTGAGTGCCTTGAGTAGTAGATCCTCACTACCATGGGTTGTGATAGGAGATTTTAATGATCTCTTGTTTCAACAGGAGAAGAGGGGGGGGGGGGGGGGGGGGGGGGGGGGGGGAATCCGCATCCGGATAGCCTGTGTAACACCCCCGATTTTACCAACTTTTTAAAACTTAAATTCAGACGATAGACAACTAATCATTAAGACAATCATCAGCGGAAGCTAATTGAAATTGGAGAGATGTTATGCCACACCCATAAAGCATGGGTGCACATGCTAAAAACTATCAACATCAACAAGTAGCATAAGTCTAGGCACACAGGCCACTAGTCTATACACACAAGCCACTAATCTAGGCACACAGGCCAACAAAAGGTAAACGTATAAACATGGGAGCTACTCTATCTAGCGTCCACATCTAGCGCGCTCGGCATCTACTCAAAACCTGTAAAACATGGGGATAATACCCAGTCAGCGAATATTGCTGGTAACCCATCAATACGCGTTAAATAGCATAGTATAGATAGATATAATCAAAGCCATTTGGAACTGAGGAATACCATATATATCATTTTAAAACCAAAGAAGGAAGTCAACATCGAAGACCATTACACTCTCAATAAAGACGAGGATCATCAACCTCACAACAACAACAAGACCACGAATATAATAGACAACAAACTTAGGATGCACCCTACCGTTCACAAGGTAGAATACATCAAGACATGCTCATAAGCAAGGGAATCATGCAATCACACAATGACACATTCATGTCACAAGATTCATGGTACCCAGTACCATATTCAACTTTCAACTTCCAACCTTATGCCATGTTCCAACCTTATGGCTACCCCCGGCCTTATCACAGTTCCAACCGTTACCTCCTAGTGCCACCCTGTACTTCTGAGTCCAACCTTTTACCTCCGGGGACCGTCGCCCCCCCCTCCCCCCCCCCCCCCCCCCCCCCCCCGCCTACACCGCCAAACATCACCACCGATCTCTCAGTACACGAGGGTACCATTAATTATCATAATCACAAAACCGCCAATCTCGTGAGCAAAGCTCAAGTAACAAAACCACCAATGTCAATCATAGTCACACATAGTCATCATCATTACCAAGAAGACTAAGGCTCAACAATAGCCCCAATCAAGTATCAACAAAGGGTACAACGATTTGCATACGAACACACCATAGGAATCAATCAAAAGATCACAACAAACACATGAGACCATACTCAACAACAAAGGATTACAATCCAACACCAATTGATTGTCAACACAAGTTGCTAATCTCAATACGAAGGAACAAACCACACATACTAACATATCAACATCAAACTAGCATGCTTGTCAAACGGGTAACACAAAATTAGTTCCAAAGAACATTCAAGACTCACATTAGCCCAACGAATCACAAAGTTGGACCCTTAGCACGATTCAAGACACCAAATCCTACATGGATTCCTAACACACCGTTCTAGACATACGAAACATCAAGAAGACTCACAAATAACCCAATAAATCAACAACGGGAGGTCAAAACATCAATACCGGGAAGAAAGAATCACGGGGAACAAATCCCCGCACATATCCACACGTGTTTCCCGCGAGTGGGGCCACGGGTAGGCCCCCACCCGTGGGCCTGCCCGCGGGGTACATACCCTTAGATCACCGGTTCCCCGCGGGTGGGGCGACGGGTAGGCCACTGCCCGCCGTTCCGCCCGCGGGGTACATGCATGCACACCAAAAATCCCTTCGGGGATTTTCATCACCAAGATCAAGTTCAAGTCCAAAACACCCAAAATCTCACACACAACAAAGATATGACTTAAACCCAAGAAATAGCCAAGCAATGACATTCAAGAAACCTAAAAACAAGCTCTAAACATGCATCATCACAAGATCATGCATCAAATCTCACAAATCACACCAACAAGTAGAAGCCAAGAATCATCATTTAAGTAAGAAAATAGGTTTTGTATAGCATGGGTTACCTTTGTAGCCTAACAACTTCTTCTTTTCACCCTTAATAGCCTTTTCCTAGAGCTCTTCTTCCACACCAACTTCTTACACAAACCAAAACACAATAAAGATCCTAACTTTAGTTAAAGACACCCAAAAGAAGGTTAAAAACACCAAAAAGCTAAGAATCTTACCCTTTCCTATGCTCAAGAAGGAGAAAGTAGGAATCTTGGTAGAAAATCTTGCAAGGCTTGGAAGTTCACTTTCTTGCTTGGAGAATAAGCTAAATTATTTTAGAGAGAAACTAGAGTGTTTGAGTTTTAGGTTGAAAGGATGAATGAAATGAGAATGTCTTGCTAGGGTAGCTTGAATCACAATTTATAGGTGAAAAGACATTTTTACCCTTACTATTACTTTGGGGAATGTTTTATATAGAATTATGGCAAAAATGATAGCCAACAAGATGAAACCACTTATGGGGGAATTAATTTCGAAATCCCAGAGTGCTTTTATTCCAGGACGGCTAATCACTGATAATATTCTAATAGCTGCTGAGGTAGGCCATTACTTGAATAAGAAGCAGTGTGGTTTAACTGGTTGGGGAGCTTTAAAAATGGATATGGCAAAGGCCTATGATAGGATGAAATGGCAATTCCTAGAAAAGATGTTTGGGGTTATGGGATTCGATGACATGTGGATTAAGTTAATTATGCTTTGTGTGACTACCGTAACCTACAATATTACAGTAAATAGCGTGAGTACTGGTCAGGTAATACCATCCTCGATTAGTGTTTAGATTTACGGGATGTCACAGTCTGCTTCGCGGTTTTGGGGAGGTGGTAGATGAATGTGGATTTGTGCAGTTACCCATACGAGGGCATCAGTTTACTTGGGAGAGGAGCGGTGGTATTGATAGCTGGATAGAAGAGAGGTTAGATAAGGTACTAGTAACATCCGCCTGGAGTGGGGTAAACGTGGGTGTTGGTGTGGAAAATATTATGACACGAACTTCGGATCACTCGGCCCTCTTCCTTAATATAAATGCTATGAGCATGCAAAAGGGTAGGGGCGGAGGGGTTTTAGGTTCGAGATGGCCTGGTTCCTTGATGAGGGATGTAGGGAGGTGGTGGAGAATGCATGGGAAGATGGGAGGACTGAGGGGTTGCTGAATTGTCAGCAGCAATGTGGGGATAAATTGATGCGGTGGGGTGGTGACCATTTTCAGAAGTTTGGGGACCGCAATAAACGCCTGCGAAGTGAGCAAGAGACTGTTCGAAATAGAAGGGATCTAGCTGCATTAGCCGAATTCCAGCAGTTGAATAATCAACTCTGCCAGCTGGAGGCCCAGGAGGATATTTATTGGATGCAACGAACAAAGTAACACTGGCTACGTGGAGCAGACTCCAACACAAAATTTTACCACAGGTATGATTCTGCTCGTAAGAAAAAGAACTCTATTATTAGATTGAAGAATGTGGATGGGATTTGGGTGGAAGGGGAGAATATGAACTCAATTATCCTGGAATACTTTAAATCTATTTTTGGCTCTAGTAATTCTATGTGTAATGATCCCCTGTTTGATAACTTTGCCCCTCATGTGTCTCCTGCTCAAAATGATACTTTATTGCGCCCGTTTGAGCCTGAGGAGGTTAAGCTGGCAATTGTTTCTATGTTTCCTGATAAAGCTCTAGGCCCGGATGGAATGAATTCGAGTTTTTATCAGCATTTTTGGGATGTGGTTGGGGGATATGTATCTACTTTTGTGATTAATTGCTTAAATTCAAGTGCTTTCCCAGAGGGATTAAAATGATACAAATGTTTCTACCAATCATGGAACGCATTAGTTGAGTCTTAGTCTCATTAAGCATATATGTTGTTGTTTAGCCAACCTAAAGGCAGTTTTGTTTGACTTTCCAGGTATTATTAGATGTATATTTTAATATATTTTTTCTAATAAGGCATATTTGTTCAACTAATGCAATTATTTACATTTTCATGTGTTTTTGGTTATATTGGTAATGATAATTGGCTGAAACCGTATAGAGAAATGTTTGTATCTGTTTGGACTTATCGATTTCTCAATTTTGGAAATCACACGAGTCAAGAGTCAGCATGCCAAGTTAAAAAAAATACTTGGAGTCCTCACAGTCAGATTAGGAGACATCATTGCTTTATATTGACCTAGTCATTCAGTCACAAGACACATCAATCAAATCAAGTCTTGAACAAAGTAAAATTGTCATTCGACATCGGTTCAACACTTCACATTTTCAAGAATTGCGTGGATTTGTGTCAATTCATGCACTCAATCTCATTTTTAATGAGTTTGAGAGGTCAAAAGCTGGCGGGTTTAATTTTGAAAATTATGGATGTCGATTGCGAACAAGTTGTGGGCTTTCATATGCACACGAGCAGGTAACATATTTTAACAATGGTCATCCTATCCCACTTGATTCGATTGATATATTTTGGAGAAAGTTCGACTTATCATCTTCCAACTCTCTAACCAATGAGGATTTTGGTGTTGAGCATGAGTTTCATATGTTTAAGGATTAGTTCAAGAAACAATCAAGAACTGGTAAATTCAGCATATTGAGAAAGCTGAGAGAGTTGATTGCGCCATCTACAACTTCGATCCGTGAGCCAGCCGTGCAAATAAATGTCCGTGGGCGTCCCACTTCAAAAACCAAATCTCTCATAAGAACTCTATCTCTCAGAAAAACTCAAGCCGAGGCAAATGCTTTTCAATTTCAAGAACCAGCTCGAAATAGTTGTTCAGCTGCATCAACTTCAGGTGATAGACATTTTTACCATCCATATGTTCATCAACTTCTGGTTATATTCCATCCTTTAATCATGCAAGTGCAAGATGTGAGATCTGACGGAAATTGTGGATTTCGAGCGGTAGCTCTCTGTTTCGGTTTTTTCGGAGGACAAATAGTTCAAAATTCGATCCAATTTAATGGAAGAACTAGAGTCTCACAAGATGGAATATACCAATATGTTTGGAAATCAAGGATGGTATAACGTCTATAACACGTTGAATTTTTTTGCACAAGATCGGTGTGCACCAGTTGAGCACTGGATGACTATGCCGGAGATGAGTGTACTAATTGCTTCCCGATACAATGTGATACTACATGTTTTCAGTATGGTCGGCGGTACAACATATTTACCGCTTCGATCTAGCCCACTACCTTGGTACGAGCATGTAGCAATTGCCCTTGGTTACGTTAATAATAATCATTATGTTAAGGTAACATTGACTGGAGGGTACCCAATGCCTACTATTGCTCCACAATGGGCTTATTTTAGATATGATTTTGCAAATGCATGGATTACTCTATATATGAATCGGATCGAAAGTTACAATGAGCATGTACGCTCTAATTGTACTTGGGAAAATGTTATATTAGATTGAAATTGAATGAATTTTTTTTTCTATTGTGATGTTAATGTGTTTTTAGCGATTCAAATTTAATTTATTATATTTTTATAAAAAGGTAAAATAATGTATACAACAAATTTGAGTTATAAAGATTATTAAAATAACAAAATTAATTAGTATTTTTTATTTAAAAATTAAAACATAAAAAAAAATATGTATTGAAAATAGAAACTTAAAAAAAAAAAATGTATTGAACAAAAAAAAAAATGTATTGAACAAAAAACAATATGTATTGAAAAAAAAAACATATGTTGAACAAAAAAATATGTATTGAAAATAGAAATATAAACAAATATTGCACAAAAAAATTAGGCCTTAAAAAGAAAAAAAAAAAAAAAAACAAAAAACAAAATCCCGTCGCCTTTTCTGGTGAGAAGGCTACCTGGGTCACACCGGAAAAGGCGATGAGATTTTGTTTTGTTTTTTTTTATTAATTAATAGTTTGATAGTTTGATTATTAAAAATATATATATATTTAATAAATATTAACGTTGACTACATTTAATGAGGGCAGTGCAAATAGCATTTTTCTATTTGCACCACCTATAAAGCTATTACACCTATTAAATGAGTGGTGTAAACAGCAAATAGGGTGGTGCAAATAGAATTTCCCTTATTGTTTATAGAACCTGAAATCCTAACTCAAAACACAATAATGATTGACATTCCTATGCTAAGCGATGATAATCACCAAGAGTGGAAAGACGCGGTTCTCCTACACTTAGGGTTGTTAGAGATGAATTTTGCTATTCACAATAAAGAGCCTCCTCCTATCACTAATGATAGCTCTGAGGCTGACAAGAAATTTCATGCATAATGGACTAGATCCAATCGGTTGTGTGTGTATTTCATTAAGACACGAATCCCAAGAAGCATTCGTGGGTCAATTGACCATTGTGACAAAGTCGAAACCTTGTTCAAAGCTATTGATGACCAATTTGCTACATCCAATAAAGCTTTAGCAAGTACTCTAATCATGAAGTTTGTTGGTCTTGGTCTTTCCATTGTTAAGGGCACGCGCAAGCACATCATGCATGTAAGGGATATTGCGGCTCAATGAAGAAGTTGTAAATAATTTTGCCAGATACCTTTGTTGTGCATTTTGCACTTAACACCCTCCCTCAACATTATAGCCCCTTTAAGATTTCCTACAACACACATAAGGACAATTGGACTATCAATGAATTGATAACCATGTGTGCACAAGAGGAAGAGAGCCTTATTGAAGAGGTTGGAGAGAGTGCTATGTTGGCCACAACAAAGCCCAAAAGAAAATCTGGAAAAACTAAGGGATTCACTGCAACAGCAAAAAGGGGAAATTGACCCCAAAAGTTGATGTTAAGAAGGTACAAAAGTGTTTCCTCTGCAAGAAGAATGGACACATGAAGAAAGATTGTACCAAATTCAAGAAGTGGATGACCAATAAGGGTAATATTTCCTCCTCCTTTGTATGTTATAAATATAATATGTCAGACGTTAATACTAATTCTAGGTGGATTGGTTCTGATTAAACAATCTACATTGCAAATTCTTTGCAGGATATGCAAAATCTAAGGCAACCAATGAGAAGTGAGTGTCACATCTTATCTGGAAACAAAATTGGCTCACTGGTTGAAGCTGTTGGAGTTTGCAAATTAGTTTTGAATAATGGATTTGTTATGACATTATATGAGACCTTTTATGTTCCTAGTTTTTTTAGGAATTTAATTTTAGTTTCAAGACTTGTACCCTTTGGATTCAAATTTGAATTTTATAGTAAGTATATCAAATTATTTAATAATTCTACTTGTGTTGGTGATGGTACATTGTCTAAAGGTCTCTATCGTCTTAACTTAAAGAATGATTTAATTCATAATTCTTTACATGTTCAAAACGGCACGAAACGGTGTAATATTAACGAAGATTAATACTTCTTCAACGTCTTCCCATATGAGTTGAGTACCTTTGCCTTTCTGGTAAGGCACGTTCATCTCTATGATGAGCAGTGGTTGCAGGGTGTCTTGTGGCCCCACTATACCTGTTATGCACGGGACCCCTGGAACAAGATGTTCTTAGGATGGGCTTTAGACAGATATGAGGCAATAGTTGGTCCTCAACTACCCCATGGTTTAGGGTACAAGAGGATAATTACTGGTAGGCTTGGGTGTTCATTAAGGGGTGTGGGGAAACGACATTCCTCAATGTTATGGCACCGGAGATTAGGTCATATCTCCCTTGAAAGAATTAAAAGATTGGTAAAGGATGGAGTACTTTCTACTCTAGACAATACCGAATTTGAGACTTGTGTTGACTGCATTAAAGGAAAGCAGACAAACATGTCAAAGAAAGGTGTCAATATAAGTTCAACATTGTTGGAAATTATACATACTGACATATATTGTCCTGATATGGACATGCATGGTCAGAAATATTTCATCACCTTCATTGATGATTTCTCAAGATTTACCTATGTGTATTTACTTCATAATAAGCATGAAGCATTTGATGCCTTTAAATTATTTAAGGCTGAAGTTGAAAACGAACGTGACAAGAAAATACAAATAGTTAGATTTGATAGAGGTGGTGAATATTATGGTAGATACACTGAAAATGGACAAACACCAGGTCCCTTTGCAAAGTTTCTTCAAGAGAATGGGATTGTTGCCCAATACACCATGCCTGGGTCTCCGGACCAAAACAGTGTTGCTGGAAGAAGAAACCAGACCCTTCTGACTATGGTGCGGAATATGCAAAGCAACTCTACACTTCCAAAATCGTTGTGGGGTGATGTACTTAAGACGCTTATGTAATAGTAAACTGTGTTCCAACCAAGGTTGTCCCTAAGACACCATTTGAGTTATTCAAATGGTTGGAAACCGAGTTTGCAACATATGTGTGTTTGGGGATGTTCGTTTGAGGTTAGGATATATAACCCGCACGAAAAGAAAATTGACCCAATGACTGATAGTGCTTTCTTTATTTGATATGCACAATCTTCTAAGGGTTATAGGTTTTATTGTCCATCTCATACTACTAGGATAGTGGAATCAAGGAATGCTAAGTTTCTTGAAGATGACTTGACCAGTGGGAGAGATCGATTTAAAGACTTAGTTCCTTCATTCAATCGTAATGGCTCTCAACCTTCTACGTCATCTAATGGGGTTGTAATTATACGCAATGTTCCTTCGGTCCCACTTGCGATTATACAACCTACTGTTGAGATTCCACAAACTGTTGATACTCAACCTTTGGAAGATTCACTTCAGGACTTACAGCATTTTCCTGAGCCAGATTCCGAACCAATGGTTGAACCAATTCAGGTTTACAAAATTCTTAACCGATACAGACTGAACCAATCCAAGAACTGCCCCCAGTTCCTAAAGATGTAGTTGCCCCACAACCTTTGCAAGGTGATGGAGGTCCAACATTAAGACGGTCTACTCGGATGAAACGATCAGCAGTTCCTAGTTATTACTTTTCGTATCTACAAGAATCTAACATTGGAGTCGAAAATGATCCTGAGACGTTTTCTCAAGCAACGAATTGTGCCCAATCTGACTTATAGTATGAAGCCATGATGGATGAAATAAATTCCATGAAGAGCAATGACGTTTGGGAACTTGTTGAATTATTGCCTAATAGTGCCAAGGCCATTGACTGTAAATGGGTCTTTAAAACCAAAATAGATTCATTAGGCAATATTGAGAGATACAAGGCCCGACTTGTTGCATTGGGATTTACTCAAAAGGAAGGAATCGATTATAAGGAAACTTTCTCTCCTCTATCAAAGAAAGATTTACTTCGAGTCATTTTGGCATTAGTTGCACATTTCAATCTTGAGTTACAACAAATGGATGTGAAAATTGCTTTTCTTAATGGTGATCTAGAAGAGGAAGTTTATATGAAACAACCTGAAGGTTTCTCTTCTAGGGGTGGTGAGAATTTAGTTTGTAAGCTTAAGAAATCCATATATGGTCTATAACAAGCTTCCCGTCAATGGTATATCAAGTTCGATAGGGTTATTTCTTCATTTGGTTTTGTCAAAAATCCTCTTGACCATTATATATACCAGAAGGTGAGTGGGAGTAAAATATGCTTTCTTCTTTTATGTGTGGATGACATTTTGCTTGCCACCAATGACAAGGGGATACTTCATGATGTGAAACAAATCCTCTCTAAGAACTTTGATATGAATGATATGGGTAATGCCTCTTATGTTATTGGCATAGAGATCCATAGGGATAAGTCCCGAGGTATATACTGGTTTATCTCAAGAAACCTATATTAACAAAGTTTTGGAGATATTACAGATGCAGAATTGTTCACCAAACGTTGCTCCCATAGCAAAAAGAGACAAGTTCAGTCTGGAGCAATGTCCAAAGAATGATCTTGAAAATGAATCCATGGAGAACATCCCTTATGCTGCATCGGTTGGGTGTGTTGGATACATTCAAGTCTGTACAAGGCCAGACATTGCTTTTGCTGTTGGGATGCTAGGACGATACTTGTAGAATCCAGGTTTGGACCACTAGAGAGTTGTGAAGAGAGTTTTAAGGTATCTAAAAGGAACTAAGAGTCACGTGCTTGGGTTTAGGCAGACGGACATCCTAGATGTTGTCAGTTATTCTGATGCGGACTTCACTAGCTGTGTTGATTCTCGAAGATCAACTTCTGGGTACGTCTTTATTATGGCCGGTTGGGCTATCTCGTGGAGAAGTGTTAAACAATCTGTAATAACTACTTCTACCATGGAAGCCAATTTCGTTTCCTGGTACGAGCCACACACCTTGTGTGTGGCTCAAGAATTTCATCTCTGGGCTTAGAGTTATGGACTCTATATCTAAGCCATTGAAAGTCTATTGTGACAACTCAGCTCCAGTCTTCCGAGCTAAGAATGACAAAAGTGGGAGTCGAAGTAAGCACCTCAACAACAAGTTCTTAGCCATTAGAGAGCGTGTCAAGAACAAAATTGTGGTCATTGAACACATTAGTACTGAGTTGATGTTAGCAGATCCCTTGACTGGTGGCATGCCTCTATTTAAATTCAAGGATCTTGTTGAGAAGATGGGACTTTCGCCCACTTTGTAATTTGTATATACATTCAGTATTCAGTTTTAATGAAATTCTTCTATATTTTGACATTCATCTCATTTAAGTGTGTACACCTTTATTTTATTGAGGTACTTCAGTTGGACTTGAAATAAACGTAGGGTTTGTTTCATTAAGTTTTTGCTTCCTAAATTAAATGCTCAAGGGCGGTTTACATTTGATCATAATGGATGGTACTCGATTTAAGGATGACATATCACTATGGTCGGTGTTTTTCTATTTTTGAGTTATGGAGTTTGCACAAAGTGGGAGAATGTAAAGTTTACCTAGTTACATTATTATAATATTAGGTTAAAGTTATAATAATAAAGGTAATCTATAATGTGGTGCAGCACTTCCGTATATGCTTCTATTAATTAAGGTAATACTTGATTCTAAAGGTAAAAAGTGTGATTAGGAAGGGATTCAGTTACCATATTGATGGCATATGATTATTATGTAAAGAGCCCTCTAGTCCTCCCTCTGCTTAACAATTATCCTCACACACCATCTAGAGAGGGTCGAGAAAGTGAGAGAAACTTGTAATGTTATTCTGCCACAGCAGTCCTGTGACTACTCAACCATCATCAATCGGAAGCTATGGCTGGAGTTTAGTGCTTAAATAAGATCATATCACATACTTGTGTTTCTACGTGATTTATAAGCTTACAAGAAATAGTCCATGATGGATAAAAATCGCCACTTTGTGCATAACTTAGGGGTTAAAGATAGTCATGCATATAACTCAAGGACTAAGTTTGTACCACGGGTATAACTGAAGAATAAAAAAATACAATTTTTCCTTTATTTTTAGGAATAAGGGTCAAATAGGCCACCCAACTGCACACCAAAGTGCAATTAGACCATTGAACTAAAAAAGAATGCAATTGAGCATTGAACAACACAAAAAATGCAATTTAGCCCAAAATAACTTGTTTACCTGGTGTAGCAAGTTACCGATTTTAAAATTAATTTTAAAAAATAATTTTTATTAAATAAATAATTAAAATATTAAAAAAAAACAGAAATTGCCGACCGGAGATGGTGGAGAAAAAGACGACCTTCGTCTCCATGGCCAGGGAGACGAAGGGACGGTCCCTTCGTCTCCCTGGCCATGGAGACGAAGGACGTCATCTCCATGGCCGGAGACGAAGGGACCTTCGTCTCCATGGCTATGGAGACGAAGGTCTTTGTCTCCATGGCTGGTGACGGAGGTTCGTCTCCGGCCATGGAGACAAAGCCGGCCGGAGACAATTCGTCTCCGATCGCAATTTTCTGTTTTTTTTTTTAATATTATAATTATTTATTTATTATAAATTATTTTAAAAAATTAATTTTAAAATTGGTAACTTGCGACTCTAAGTAAACAAGTTATTTTGGGCTAAATTGTATGTTTTTGTGTTGTTCAATGGCTTATTTGCATTTTTTTTTTAGTTCAATGACCTAATTGCACTCTGGTGTGCAATTGAGTGGTCTATTTGACCCTTATTCCTTATTTTTATTTTAGGCTTATAAATGTAACAATATAATTATTCATAATAAAATAATTTATGCTTAATAGAAATTTGAAACATGCGTGCATGCTAGCTCGATGGAGCACTCAATTAGACGATTTAGATATGAAACAAATCGACTAAACACCTCTCCATGCATTGCATGTCCAGAAAATATATTTTCTTAACTTTTTTTTTTTATTAAAAAATTACATTTGACCTTGTGACATTAGGTAGCGGAGGATTATTATGAGATAAATCATCTTAGATTGTCAATATCTTACCTGGTCAAATCAATAAGGTTAATAAACAACTCTCTATATAAGTCAAACTTAGAACTTGTAATTATTAAGTTAAGTGTCTAATCAACTCGGCTGGAGTTGCCCAACTTTGTTATAACTTTAATTATATGATAATATGAAAACATATAAAATTAATCAATTGGCAATCTTCATATTAAAAGGATGATGTGAGAACAATTTCTTCTGTGGAGAAAGAAAAAAAAAAGTCATTCATCCATCTATTAATAAAAAATAAATAAATAAAAAGAAAAAAAAGGTGGTTATCTCTTTCCTCCAAGGATGTTAATTGTTTTCCTCCAAAACTATTTTGGTTATCTCGCAATTAACGTTCTACAAATTTACAAAAACGTAACCACAATTTTTGAATTGAAGTATAGATCTCTTTGATAATAGTTTTGATATGACTAACCTAGACTTATTCTTATTTCTCAGAAGGAAATAATTCTGATATATATATATATATATATATATATATATATATATATATATATATATATATATATATATATATATATATATATATATATATATATATATATGTTTAAGTTCTAGTGCGGGTGAATGCTTCCCGTGCGGTTGTGCGGGTGATTAATGTGCGTAAGTTTTGTACTTAATGTGCGTGAGTTTTGTATTTAATGTGCGTAAGTCTTGGGCTTAAGGTGCGTGAGGTTTGTGATTAATGTGCGTGAGTGTGTAGTGCTTAATGTGCGTGAGTTTTGTACTTAAGGTGCGTGAGTTTTGTGCCTAAGGTGCGTGAGTTGTGTGCTTAATGTGCGTGAGTGTGTACTTAATGTGAGTTGTTGTGAAACTTTAAAGTGCATGAGTTTTGTGCTTAATGCGCGTGAGTTTTGTGCTCAAGGTGCGTGAGTCTTATGCTTAAGGTGCGTGAGTTTTGTACTTAATGTGCGTGAGTGTATATTTAATATGAGTTGTTGTTAAAAATTAAGGTGCGTGTGTTTTTGTGCTTAATGTGCGTGAGTTTTGTGCTTAAGGTGCGTGAGGGTTGTGCTTAAGATGCGTGAGTTTTGTGCTTAAGGTGTGTGAGTTTGTGTTCTGAATCTATTTTGTTTGTGTGTTTAATGTGCGTCTATTGTGTACTTAAAATGCGACAGTGTAATGTTTAATGTGAGTCCATCCGCGCAACCGCATGGAAAGCACCACCCGCACCTGATCCCTTCCCTATATATATATATGTGTGTGTGTGTGTGTGTGCGCGCGCGCGCGCGCGCAAAAGAGAGAAAAGAAAACCACACTTAAAAGAATTGGTTACATTTTGATTTATTTACCAATAAGAAAACAACAAAAAAGAATTATCACTATATATATATATATATATATATATATATATATATATATATATATATATATACCCAAGTTCCAGTCCGGACGCACCAATAATTAGACAAAAATACACACCATTAGGTATGCATCTCCAAAAGATGCACTATTACGTATGCATAAACGCACCACACAATGTCTGAAAATGCACAATTAGGTGTTCGGAGGTATGGTGCTTTTTTTTTTTTGGGTGTGTAGTGCGTTTTGTGGTGCATTTATGCATTTCATCATTGTTGTGCGTTTTTCTAACACTATTCGTGCGTTTTTATATACTATTGGTGCGTCCGCACCGACCGCACGTTATGACGCGACTGCATTTGAACTGATATGTATATATATATATATATATATATATATATATATATATATATATATATATATATATATATATATATGTGTGTGTGTGTGTGTGTGTGTGTGTGTGTGTGTGTGTGTGTGTGTGTGTGTGTGTGTGTGTGTGTTCCGGATAAGTTGAGGATCTTTCCTTAGGTGAGAACGTGATGACTAATCAAGATCATATATTTGTAGTGATCTAAGGCTATGAGCGTATGACAAAACAGAAAAAGACTGCACAACAAAGTGGGATGGATGCACATCAATCAGACTATGAATGCACACAAAAATAGGACTGAATGCACAACAAATTGAGAATGAATGCACAACAAATTGAGAACGAATGCACAACAAGCTAAGAACGAACGCATAACAAACTGAATACGAAAAAATATTTCCATTGCATAGAATTAAATCACAGCAATTGACTTATTTAAATGAAAGGATCAAATAAATCCTCACGTCCCCACCTAAGGATAGGTCCTCATTTGATCCTTATATAAGGTATGTCAAAATTATTCTAGACGATGAGCTACGTTTTACGAAATCAGACTCAGACAACATTAATGCATTTCCTGACTCTGAGTCGATGGGATGTCCATATGATCGTAAGTCCACTAGTGGTTTAACTGTCTTTGTTGGTAAAAATCTTATTTCATAAGCTTGCCATAAACAAAAGACTATTGCGAGGCCCGGCCCTTGCCCAAGGCCCACTCTTGGAAGAGGCCCACCACCCTATCCCAATACTCTTTATATATATTATAGATATTGTATAATAATTTAGTATACAGTTTTGTTACTGTGTTGAAAGTCAGCTGAGTTGGTAGAGTCTGTTGTTTGATGAGTGAGGTTTGGGGGTTGAGTCTCTTTATATACATATGAATTGGCTTTAAGATATTCCTCCTTAGTCCTTACTCTTTAGGGATATTATTATATATAGTATTAAAATTAAAATTGAATTTATGGATATTACTGTTATATAGTATTAAATTTGTAACTTATTAAATTTATTTATATTTTTAATTTGGCTTTAAGATTTTCCTCCTTAGTCCTTACTCTTTAGGGATATTATTGTTATATATCTGTTTAAGGATATTATTATATATAGTATTAAAATTAAAATTGAATTTATGGATATTATTGTTATATAGTATTAAATTTGTAACTTATTAAATTTATTTATATTTTTAATTTGTATTTTTTTTAAATTTAATTTGTAACTTTGTGATTTTTTTTACCTTTTTATAATTATAATGAGATTTATAATATAGATTGATTTGTAATTCATATCAAATTTTGAATATATTTCTATTTGAGTAATTTACTACTTTTATTTAAAATGTGTATTATTTTGTGAACTTTATACTGTTTATGTATATATAATATATTTTGTTATTTAGTTATGAAAAATATTTTAAATGATAGTTTAGTCTTTTTATGAATTATTTAGTCAATGTAGTTTACAAGTCCTATTGTGCATTATCGTATTCAAATTAATCTAGAAAAATTTGAAATTGATCTAACTAAAAGAAAAAAAGTATTTATAAATATGACATCAATATAGAAGATGTGTGATTTAATAAGTCTTTTTTATTTGAACTATTTTATCAAATTAATTATGTTTCATATTTTATTATGAATATTTTTTTATTACGTTTAGAGTATTTTGATTTATTACTCCCAATAATTAAGATTTTTTGCTATGCTTTTATTTGTAAGGTTTTTTTTTTTATAAATTTTTATTCAAAATTACTTTATTTTTTTATTATAATAATAATGTGATTCTCTAAAAGCTCATTTGGTTTTAAATTATTTATTTGTTTTTATAAACAATAATTTTTTATTTATAAAAACACAGATGCAGTTATGGGCTATTTTGAATTTAAGAATGCATCTAGAATTACTTTCATTTGTATGTATAATCGTTAAAAACTTGTGAATCTTATTTCACGTTATTTGACATTAATATTTTTTTATTTATTTAATTTAAATTTTAATTATAAAAATATATATTAATTTAATATAGGGCCCGTTTTTGTTCATACGCCATAGGCTTATAAAATGATAGGACCGACCCTGACTATTGCTAGATCCTAAGCAGAAGGAGAATACAAAGTTATAGTATATGTCTCAGCAAAAGTAACATGGTTAGTTGCTTTAATTAAAAAATTTCTACTAGGAACAAGTGCAATTTAGATTTTGATGATACCAAAAGTTAGGAAATTTTAGTCCCCAATTTATTTTATTTCTTAGACTTAGGAACTCAAATACTCAATTCGAATAGTCTGAATGGTAATTTGAATAGTTACATTTCAGATTGCCAAAAGATAGAACTTCAAAGAGTTGAAGACTAGAAGAGTTCAAGAAGGCATCTTCTTGAGTGGTAACATTGTACCCTATGTCCCTTATGAGCAAGGCAGTGGAAGCAAGTTTGTGGCTACGAATTTGCTTTCTGGACTAAAAAGTGTGATAGGAATAGGGATTCCAATTTCAATCCTCCCTGCAGATAATCGCCTGAACCCATCTTGCATGGGTCACGTTTTTTTTTTTTTTTTAATTTTTGGTGATAGTGGGCGGTGGGTCTTTAAAAAAGTAAACCCTCAGTTGGTCGGGTTGAATTCGAGTTCTATGTACAAACCCGCCTAGAACCCTACCCGACCCACCATGTGTGTGTGTATAATATATATATATATACATATATATATATATATACATATATATATATATATATATATATATATATATATATATATATGTATACATACATACATATATATGTATACATACATACATATATATATATACATATATATATATATATATATATATATATATATATATATATATATATATATATATATATATATATATGTATACATATATATATGTATACATATATATATATACATATATATATATATGTATACATATATATATATGTATACATATATATATACACACACACACATATATATATATATATATATATATATATATATATATAGTCAGGTTCAAGTGCGGCGGTGTCTTACGGTGCGGCGTCACCAATAGTTCAACAAATATACACCACCAACGTTAGAAAAATACACCATAAAAATACACACAAATTAGGTACGAATCACCAAAAACACATCATTAGGTGTGAGTAAAAACACCATACAATGTTTGGAAATACACCATTGGGGGTGGTGAGTTATATGGTGTATTTTTTGTTTTTTTTTTTTTGTTTTTTGTTTTTTTTTTTTTTTTTTACATTTCATTGTGTTCTGTTTCCCTTGGTGCATGTTGTTAACACTGTTGGTGTATTCTGAAATTTCGCCGCATCGCCGCACCTAAGAACATCGCCGCATTTGAACTTTTTCATATATATATATATATATATATATATATATATATATATATATATATATATATATATATATATATATATATATATATATATATATATATATGAATGTATTCAAATGAGGACAAGGATATTATAGAGGACTGTGAGGACTAATATGGTGCATTGGATTGTAATAATGTGTGGTGTAGATTAAGGGAGATTATTTCATTAAATTAGGTGGTTTATGCTATTTCGCTATTTTTTTTTTTTTATTCTAGGGGGGTAGTACTGTAATTGAACATTTGTATTTATTGTTGTATCCATTTTTCTTCGCTCAGTATTATACCGTATACGGCGCACCATCTCTCTCCTATTCCCCTAAATCTTTTTGTTTTACCGAGACCCTTCCCTTGCTATTCTCTCGTTCCGGTCGACGGTAGTAATGGCAGAAGTTGGTGGCTGTCGACGGTCAAAGCGGACGGCGGAGTCTCCTGCGGCGAGTATGTAGCTTGTATTTTTATTTTTTTCTCTTTTCCCTCATCCGTTTTTTTTATTTATTTATTTTTTATTTTTGCTTTGAATTGATAGGGTTTTCCGTGGGGGGGGGGGGGGGTTTGTTGTTGGGGTTTTGTGCATTGTGCTGAAACGTTGGTGGGGGAGGGGGGTATCTAATTTCTATTTATTGAATTCCCTAGTATATTGCCCAATTGCATTTGTTTGGCCGAATTTTTGTATGTTGGTCGTTGTATATGCGGTTTGCATACGCTGAGTTTTTGTGTTTTTGTATATTGGTCGTTCATCCAAAGTTTTTCTTTTAATTTGTATTAATTTCGTTTTTGGGGGTGATTATTGTGTTTATTCTAGATGTTAGGGATTATGTATGGTTTACTGTACTGTTGGCCATTTTTTTTTTCTTTTTAATCTGTAAAAATTTCGTATTTGGGGGTGATTATTATGTTTATTCTAGATGGTAGGGATTGTGTACGGATTTATGTTGTTACGCCGTTTTTAGAATTGTTTTTGTATATGTGTGTGCACTATTTTGTATATTAGTATGCTATTGACCTTGGTAGTGTGTGTCCTTTAGTTATTATTATTGTTGTAATAATTGAAGTTTTGTATCCTTTTTTTTTTTTTTTTTTTTTTTTTTTAAGGTAGAAAGCTTTTGTACTCTTTCATATATTTGTTCACAATGGCCTGACTCAAGTGGGTGCAACCAGCTTTTAGCCGGTAAGCATCAATGCTGCATATACAATTAAACACGTTAGTGGCACCTGAATCGCACTGACCAGAGTAATTAATTAACTTTACAAAGAGAGATGGACTAAATTGTTGTATAGGAACAAATATTATTGAGAAATGGATTGTTGTGTTTCACTTACCATGCAGTTTTCATAGTCAATGACAGGATACTCCCTTAAAACATATATGACATATTGTTGTGTGCACTTGGCATACTCCAGGTCTGTAAAAATGTGTTTGTAGATTGTTTGACCGTTTATGTTTGTTTGGGTGATTGGTACAGGGTGTTGTGTGCACTTTTATATTGCCTGTGTTCACGAGTTCAGTGTGTTGTGTCACTTGGCTTACATTTAGTTTGTTTTAGTGGTTGTGTTTGTTCATGTTGTTGGTTGGCAGCTAAGGAGGCAAGGGGTACACTTTCGGAGGCTTGTTCATCCGGAGTGCGTAATGATGATGACGATTTTGTTGACCCTCCGCGCGACAGAGCTGAACTCGAGCGCTTACGGTTCCATTACATTAAGGAAATTTGCACCATAGATATCAATGCACACCATACGAGCAATGTGGCACGTGCGTTGCGCTACCGTTTGAGTGGTTCGAGTACCACCAAAGATTGTTACATTGGACTTATCGCTTGTTTTGTCGTTTTTTTTTTTGGGTGCATTGGACTTAGTATGTTGCCATGGGCAAGATTGCTTTATCTTTTCATGTTCACTTACGACCTTCCTTTGTTAACATTGTTTCGATCTTGGGTTTGTTGAATATCAAGCTATTTGTTTTCATCCTTTAATGGTGTACAAAGCCGTCTTCCATGCGACTATATACATTTTGTTTATTTACTGTACAGTTGTCTTTTAATTTCACTGCCAGAATCAGTTCGTTATATGGACATTGTGTGGCCAGTTATTGTTGTATGTGTCCGCGTCTGTCTCTTTGGTGTGCCAGTGTACTAGTATTTCATGTTCTCATGGTTTGGTATAATATATGTGCTCAACGTTTTCCTTTCCTGTGCCCAATGACCATTATATATGTGCCACTGTGCTTAAAAATGTGTGCCCATACAATTTTTTTTAAAAAAAAAAACCAATTACGTGTTTTCAGGACAAATTAAACAGTCATCCATGTGTGCTTTGTTGTGTGAGTCGATAGTCTTCATTCTGTGCACGCTATTGTAAGTTTTGTGCATTGCGCCCACCTTCACGTGCATTACTCATGGTTAGGTTGCCATTTTCCTTCTAACCTCTGTGCGTATACTTGAATGCAGAGATATGCAATTATTCATTCATCGCAAAATGTAGTTGGTTTTTAAAATCGCATACTGTTTTTCTTCTTATGCACGAGTACGTAGTTTCAAATCTCTATTTTCTGTGTGCCCAGTATTTGTTTTTTATGTGCTTTTGTGTGTTTGTTGTGTGCCACCTAACTAATCTTGCATGTTTTCATGGCTTGTTATATATGTTGTCATCTTTTTCTTTCATGTGCCAAATGAACATTGGATCTATGCCACTATGCACTAAAATGTTTGCACTTGCGTGTTATTACTCTATTGTCTCGTCACATTTTGGAATAAATTCTTCGGTTTGTCCACGATATATTTCCTCCACGCAACCTGCATTGTTATTCATCTGTCTGATGCATTGTAATATGTTATAAAAATTAATAAGTGTACCTCAGCATTTTGGAATTTCTATAATAGCTTCTCAATGAACCTGTTATTTCTTCCTATAAACAATGGCAACTCTCTAATATTTTGTAAATTGGTATTACTACTGACACCTTCCCCAAATATAATACTTTAACCAATTGCGGCACCTTAGGTGTGCAGAGTGGCGTTGCTTGCTGTTTACACACTCGTGCACTCGACATTATATTAATATCCACAAGATTTTTCTAAACATGGCACACGAGATGTTAGGATATATGTATCAATAAAAAAATATCAGTCCAGAACATATGAATTAGTGATTCCACCCTCACAGTCGAACCTATGTTCTTTTTGTTTCCAGGTTGTTCTACTGCTTGACACCATTTATATATATCGTTTATCAGTTACGACCAACACTGTCTGCATGGCACACTACTTACTATCCCCGTGCACACGAAATACAAAATCATGGCACACAAGTATAACAGGCGTTGCTCACAATCCCCTAACCCATTGCCCTACATCCTCGCACTCACGCATCGTAGAATTTCTCTCACGTAAAATTTTGCATTCGCAGAGTTTAGAAGCTTACCGTTGACCATGGCGTTGGAAAAGTCTTTCACGATTTCCTCGTCAATTGTGGGTTCCAAAGTTGTCTCGTTATCGTCGTTCATTGCAGGTTCAGTACCTGGGTGCGGTTTCCTCCATTGATGTTCGCAGAAGATTCTCAGCCCCATCGCCTCTAATGTACGCACGGCTTCTACAGTGACGTTCCTTGTTTGTGTTATATTCTCTACCACAAATTTTACTCCTTTTTAAATGCTATGTTTGTTAATTATAATCCTTCCATAATTATAAATGCTCTCAAATGTCTCATTTGCCCCCTCTTAATATTTTTAGCCGTGAATACAAGGAAAATATGGACAAGATCTCATCCATTAAATCTCTTGGTTTGGATGGATATGATTTGTCCTCATAGTCCTCTATATATTAGTGTCCTCATGTGAAGTCAACCCTATATATATATATATATATATATATATATATATATATATATATAGGTACTAGTATGTAATTATTTATAAAAGTTTCTATAACTTCATGTAACTTTTTACTATTTTTATATCTAATTTATTAAGTTTATTTTTAAAAATTAACAATTTAGTGACTATATTTAAATATTTCTATTATCTTATATTTTGATGAGGATATAGTATTTCTGAATAATCAATAATAAGTCTGTACAGGAGTATATCTAGTAGCGAATAGTAAACCTATTACAAGACGAATACTAGTAACAATAGATAACAAATACTAATGATAATAGAGTCCTAATACTCCCCCTCAAGCACAAGGTGGACTAGCGAAAACATTGAGCTTGCCACACAGAGTAGAGAAACGCGGACCAGGGAGAGCTTTAGTGAACACATCAGCCAGCCGATCCTTTGTAGAAATGAAGCTAACCTGCAACTCATTCTTTGCCACTTTGTCACGAACAAAGTGATAATCGATTTCCACATGCTTCGTACGAGCATGAAACACCGGGTTGGAACAGAGATAAGTCGCACCCAGATTATCACACCAGAGAGTGGGAGGAGCTACCAACGGCAACCGAAGCTCGTGCAACAGAGAAACCAACCAGGTGACCTCAGCAGACACATCAGCCAGTGCCTTGTATTCAGCCTCTGTAGACGAACGAGCAACCGTCCGTTGCTTCCGACAAGACCAAGAAATCAGATTGCCACCAAGAAATACCACAAAGCCACTAGTAGACTTTCTGTCAGCCGGATCACCAGCCCAGTCCGAATCCGAAAAGGCGTGAACCGCAACAGAGGAGGACGAGCGAATAAAAAGACCAAAGTGAAGAGTTCCTTTAACGTACCGCAGAACACGCTTGAGCATTGCCCAGTGCTCAGTAGTCGGAGAGTGCATATGCTTACAGACCCGATTCACAGCAAAAGATAGATCCGGGCGAGTGACAGTAAGATACTGCAGAGCCCCAGCAAGACTGCGATACTGCGTGGGATCGGCATAGGGAACCACAGAATCAGAAACGGGCCGAGACACAGGAACCGGAGTAGCCAACGGTTTACAGTCCACCATACCTGCACGACTCAAGATATCTCGCATGTATCGTTGTTGAGAAAGGAACAAACCACTATCCCGTGAGACCGTCTCAATGCCCAGACAAAAAGACGGAGCACCCATGTCACGAATCTTGAACTCCGAGGCTAAGTCAGCAAGAAGTCGAGTAACACGCGAAGCATCAGACCCCATAACAAGGATATCATCCACATATACAAGCACATATAAAGAGACAGAGTCACGAGTATATATGAATAACGAAACATCAGTCTTGGAGGGTGAAAAACCAACCGACACCAAGAAAGCATGCAACCTGTTAAACCACGCGCGAGGAGCCTGCTTAAGACCATAGAGTGACCGCTGTAACAAGCATACATCATCCGGCCGTGACGGGTCCTCATAACCGGGCGGCTGTCTCATGTAAACTGTCTCTGCAAGATTACCATTGAGGAAGGCGTTGTGAACATCCAACTGCCGAATTACCTAACCGCGAGAGACGGCCAAGGAGAGAAGAAGCCGCACGGTTGTGGGCTTGACAACAGGACTGAAAGTCTCAAAAAAGTCCTGCCCTGCGACTTGATTGAACCCCTTAGCAACTAACCTAGCCTTGTGCCGCTCAATCGTGCCATTAGCCTTGCGCTTCGTCCTGAATACCCATTTGCACCCCACAACATTCATGCCAGGTGTGCGATTAACCAGACGCCAAGTGTGATTCTGAGGCAAGGCATTAAACTCAAGATCCATGGCCTCACGCCATTCCGGATACCGAACTGCCTGAGAATAACAAGTCAGCTCAGAAACAGTCATAAGAGCCACATGCTGCGTCGGTCCCAGAGAACGAGTTGCCATAACATGATACCGAGGCTGAACTAGTTTCGCCGTGCGGTGACCTCGCTTGGGTGCCTTAGGAACACCTGAGACTGCCCCATCCGGAGCCACGGCAGTCACGGTGCGGGAATCAGAAGCAGCACCAGCAGCCCCGGAATCTGTGTCCATCTCCGGTTGAGGATCCAGCCCAGAGGGGCAAACACCGGAGCTCACACCAACCTGAACAGCGCCAACGCCCCACGGCTCAATTGGGCGAGAGCTAGAGACCTGAGAAGGGACAGAAGAAGCAAACGGAAACACGGTTTCATCAAACCGCACATGACGGCAAATGAATACCTTGTTAGTAGTAGGATCAAAACAGCGATAGCCACGAAACGAAGGCGGATAACCAAGAAATACACACGGGGATGACCGATACTGCAACTTGTTACGATTGTATGGGCGCAACAGAGGATAACAGAAACAGCCAAACACACGCAAAAAAGAATAAGAAGGACTAGAGCGATGCAAACGATAATGAGGACTATCATTATCCAAAACCCGGGTCGGCATTTTATTGATGAGATAGACCGCAGTCTCAAAGGCATAATCCCAATATCGTTGTGGAACCGAAGCCTGGGCCAAGAGTGCCAGACCCGTTTCCACAACGTGACGATACCGACGCTCAACTCTACCATTCTATTCATGGGTATAAGCACAAGATTGCCTATGATTAATACCCAAAGAGACAAAAGTACGGTGCAACCGTTTATACTCTCCCCCTAAATCGGATCGTATAGAGATAATCTTGCGACCATATGAACGCTCAACTAGTGACCGAAACTGCTCGAAGATAGCATACACATCAGTTTTTAAACGCATAGGATAAAACCATACATAGCGTGTGTAGTCATCAACAAACAAAACAAAATAACGAAAGCCATTGACAGAAAGAAAAGGTGTTGAACCCCAAATATCAGTATATATAAGCTCTAAAACATGCGACGTAGTAGTATTGACACGAGGCAAGGGAAACCGAGAAGATTTCCCAAGCATACAAGCACGACACAAAACCGAACTATCACTAAAGCTACACTCAATAGAACACGAATTTAATATCTGCCGCAGCCCGCAAGACACGCGGATGAGGGTGGCCCAACCGACCATGCCAAACTTAAGAGGAGACACGAGAGGCCACAAACGCAGTGGGACTCGAACGAGAAACAGGCCAAGAATAGAGACCCCCCGAAGCCGGCCCTTTATATAGAACTTCCCTGGTTGAACGATCCTTCACAAAGAAACAATCAAGATGAAATTCAAAAAAGACATTATTATCACGAGCAAACCGTTGTACAGACAATAAAGATGCAGAAAGCCCAGGAAACTAAAGAACGTCAGACAACCGAAACAGTGTTTTAGAAGCGGCTACCGAAGATGAACCAGTACTAACAATAGGCAAACACTTACCGTCACCAACACGGAGATGATCCGGTCCATTGTAGGAGACCGCCGAGGACATCAAAGATGGATCCGGAGTGGCATGGTTTGACGCACCAGTATCAGGAAACCATTGCTGAGTATTAACCGAAGCCGCATCATCCACGAGATACGCAACATGCGCTCGTGGCCCTGGAGCTCCATCGTACCGGCGATAGCACGAAGCGGACGAATGGCCCTCGCCGGAGCAGATCTGGCATTGGACAGCCCCGGCACCACCTCGACCGCGGCCACGCCCTTTGCTGCGACCACGGTCGCGGTTGCCGCCGCCACGCCGCTGCCCGCCCGAACGACCGCCACCGCGCTGAGCCGCCATGGCGACTGGAGCAGCAGCAACATCACTGCCATCGTCAGCACAAATAAAAGCCTGCGAAACAAGAAAATCGGATAACTCGGGCAGAGACACCGGAGCGCCCCTTGTTAGCGACGCCACCAAAGGACGATATTCGGAATGCAAGCCCCGGAAGATGTACATATTCTGATCTTCTAGCGTCACCTGGCGGCCGGCAAGCGCCAAATCCTCAATAAGCACCTGAGCACGACCAAGATAGTCCGGGATCAAGGCATCCCCCTGACGCAACCCTTGCAGCTCGCCCACCAACCGGAGGGCATGGGCCCGTGTCGTCGAGCCGAGGACCTGTTCGATCGCCACCCACAAGTGCCGAGAAGAGGACTTACCAATGGCGAGATGCATCATCTCGTCGGACAAGGACGAGATAAACAAGGAGAGCACGACCTTATCTTGACGAAGCCACGCACTCCGAGCGGCGGAAGACAAAGCCGACGAAGTCACGGAAGTCACGGCAGCAGCATCCCCCTCGGCAGGCGGCATGGTAGGCATAGTGAACGGAGGACACACGGACGTTCCATCGACAAAACCCAACAACCCTTGGCCATCTAGGAACGGAAGAAGCTGAGTACGCCAAAATAAAAAATTGTGGGATGTCAACTTGATAGAGACGAAGTGATGCGCCGAAGAAAAAGACACCCCCGACTGCAGTGGTGCAACAAGCGGCCTCGGAAATGGTCCGTTCAGAACTTCCAACAGAGCCGCCATCAGAACCGACGTGCGCCATGAAGAGATGAGAGAGAGAAAACCTGCTGATACCAGATGAGGATATAGTATTTCTGAATAATCAATAATAAGTCTGTACAGGAGTATATCTAGTAGCGAATAGTAAACCTATTACAAGACGAATACTAGTAACAATAGATAACAAATACTAATGATAATAGAGTCCTAATAGTTTTAGTATATATCTAATGAATTTTATTACTTTTTTATATGTAAGTAATTTAAATATTATTGTTTGAGTAAAAAATAATAAGATGATAAGTGGTGGGTTTCCGTAGTGAGCACCCGCACTCGGTTGGGTAGGGGTGGATTTTGAAAAAGTCTACCCGATGCGGGTTGGGGATGGGGATGGGTGGAGATCGAAAATATAAGGTGGCCTGATGGATGTAGTCGTCCTCGACCCACCTCCAACCCATTGCCGTCCCTAGATAGGAAGCGCAAACTTGACCACATCCACCACCAGAACACGGAAATAGTAAAACAAAAGAGAAGGGTCGAGGAAGCCGAACATGAAAAGAAGAAAAGAAAAATTGAGGCCGAGAAGACAGAGAAGGAAATTCTAGAACGACTCGCATCTTTATGTAAGTTCACTCGAAATGATTTGGATAAAGTGTTGTTTGGAATTCTATTCAACATAGTCAAAGAGAGCGGAGTCTCTCTAGTTGATGGGATGACAACGGTAGAATGTATCAAATGGTAGAGATGCGGAGTAATAAAAGGAGATAACATCCTTAAAGCTTTCACAAATTATCACAGTTTCTGGATTACATTAATGAATGATCATTTATTAGTTCTGGGTAATCCCCTAGCCACAAGAAGCAATAAGCACAACATGGATTGAAGCTGAAAAATTGAATAATTTTTAATGTTTACTTAATTTTTTGCATACTAATGTAATATGTATTTGTTGACACTTAAATTTTGATAAATATTTGATTATTTATCAATATTAGTATATTTGAATTTATGTATGGCTAATATTGATATTATCTAATTTGTTAATTAGATAATATCAAAAGAATTTGAGTTTATCAAAACTCTTCTATCCTACCGCTATAAATAGGACATCTTATTTCTATGTAATCACAGATCCTAGGAAGAATTCATAGAAATATTCTAAGCTTTGAAGCTTATTCAGGGACCTGAAAGTAAAAGCTCCTCCTCCAATCCAATCATGCATGTTGATCCAACCCGGAGGCCCTTCAACGAAGAACAAGCTATATATACAAGCCTTCAACGAAGAACAAGCTATATATACAAGCCTTCAACGAAGAACAAGCTATATATATAAGCCCTTCTTTGAAGATCAAGCCACTTGAATTCCGGATGCCCTTCAATGGAGTGTTCAAGACATCTAATTGAAGAATTAGAGGACCATTCAGAGACTTGTACCCACACCGCATTGATACTTGATATGTAACCGAAATTTTGAATTCAATATATTTTATTCAATTTTCTTTGTTTACAAATTGGCACGTCCAGTGGGACCGCTCTGCCTCTCATCTCTTCATAGGCACTTTCAACCGGTATGGGGGCAAACCCCATATGAAATTTGAAATGGAGGAGGCTAAATGATACTCCTTGACACGAGTTAAAATGACCTCATATCTTTCAAGGCTCATTGGCACGAGTTGAAACGGCCTTATATCTTTAATTGTAGTGTCGAGACTTCCTTGCACTACATACTTTCGAGTAGTATATACTCTCAAGTGGTGTATAAGCAAGTCTCGAGGGGGCATTTGTTGACACTTAAATTTTGATAAATATTGATTATTTATCAATATTAGTATATTTGAATTTATGTATGGATAATATTGATATTATCGAATTTGTTAATTAGATAATATCAAAAGAGTTTGAGTTTATCAAAACTCTTCTATCCTACAGCTATAAATAGGACATCTTATTTCTATGTAATCACAGATCCTACGAAAAATTCATAGAAACATTCTAAGCTTTGAAGCTTATTCAGGGATCACAATAAAAATGTGATCGTGAAAGTAAAAGCCCCTTCCTCCAATCCAATCATGCATGTTGATCCAAACCTCCATTAAAGATCAAGCCATTTGAACCCGGAGGCCCTTCAATGAAGAACAAGCTATATATACAAACCCTTCTTTGAAGATCAAGCCACTTGAATTCCGGAGGCCCTTCAATGGTGGAGTGTTCAAGGCATCTAATTGAAGAATCAGAGGACCATTCAGAGACTTGTACCCACACTGCATTGATACTTTATATGTAACCGGAATTTTTTCAATATATTTTATTCAATTTTCTTTGTTTACAGCAATATTTTGAGATTACTAATTAATAAAGAATTTTCAATGTGTGTTGTGTTGAGTTCTGTAATTTAAGTATATAAATTTCTTAGAATATTTGTTAAAACTATAATTATGGGTTGAATTATAATGAAAAATCAATTCAAGTATAAGAACCACCTCATAATATGCGTATAGGTTTTGACATCATTACAAGAGGGTAAATTGCTAGGAAAAAGTATAATTTAGATTTTGATGATACCAAAAGTTAGGAAATTTTAGTCCCCAATTTATTTTATTTCTTAGACTTATAAACTCAAATACTCAATTCGAATAATCTGAATGGTAACTCGAATAGTTACGTTTTGGATAGTCAAAAGATAGAACTTTGAAGAGTTGAAGACCAGAAGACTTCGAGACGAAAAGTCAAAAAATTGAAGAGTCGAAGAGTGTAAGACCGAAAGGTTGCACATGCCGAATAGTGGAAGGGTCTACCTTTCGAATAGTAGGGGATTATAAGAAAGAGTTCGACTAGTATGGACAACTATTCAAAACCAAAAGGTTATGAGTGTTAAGGTTCGAAGCATCAACTCGAATAGTAAGAGTTAACTGTTCGAAAGGACTGCTCAAGACATTCTTTGAGCAAACAGTTCAAAACTTAAACACAAGAACATTATGAGAAAATGTGGCCAAGGTAAAGAGAGTCCTAGGTACACATCCCTAGAGTGATTTTCCTAAAAAATCCTAGACAATAGAAATAGAATAAAAGTAAAGTTCAGCTAAAAAGGTGGTCTAACGGCTGAAAAATCCGACACATAAAGTAACCTTTCGATTTACATGCTAGTCATTGCCCTATAAATATCTTCATTTAAGACTGAAGAAGAGGTTGGTCAATTAAGAGAAAAATACTCAAGTGATTCAAAAGCTTTCAAGTTCCATTTACGCGACCAGTGTGAGAGAGTTAAAGCTAAAATGCAAAATCCAAAATAGAAGCTTGTGCTGCTCAAAGTGAAGATCAAGTTCAACATCAAGAGCCAAGTCTTCAAGTTGGAAGATCAGAGAATCTTTTCTTTGAAAAACATGTATCTCTACTCGGTAGAAGTAGAAAGAGGCGGATTAAACTTATGTGGAGTTGAAAAACCTGAGAAACTCAAGGTTGGCTTTGTGTTCAAGGCTTGAGTGTTCGTCTTTTGTACTAAGGGGTGTTTGGTTCACGGAATGTTAGATTACCTTAGGGAATGTTAGATTACTGGGAATGTTAGATTCCTGTGTTTGGTTTAAAACTAAGATATGTAAATAAGACAACGGTAATAAGATAAATTGATTAAAACGTCCAAAGCCCAACATTAATAATAAGACAAGAGAATGTGAGATTACCAAAGAAATTGGAGGGTATCTCACATTCCCTTCCAATAGCTAAAAACTTAATACGGAGGTTATCTAACATTCACTGGAAAAGTTACATAACCTGAACCAAACATGGGAATCTTATATTACCAAGCAAATATAAACTTGGTTATCTTATATGACTTGAACCAAACGCCCCCTAAAGGGATTAGTGCAAAACTCCTTAGGAATTCAAGGAGAAGATTAGAGTAGGTTGACTTGGTTGAACCACTATAAAAACTCTCTCTATTCTTTTTACACACTGCATATCATCGCACAAACTGCTAACTTTTGACAAGATTACAAATTACATGCAAAGTATTAAAAAGAGGTTAAAATTTTTATTCCGTTGTGCAAACTCTAAACTCAATGTTTCGATAGCGTGAATGAGTAACCACTCGGTTAGCTTGTCGAATAGTTGAACTTTTGAAAATAATACAATTCTAGTCAACCCCCCCCCCCCCCCCCCCTCTAGACTTGTAACCCCTCGCACTAGGACTAACAACTTCGTCTTACTACGCAAAATACCACTAAAACTTTGGTGTGACAACATTGGTGCTGCTACCTATTTGTGTGCAAATACTGTGTTTCATGCTCAAACCAAATATGTTGAAATAGATTACCATTTTATTCACGACAAAGTACCATCAAATGAACTGCAAGTAAACTACATCTCTACAAAAGATCAACTGACAGACATTTTCACCAAGTCATAACCACAACAAGGTTCAATGATCTAAGGGACAAACTCAATGTTTTCTCTATAAAACCTTCAACTTGAGGGGGCGTATTAGGACTTTGTATTCTAGTTACACTAGAATTCTTTCTCCCACTCTCAGTATTATTGTAAATCTACCTTTTATCATTCCTAACCTGACTAGTCTTTTCTATATAAGACAACGGTTCCATTTTCTATTTAGTGTTGTTGAAACTAGTATTGTTGAAAGTCTCGCACATAGACAACGGTTTTTAACTATTGTCTTTTCTATATAAGACAACGGTTAAAACTTTTGTCTATTAAGTGTTGTTAAAACTTAAAACCAGTGTTGTTGAAACTCACGTGCATAGACAAAGGTTTTTAACCGTTGTCTTTTCTATATAAGACAAGAGTTAAAAACCGTTGTCTATTGAGTCTTGTTGAAACTAGTGTTGTTGAAAGTTACTCCATAGACAACGCTTTTTAACCGTTGTTTTTATATATAAGACAATGATTAAAAACTGTTGTCTATTGAGTGTTGTTAAAAGTTACGCGCATAAACAATGATTTTTAACTGTTATCTTATATATCAAAGACAACAGTTAAAAACTGTTGTATTTTGTCGCACATTCATAGACAACGGTTTAAAACCGTTGTCTTTCACAAGTTTTTATTTTAAGCATAACTAGTAAGTGTCATGTGCGATGCACGGAGTATTATTAATTTAACAAATTAGTAAATTACACTTTTGGTCCTATGACTATAGGGGGCATGTTAATTTCGCTCCATGACTTTTAAAACTAACAATTTAGTCCTTTAACTATACTTTTTTTAGCAGATTTGATCCTTCTGGCCAAATCACCGGTGGAAATTGGCCGGAAAAACTTAAACCTTTTAAAATTTTTTATTCATGAGGACAAAATAGTCTTTTTACGTAAGCTACTTCTTCTTCTTCGCGTTCATGAGCTACGGCTAACAGTTGCCTCGGCTTCCAAGAAAGAACAGATCCAAGAATCGAAGCCCCAGGTTTAGAAGCAAGGTATGATTTTTATCCTCATCTTTTTCTTCATGTCTACTGCGCATTTCTTGATTCATCTTCCCCAAATCGCACAGTATAAAGCTCTATAAGAGATTTAAACTCCCAGAAATATTCTTCTCCCTATTCTAGCCACAACCATCCTCTCAATTCCAGCCACGACCAAAACATAATTATAGTATTGGTTGTGGTCCTGTGGATGATGGTTTATTTATAGTGTTGAAGTAGGTGTAGATGTTCATGTAAATATTGATTCTGAATTTTAAATTTATCTCCAATCAATTAATGTTAGAAACATAACATAATTATTGCAATGTTAATTCTCAATTATGAATCAACAATTATTACTCATTTAATTTTGTGAATTACTTTCCTATCCACTAAAATCTTTTTGCTTATTATTCACTTTGATTTTCTTTTCATCTTTATTTAATTATTTATGATAATTATGATTAGGGGAAATTTTTTCCTAATCATTTTGCTTTAATATATATAGAGATAGAGCTAGAGAAGAGAATAGAAGAGAAGTGATAGAGATATAATATATAATATATAATATATGCAATATTTTATAAAGGGAAAATGACACTTTTTCCCCCTGAGTTATATACTTATAGCACTTTCCCCGCCTGAATTATTCAAGTGGCTGTTTTTCCCCCTGAAATGTTAACTGGACATATTTACCCTTAAAATAAATATTTCAATTATTTTTCTTCTCTAACAAATTATGACCACAATTTGGTTCAAACAAAACAGACACTATTTCAACCAAACTAAAATATTCTAATTACAATTTAGAATCGAAACCCGATATTTAGAGTTTATTAAAATCGTGAACCGGCACGGCTGGTTCATGTTCGGAACTGAAAAAAAAAATAAAATACATTTATTGTTGAATTTAGACTATTTTAAAATAAAAAAAAAAATTAAATAAAGACGGTTCAAAACCGCGAACCGGATCCGTAACCGCCGATTCACGGTTCAGGATCTAATTTTTTCGATTCATAATTTTAATAAACTGAAATCCAAATATTGGGTTTTATATTTGAATCATAACCGGAAACTTTTAATTCGATTGCTATAGTGTCCGGTTCCATTCGAATCGAACCGTGGTCATCCCTACGTATACACAATAATTTGTTGGATAAGAAAAATAAATAAAATGTTTATTTTAAGGGAAGAAATGTCAATTTAATATATCAGGGGGGAAAACCACTACTTTTAAAATAATTGAGGGGTTAATGTGCTTACATGGATAATTCGGGGGGGGGGGGGGGGGGGGGGGGTGGGAGTGCCATTTTCCCTTTTATAAATTAATGATATAGACATGTTATGTTGACTAATTTAATAATTATGTTGATTTGATTTGATTTGTAATTAAAATTACATGAATTTATAAATTAATGTGAATACGATAAATGCTCTCACACTTTGGAAGGAAATTTTTTTCCTAATCATTTTGCTTTAATATATATAGAGAAAGAGATAGAGATAGAGATAGAGATAGAGATATAATAATAATAATTTATCCAAACACCATAAATACAAAAACATCAATTCATTAGTACAATCATCTCCTACAAGTAAAATATTTCAAAATACACAACAATTCATCATCTATTTCAATATACAATGAACAATTCATTAGTACAATCACCAAGTCTAAATATTGTTCACAAAATTCTAATCAAATGCATTCCTACTCTATATGAGTTTATACACAATTTGCACATTCGGGGCGCACTACATCAATATCCATTTGGTCCTAAACAGCATGTTGGAAATACATGTCAAAAATATATTAATAGTAAATATATAAAAACTTTCCTATTATATTACTTAACATAACCATAATATTATTATTTTTTATTTAAGAAGGAATGGGGAAACCCGAAAAGAAATACAAAGTTTACAATGACAGATACACATTACGCCAAATAGGGAGGGCAGACCTATCATCATCTAAGAGATCTCTAATCTCATCAGGGGGATTAGTGAGAGGAGTCCAAAATCATGGTCTAGGGCCATCTTTGCCAAAGTGTCAGCCACACAGTTTTGCTCCCGAAAGATCGGATTGAGTGCCCAGAAATCAAAGTGGCGGAGCTCCTTCTTACAAGCCTCGAGTACATTGTGGGCAGCAATACTAGGAGGTCTAGGGTTGATCAAATAGTCGACAGCTTCGCGTGAATCACATTAAATAAAAACACTCTTAAAGCCTTTAGCTGTAGCAAACTGGACCCCTTTCAGAATCGCCCAAGCTTCAGCCTTCAGTGGGGTGCAGATGCCTAGTTTGGCCATGAAGCCCGTCCTCCAAACACCTGATGAGTCCCTTATTACACCACCGCAGCCAGCCAGATTCGAGTAGGAGGCAACAGCTCCATCTATATTCAGTTTAACAGAGCTTTCAGGAGGTTTAGTCCAGTGAAGCAGCTTCCAATCCATGGGGTTATCAGTAACCTGCGAGCCTTTCGATCTTGAGAAGGCAGAATTGATCTCCTCAGATTGAGATAAGATCATGGAGACTTTAGATTTTTGAGGTTTGATTATGCCCTTGAAGATGGCCTCATTGCGCCACTTCCACAGCCACCAGAGGATGACAACAAAGGTGATGTTATCGTTGCATGGCCTTCTTCCACCACCTTTTGTCAAGAGACCTTCATCAAGCCAAGCGACCAGGGGCAAGTGACGAGTACCTTCGTGCAACTGCGGTAAGGTGGCTTTCCAAACTTCTTCTGTTATTGGACAAAATCGAAGTATATGATCAGAATCCTCAGAAATTATTCCACAGTACCAGCAGTTATCATTATCAGTAAAGCCGTGTTTCATTCGATTCTGATTTGTCATGATCCTGTCATGTCTCAAAAGCCATAGGAATGTACAGATCCGGTTTGGAAGTTTCAAACTCCAGAGATTATTCCATTTCGCAGCGTCGATTTCTGTTGGAGCATTTAGAGCTGCCGCATAGGCTGAACTAACAGAGAATCGACCATTCGCCTCCATGCTCCATATAGCTCGATCATCGACTTGGGAATCTTCATGGAGAACTGCTGTAGCTAGCCTACTCAGATTTCTGGCAAGAAGGATTTGGTCGAGCAGCTCCCAATTCCAACCCACACCCGCAATCCAATAATCTGCCACAGTGTTGTTTAGTGTAGAGGGAGCTATTTGCCTCGAGCCAAAATCTAGCAAAGGAGACTCCTCTAACCAAACATCTAACCAAAATCGGGTTGATCTTCCATTGCTTACATGCCACTTGATTCCACCTTGGATGATAGGTAAGGCTCGAAGAATTCCTTTCCACGCATTAGAGCTACTACTTTTCAGTTGCCAAGAGGACAAGACAGCCGGGTCAGCTCCATATTTAGCTTTAAGGATCTTAATCCAAAGGTAGTCCTCTTCCTGGAAAAATCTCCACGCTAGCTTAGCTAAAAATGCCAAATTCATTTGTTAAAGGTTCTTGATACCCAAGCACTCATTCGCCTTGCAATTGATGACAACATCCCATTTCACCAATTGACACCTCCTTTCACCTTCCTTGCTACCCCAAAGGAAGCCTCGAATGCGCATTTCTGTAGACTCAATTACTCCCACCGGGAGCAACATGGATTGCATGCTGTAATACGGGATGGCCGAAAGAACTGACTGAGCCATTGTGTGTCGTCCGGCTAGCAAAAGGGTCTTGGACTTCCACCCATCAAGGCGTGAGTGGATCCTCTCCAGAATTCCATTGAAAGAGTCCGTACTCAACCTGCCATGCACAGAAGGCAGTCCTAAATGGTTACCCAAGGCTAGGACACTTGGGATTCGTAGAGAATCTATGATACTCTGCTGCATTCCTAGTTCTGTGTTTTTGGAGAAATATATCGAAGATTTCTATAGACTAGCACTTTGGCCCGAGCTAGAGCAAAACAAATCGAGACACCTTTTCATCTCTAAAGCCTGGCGAATAGTGGCCTCCCCAAATAAAACCAGATCGTCTGCAAAAAACAAGTGAGTCAAGTTAGGGGCTTCACGAGATAGTTTTATACCTTTCCATTGTCCATCATTAACGGACTTTTCGACGATGTGACTCAACCTCTCAATGCATAGTATAAACAAAAGAGGGGAAATAGGGTCTCCCTGTCTAATTCCCCTTTCCGGGGTGAACCAGTCTGTTTGATGGCCGTTCCAAAGCACTGCAAGCCGGGAGGTCGAGATGCATTGCATGATATTCCTGATCCAAGACTGATTAAAACCAATGTCCTGCAATGTATCTTTGATAAAACTCCAAGAGAGTCTATCGTATGCCTTCTCGAGGTCAACCTTTAGAACCATCCATCCTAATCTTCCTTTCTTATTTCCTAGGGAGTGTAGAATCTCCTGGTAAGCGAGAGTATTATCTACGATCTGTCGGCCATGGATAAAGCTTGACTGATGAGGACCCACTAGTTTACTGGAAATGTCTTTTAAGTGCAATGTCATAATCTTGGTAATCAATTTATAGGCTACGTTGCACAAGCCAATGGGACAAAATTGCTTGACTTGATCGGGATGTTGCACCTTCGGGATGAGGGAGATTAGAGTGTCGTTGCAACCAGGAGGCAAAGTGCCGTTCTCAAAAAAGTCCTTGACAAAGATGCAGAGAGTTTCACTTGCAGTAGGCCAAGCCTTTTGGTAAAAACCTGCCGTAAAACCATCGGGGCCCGGTGCCTTGCAAGATGCCATCTCCGAGAGGGCTGACTTGATTTCTTCCAAAGTAATAGGGGTGTAAACCGCCTGCCAATCAGAATCAGAAATAGAGGGGAATAATCCATGATGTAGGTTTTGGATAGTATTCCTAGAATCTTCGGAAAAGAGGGTAATAAAGTATTCCCGGACATGTTTCCTAATTGCATCTTCCTCCGATATTACCCTTCCATCCTCATCTTTTAAGAAACTAATTTTGGCTTGGTTTCTTCCAATAGTTGTTGCCACTTGGTAAAAACGAGTGTTACGATCCCCAGACTTGATCCACTCTTCCCTTGAACATTGAAACCACATAAGTTCTTCTTGGTGGAGTGTTTCCTTGAGTTCCTTGCGTAGCCTGCGTTCTAATCTAATTAAGTCTGATCTTACTCTTACGGATAGACTCCTCTGCACTCCATCAAGTCTTGCCAGCAGGTATTGTTTTCTCAGAAAAATGTTGCCAAAGGTTGTCTTATTCCACACAGTAAAGGCTCGGGCCATCGCTGCTATGTTCGTGTTTAAATCTAGATCCTTCCTCCAAGTTGATTGAACACAGGCCTGGAAAGTACTATGCATTACCCAAGCCATGTTGAACCTGAACCTATTGATGAACGGCTGCCGGACAGTTGTAGAAATGAGCATGGCGAATGGTCAGACCCGATCATGGGGAGGTGAGTAACACTTGCAGCAGAAAATCGAAGGTTCCATTCTATATTACATAAAGCACAATCCAAACGAGCTCCTTTGAAAGACGGTGTATCGATCCCTCTCATCCAAGTATAGATCGAGCCCGAATAGCCTAGATCAACCAAACCTTCCCTAAAGATCCAGCTGTTAAAAGCCGAACACCTGGACAATGTGAAAGACTCCGAGCCATTAACTTCACTTCGGTTAGTGATGGAGTTGAAGTCGCCCACCGTTAACCAAGGTCCCTGGGGTTCAAAAAACTGTCCCGATAAGTCCGCGAAGAGCCGCCTTCTCAAAGCCAAGTTAGGGCTGCCATAGACTGCCGACATAAGCCAAGGTAGCGAACCAATCTCAGTCACCTGAAAAGAAATGAATTGTGGATGAGTATATAAAATCTCAATTGAGAGCGTGTCATTCCAAAACAACCAAATTCCCCCTGAATACCCAACCGATTCAACTCTAATCCATTCATCAAAACCAAAAGAAGAACAAATTTCATTGGCCTGCGCCCCTGAGACCTTGGATTCAAAGAGACAGACCAAAGAAGGTTTATGTAAACGCAAAAATTGTTTAAGGATGCGCCTAAACGAAGCCGAGGCAGCACCCTGACAATTCCAAGATAACATAATCATAAAACAAACGGGAAGAAAAACCAAACACGCGTCTATGGACGCAAGCGGGAATCCGCTTCATAATCCTCAAGATCAAAACGATCAACATCCTCTTGCATAGCCAGAGCTTGATGCACCATTGGTTCCAGGGCATTATCGAAGTCAGGTGGGACTTCCTTGTAGGTGTTCTCAAAGGCTGCTACGATGGGAGACTCGTGACGCAAATCTGTCTGGCGTACTGTGTAGGCCAAGACAACCCCTCCTCTATTAGAACCTCTGACCACAGTATGCTCTTGCTCAGCCGCAGCTCTGTTTGGAACATAACCTCTGCCACCCCGGCCCCTATGAGCGCCCCGGGTAGGTGAGCGAGTGAGAATAAGCGTCGGCGGAGGTTCTGGCGGTCTAGTGACGAACTCAGGACCTCTTGATTCCACGCGTTGATGACCTCCTCGGTAGGTCATTCTAATTCTTGGAAGATTTCCCAATTTTTGTTGAACCTCCGGAGGTTTGACCAGAGCAATTGGGCGGGCACCTTCCTCTGACTCCTCAAGGCCATCAAGCGGCGCAAAGCGGGATGGGGAAGCAACTTCAGGGGGTTGGGGATGACCACTCTGTGGAACATTATTCTGCCTCACGTTCCGTAAGGCCGTCCCAGGCTAGTGCGCGACTCTATTTTGAAATCTCCTCTCCCTTCGAGTGACTAGCATCCATGCTCCATACTTCTCTCTAGGCTTTTGAATCGGTTGCTCGGCAGAAGGCATCGCGCTCCCATCAACATTCTCTCACCAGAAACTGCTAGTGGAGGAGCATCCTTCCCACAGAGCTCCATGCGATGACCGTAAATGCCGCATTTGAAGCAAATTTGGTGAATTCCCTCGTATTCGATTGGCCACTCCGTCATATTAATCACAAAATTGCTCATGTCAAGTTCTACACAAACTCGTGCAAACTTCCCCTTCGAGGCCAGACCAGTGGTGACATCAATCTTGATTGGGCGCCCAAGCGATTTTTCAATTTTCTTCAAGAAATCATCATCAAAATACTCAATAGGAAGAGAGGGAAAGCGTAACAATGCCAGGAGCTTGTTTGTCTTGCTATTCCTTGGATCGAAATTGGGTCTCCATTCTTGAGTGACCAAGTAATGGTCAAGAACCATCCATGCACCCCCCCCCCCCCCCCCCCCCGAACTTCACAGCATCATAGTCAGTAAGAGATTCGAATTTGGCTATGAATAAATCGTGGGTCAATGCAATCAGCTCGAAGCCCGCCTCTGTCTTCCACATGCGCTGCAATCGTTGGAACAAAAAGGAGTAGCCAACCGATCTACCCAGCACTTTCAAGATAAGCGATCTACGCCACGGGCGGCGAAGTCTCTCTTTCTCTTCTTTGGTCACATGAATGACGGGGAACTTGAAGGAATTTCCAGCCTCCTCCATGGTGTCGTCGTCGGATTCTAAGCTCTCTTCGGCCGGTTGATATGAAGTCCTGCGATTCCAGGCTTGACTCGGAGTCGCCGCCGGCGTTGTCCAATTGGACGAGTTTGGTGTATTTGCCCTAGAGCCAGAAGGGGTTTCATGAGCAATCTGTTCTTGTGAAGGATGCACAGATATATCTCCAACTTCGCATCCTCTTTTAGCTTTCTTGGTACTCCTCTCCAACAGATCTTGGTCCTCCGGTGACCGATCGGTCGCCGCCGTCGTTGGGTTGCCCGAGAGAGAATCAGATAACATATCCGGTATGTTTTCCAGTGGAACTATAAATCCATGACCACAAATAAATATAATCATAATATTATTAATTTTATAAAATCAATACTATTATTAAAAATAAAATTCTCTTTGTAATTTCACGCTCAAACTCTTCCACCCAAACAATTAATAATTAATAATTAATAATTAATTAATTAAAGAATAATCTATCTATACTATTATTAAAAATAAAATCATCCTTTGTGTTTTCCCGCCCAAACTCTTCCACCCAAACAATTAATAATTAATAATTAATCCGTAAGGTTGGGGTTCAACCTTTTGGTAGAATAATTAATAATTAATAATTAATTAAAAATAATAACAATAACAATAACAATAATAATAATAATAATAATAATAATTATTATTATTATTATTATTATTATTATTATAAAATGGAAAAATATAAAAATGATATATAATTTAATTATTATAATGTTAAGAGTAAAAAATGAAAAATGGAAAATGATCCCTAATTCACTTAATCTATACTATTAATAAAAACAAAATCCACTTTGTGTTTTTGGCCCAAACTCTTCCACCCAAACAATTAATAATTAATAATTAATTAATTAAAGAATAATCTATACTATTATTAAAAACAAAATCATCCTTAATGTTTTCCCACCCAAACTCTTCCAGCCAAACATTTAATAATTAATAATTAGTAATTAATTAAAGAATATTTATTATTATTATTATTATTATTATTATTATTATTATTATTATTATTATTATTATCTATACTATATATAAAAACAAATTTCTCCATTTTAACTTCTCGTCTAAAACATTTCAATACTATTAAGGTTTGCGTAATATTGTAAAATATGGTAATACAATTCATATTCGTTCTACAGTTGTACATTAAAATATAGTAATACAATTCCTAATACAATATTGATTTCTTACTTTTCTATTCGTAATACAACTCTAGATTAAACTTATTAATCGCAATTTTCAATAATAATAATAATAATAATAATAATAATAATAATAATAATAATAATAATAATAATAAATAAATAAATAATAATAATAATAATAATAACAATAACAATAACAATACGATAGGTTATGGGTTTAGTCATCATTTAATAATAATAATAATAATAATAATAATAATAATAATTTAGTTAGAATAATAGACAAGCACCGTTGCTCAGACCATGTAGGTTGTTTGATAATGCTCAATCATCGTCAGAATTAGTTGTTGGTTCACCAACATTTAGTCAATTTAATCACATAGTGAATGGTAAGAAAGTTTGTTATCTCAATTGCCTACCTAACTATTTTACTAAAATAAAATACATTTTTTAATTTTTCTCCAACAATATAAATAATTGCAGTAGCCGATGTGAAGCATTGTACGGTGGATTTATAGTTTGCTCTCCAAGAACACCAATTAATATACCTAGAAATGGTAATATAAGTCACATTGAAATTATTTGCAATAACCTTTACAATTTATTATATACAAATTTTGATTTATTTGTTGTTTTAAATTATTCATTTACTCCAATTAATGTGTCAATTATTTTGTTTTTATTATTTTGTGAAAATATTTCAATTGCTAACAACCCAAATAATATATATCCAATTCATATATAAAATTTAATTTGTATTAGGACATGCATTCATAGGTGTGTATCTAAAGTACGAGTCATTCAATGAAAATGAGCCGGTATTGCAATCAAGTGTTGGTTCTCCAATCATAAATTTTCCTTCCTCAATGTAAATAATTGTAGTAGTTGGTAACGAAGCATTATTCGATGGATTATACATCCAAAGATCATTATCATTGTCAATTGTCATTTAATTAGATAAGAGGGTGTTCAGTTAAACAAGCTAGCTAGCTAAGAGAAGATGCAATGCAGAGACCATTAGAGTGTGACTAAAGTAGCTTTTTCTTTATATATTATTCATATTCACCGTCCTCATGTCTTATTGCTTATTCTTTATATATGTGAAGATGACAAAATTGGTATATATCAACACATAAAATATATCTTCCACACAAATTAAGATAACAATTTATTTCTATAATTAAGTTGCTCGAGAACAAGCAAATTTGTCTAATTTATACAAATCCAAAATAGTGATATATAAAATCTCCAAAGTTTCCGCACCAGATGCATACATCTACACATTATTGGGTATTAAATGAGCGATTATTTGATCAAATTCAAGTAAGGATAACATCATAAAACATAATAGATCCATCCCGTTTATTCAATGACACTCTATAATATTCGATGTTATAATTTATATAATTGTATATCGATCCAAATATTCTTAAAATATTATAACAAATCCATTCCGTGCATCGCACGGGTAAAAATACTAGTTATTATAAAATGGAAAAATATAAAAATGATCTATAATTTACTTATAATGTTAGGAGTAAAAAAAAAAAAAAAAAAAAAAAAAAGGAAAATTAGAATTGATCCATAATTCACTTAATCTATACTATTATTAAAAAAAAAAAAATCCTTCTTTGTGTTTTCTTGCCCAAACTCTTTCACCCAAACAATTAATAATTAATAATTAATAAATTGGAGAATAATAATAATAATAATAATTATTATTATTATTATTATTATTATAATAATAATAATAATAATAATTATTATTATTATTATTATTATTATTATTATTATAAAATGGAAAAATATAAAAATGATCTATAATTTACTTATAATGTTAGGAGTAAAAAAAAAAGAAAAATGAAAAATAATCCCTAATTCACTTAGTAATCTATACTATTAATAAAAACAAAATCATCCTTTGTGTTTTTCCGCCCAAATTCTTCCACCCAAACAATTAATAATTAATTAATTAGAGAATAATAATAATAATAATAATAATAATAATAATAATAATAATAATAATAAATGGTAAATACGAAAAGGATCTATAATTTACTTATAATGCTATGAGTAAAAATGAAAAAATAGAAAATGATCCATAATTCACTTAGAGAAAATTTCAGTACATCTGAGCATTCAGTTCAGAAATAGGTGCAAGGAAGAAGAAGACATGAGTTGAAATGACCATTTTGCCCTCATGAATAAATAATTTTAAAAAAATTGCATTTTTCGGCGACATTTGGCCGGTGATTTGGTAGGGTGGACCAAATGTGTTAAAAATTGCATAGTTACGGGACTAAATTGTTAGTTTTTAAAGTTGAGTACTGAAATTAACAAGACCCCAATAGTCACAGAACCAACAGTGTAATTTTCTCTAACAATTTATTTCTATAACTGAGTTACTCGAGAACAAGCAAATTTGCCTAATTTATACAAATTCAAAACACTGATATATAAAATCTCCAAAGTTTCCGCACCTGATGCATACATCTACACATTAACTATTAAATAGGCAATTATTTTATCGAATTCAAGTAAGGAGAACATCATAAAACATACAAGGACAAATAAATCAGAATGATGCACGACCGAGATTAAAAGGAACAAATCACACCGATTAAGGAAATAAATCCCCTTTAAATATTAAAAAAATACAAAGTTATGGGTAAATCGGTCTTATTAGATGATATGCATTACTATACAAAATGTCGTGCATTCTTATACCGAGTGTTGTGCATCGATAACTCTCTAGTTATGCATTCAAACACCACCAAAAAATCCTACAGTGGACATCCCAATGTCCTACGATACACCGAACTAAGTGCACTAATGCACATCTCACCAGCTTACAGTGCACAACTTACAACACTAGGTTGCACAACCAGCACACGAATGCACAATCGTACTACCCGGGCATTTGTACATATGCACCAACATCCAAATATAGGAAATATTATACTCAAAAGAACGAGCAAAAAATAAATAAAAAATACTGATCACTTTGCATGGTCGAACACTCGATCAATGATGAAGAAATCACGTCTCCAAATTGCAATTGTGATGATCCAAGGAAATAAAAAATCAAGTTGACCAAGGATTACCCATGCGTTCAAATTTAAAAAAAAAAAAAAAAAAAAAAAAAAGTAAAAGACACTACTACCCCTATTTTAACAATAAAGATCAATCCATGTCATCTAAATCTAGGCCATCCAAGGATGAGTCCTTGATGTGAATATATATATATATATATATATATATATATATATATGGGGGGTGTGTGTGTTATTGCAGTTTTCATTCAAGTATAGATCTCAACCATCCACTCCTTTGTAATGGATGATTGAGATTCATTTTCATTGTTTACAAGAGCAACTATTCATACATGATCATTTTCATGCAACATGATATTATAATAGGACTAAAAATAGAATTCACTCTTTTTTAATTTAGTAAATATTACTCGGTATTATTTTATATTTATACTCAACAATTTATTTTATTTTATTTTTTATTTTTTCCGACAGGTTTCCCTACCTTGAGGATATAGGTCGGGAGCCCCAGTTGTATTTCATCGTGTGGACCAAATTAATTTTGATAATAATATATGGATCCTTTTATCAATTCTTTTTAAGGTTCATTGTCATCTCTGGCCTGGTAAATAAACCAAGATATATTATTATTTAATTATTTATTTATTTTACATGGCAATTAGCAGATGAGAGATAAGGGAACACGTATCTTGATCGTCACAATATGTATTCTACATTGTTGAATGGATATTTACCATAAGGATAAAAAAAAAAAAAAAGACAACGCGGTCTTGGTCAATTGCATTTATTCTGTCACGCTATGATTTAGATCGCTTGGAAACCTTTTTTTTGATGTCTAAAAAGATTGAAGAAATTATTTTGTGGAAAATAACGTTTCGAAAGCTCAAGTTACAAATTGCTTAGCTTGTGGCTTCAATGGTATTGAAACAAAGATATATGGTCCAACTGTCCAACCAACTCCATTATGAAATTTCCACATTTTATTCCATGGTATGTAAGACGTTTAGTTTTGATACCATTTCAGTTTTATTCACTTTATATCTTTCATTCTTTATTAAAATATATATATATTGAAGAAGCGTATTTAGACCGAATACTAAGTATTATGCTTTCAATGAATGTCGGTTTTGTCCCTATTCCTTAACCATGAAGGAATGGAATAAAATATATATTATGATAATTAACGTTTAATGTATATAAACAGAACGGAATTTGAAATTTTAATATGCACACTAAATTGAATTTTATACTTCGATATTTATCATTAAAATCTGGAATAAGGTTCAAGTTGGCCACTGAACGTAACCTGAAAATGCGATTAGGCCACTGAACAAAAAAAAAAAAAAAAAAAAAAAAGGAGGGTGCAATTATACCACTGAGCACTCCAAATGTATGCAATTTCACTGGAAAGCAAGTTACCATCCATTTTATCAGGTTACCTGCTTACGTGAATGGTGAGTTAGCATTTTTAATAATAACTTTTGTTTTGAAAAGTTTATTATTATTGTTTATTATTATTAATAATAATAAACTTTAAAAGAAAAATAATCAAATTTTAAAATTAAAATTGAAAAGAAAAAAAAAAAAAAAAAAAAAAAGAAGAAGAAGAAGAAAACGTCGGGGTGGCCGGGCAGCCAACCCCTTTTCCCCCTCTTCCTTCAACTCCGTTGGGGGAAGTGGGTGGCGTCAGACAAAGGACCTGTCTCACGCCACCCCCTTTTCATCAACGATTCTGAAGTAAAGAAAACATAACTTAATTAATACTCCTTTCGTCTCATTTTATGTGTCTAGTTCGATTAGCGAGACTTGACTGAAGTTATTTTTAATAATTCAATTTTTCATAATATTAAGTTTAGAATTAGTATATAACGTAACATTTATATATTTAGAAACTACACTAAAAATACTATTGAATACAAAAAATTAAATTTTAAAATAAGTAAAAAATATTAAAGAAAATAAACAAAGAAGAAATAATTGATTTAACCAATGAATAGTAAGTAGGACATATAAAATGGAACAGAGAGTGTACCAAATTACACATTAGACTTCGGTTTCTTGTTAGAATCAAGTTCTTATCACATTTTTAAAAAGCAAGGCGTTGGTCTTGACCTTTCACTGACCTTCGCCCAACAATACCGCTAACCACCAATTGCTAGATTTGACCCTACACCACTCCTCCGCCCAACAGTTTCTATGATATTATTTCTCATTAAATATACACATGGGCAATTGTGGTGAATATGCCCACACTATTTTCATTGCTAAATAATTCCGTAATAGAAAGAAATTGAGTTCGCAGTCGGTAGCACATACTTTGCTTTCCTGGACGGTACGTAGATTTGGAAGCTTAAATGCTCTTATGTGCATAATTTTTGGGGTCACCTCAAAAAGTTATTACTGACGTATATACTTTATAACTAAATTAGCATTTAAAGTTGTAAAATTGGTGTAATGGGTCTAACACTACCCCCCCCCCCCCCCCCCCCCCCCAAAAAAAAAAAAAAAAAAAAACATTTATAATTTTACTTACAGATTAAATGATTTAAATACTTATAGATTTCACTAATTTAGTTACGAAAATCTGTTAATAAATTAAATATGATCAATAAAATTTATTAATGAGTTAATTCCTTTTTTGGTCCTACATTTATTGCGCGATAGACACATTTTGTCCGGTTTTATTAATTTTGCCACATTTTATCTAGACATATTAAAAGGTGGACATTTTTGGTCCACCGTTACATTTTATGTTAAACAGCCGTGAAGTAAGAGGGCAATTATGTCATTTGATCTGCTATTCTTCATCAACCTTCAAGTTTCTTGGTCTCCATCTTCCGATCAGAGTGTAAGTCACCATTATTTTCTCAACACACTCACTTCCCTCTTTGATTTCCTCGCCTCAAGCTTCTTCAATTTCCACGGCCATGGCAGCCCAAGCCTCTCTCTTCGCCTCACCACTCTCCACCGCCAAGCTCGCAGTCGACGGCATGGCGACGCCGTGGAAGCAGAACCTCCACTACTTCTCCGTCGTCCCCAGGGAACTGAACAAGTCCGCCACCGCGTGCCGCCCCATCTGGGCCATGGCAGAGGAATCCACGAAGGTGCCTACCAAAGAGGCCCCCATGCATGGGGTTCACCCCACCGGTATGGATTCACCTCGTCCCCATCTTTTGATTCGATTCACGCTAGAGGCATATTGCAATCGAATATTTCTGGATGTAGGCTCCGCTACTTCTCGGAGAACTTGCCCTAGTGCGGCTAGGGTTAGAGTTGAGGTTAATTTGTTTGAGCTTCAAATTGATAGGGTGTGGATTGAAATTGGAGAAGTAGATGACTTGAGCGGGTTTTGACAGATGATAGAGTATGAGAATATGCCTCGATTTTGCTGAGATTGCAGGAAATTTGGGCATAGGTTGGAGGATTGTTGTGGTAGGTGGAGGCAGGGGAGAACGGGGATGGAGGAGATGAATGGAGGTGTGGTGGTGACGAAGGGGATTGATGGCGGTACGGTGGTGGCAGTAGAGGAAGTTGTGGTTGAGCCTGAGAATCCAAAGGCGGAGGTGCGATTGCTCAAGCCGTAATCCTCGATTACAACTCCGCCACTGCCGATTCCGCTCTGCTTTGCCGGAGGGTCAGAGACCAACAGAGAGGAAGAAGAACACCAAAGCCGCTGCTCTGACCTGTCTACCGGAGACGCCATTGCTTGACGCCACTACCACCGTAATTGCTCAGGCTATAGGGTTGAAGAAGCATATGAAGAGGCTAAATGCCCCAAAACATTGGATGCTGGACAAGTTGGGTGGGGAATTTGCTCCTAAACCTTCATCTGCTCCACGACGTCGTCTTTGCAGTCCGCCGGAATGCCCGTCTGAGACGTCCAGATCCTTCTTTATATAAATTGATGCTCCACTCATCACTCCTATGTCATAGCCAAGTAAAACGGAAGTCATGGAGGCCAACATGGAGCAGGCTAAGGCATATTTGTTCCGTTTTGATTTCTTGGGAGGGTCTTCGTGGACCGCCGCAAGGAGTGGTGGACTGGCCAGAGAACATGAAGAAGAAATAGAAGTCAACAAATGAAGTCTGTGGAAGACTAACACTTGAAAGGACGTAAATGCCCTTCGACTTCACGGCTATCTAACAACTAATGTAACGATGGACCTAAATTGTCCACCTTTAGAAAAGTCTGGGTTCAATGTGGGTAAATTAATTAAACCGGTTAAAATGTGTCCAATGCCTAATAAATGTAGGACCAAAAGTGAAATTAACTCTTTATTAATTAACCTATAGATTTTTCTATTAATATTTTTTTTTTTGGGTAGTATTTTTTTTTTTTGAATCAAAACGAGCCAAATTCCATTAATGACTTAACAAATTCGAAATACAATCAGGCGGGATAACAGTCCACACCCCTGAGACAGACATAGAACTGGTCGCCTGAGCTAACTCATGAGCCACGCAATTCGCTGATCTCTTGACATGGGTAACACTAACGTTCCCCATATCCTTAGCAATCGATAGACATTGCTTTACAATTAAACCAACATGCGAAAAATCAGAATTACAAGAATTAAACGTTGTGCAAAAATTTAAACAATCAATCTCGAAAATAACGTTCCTTTGGTTCTGTGCTTTCAGCCATGTCAAGGCCTCCTTAACCGCAAGCGCCTCGGCCACATAAGGATCGAGAGTACCAGCTAAACGACCGCTCTTAGCTGCAACAAAGCAACCCTCGTGATCACGCACCACGGCTCCAAAGCTAGCACCATCCCCGAATAATGCAGCGTCAACATTGCACTTGACATAATTCCTCGGCGGTGGAATCCATGCAACAGGAGATCGCAAAATGGTGTTCGTATTACAGGACTTGGCGAGGGCTTCAGCCCATGTACTGCGCAATCTTACCATAAGAGCTCGTGTTACCTCCACAGATGGGGTTTGGTTCTGCCAAACAGCCTCATTACGCGCAAGCCAGATCGTCCAAAACACTGCTGCAAGTGCAACCGCTTCATCAACAGCCGACTTCCCAATCACCATGTTCATAAAATTAAGGATACCTCTTCCCTGAAGCACATCATCAGCCTCCCATATTCTCTTCGCAAACACACAGGTACAAAACAGATGCTCCGTTGTCTCCGTAATGTGGCCACAGATCGGGCAACCCCCTCCAATCCAAACCCGCTTGGCACGTACATTGTCTCGCACTGGCAGGACATAATGAGCACATCACCACAACAAATTCTTTACCTTGGGTGGGATTGGCAATGCCCATAGAGCTTTCCGCGCATGAAAACCTTCATTGCCAACAGGCTGGTTCACATCGCCCCTTAGCAAGCGATAGCCGTGTTTGACTGTATACTGGCCTCTAATGTCCCCTATCCATCGCCAACAATCTTGCACTTGAGTGTTAACCGGGGTAGCGAGAATCCTAGGAACATCGGCAAGAAGAAAGATGTCACGGATGATGTCAACGTCCCATGTCCCTTGCTCATTAAGTAAGCCATGTACCCTTGCCTCTCGCAGTTCGTCCACGCATAGAGTGGTTAAAGGCATATGTGTTGAGTCTGCTAGCCATTTCCACCCCTAAACCTTTGTGTCACGCCCGTCGCCAACACGGCGAGCCACACCCATCTGTAGAACATTTTTCCCGGCAAGAATACTACGCCAAAGGAAGCTGGGGTTCCTTCCTAACTGAGCATCCAAAAAGTCCGTTTTAGGATATATAGTACCTTGCTTTCAAAAGTCGGCTCACCAGAGAATCGGGATGAATAAGCAGCCTCCAACCCTGTTTGGCCAAAAGAGCAACATTGAAATCATGCAATTTTTTAAACCTTAGGCCTCCTTGCGCCTTCGGCTTACACATTCTATCCCAACTCAACCAATGTATACCCCGAATTCCCCTACCCCCTCCACCCCGCCAATAGCGGTTGAACATATTTTCCAGTGTCTCACAAATCCGCAGAGGCAGTAGAAATACCGACATAGTGAAAATCGGCAATGATTGCGTAATACTCTTAAGAAGGACCTCCTTGCCTGCACGGGATAGGAGTTTATTTTGCCAAGACCCAATTCTTGTCCGGATACGTTCCTCTATGTACCGGAAGACAGCAGTCTTGTTACGTCCTAAAACCGATGGGAGTCCAAGATAACGACCCAGGTCCATCGCTTCTTGCACCCCAATGTGATTGGAGACCAAAGCTCGTACATAAGCCGCCGTGTTATGACTATACACCGCACTGGACTTGTCAAAATTAATGAGTTGCCCCGATGCCATGCTATAAATGTCTAGGCACTCTTTAACTTTTAGAGCCTCTCGTTCATTTGCCCTGAAAAGAAGTAAACTGTCGTCAGCAAAAAATAAGTGAGTGATGGCCGGAGCTCCCCGGGCCACCCTCACCCCATGAATATCCCCCTGTGCCTCTGCCTGTTGCAGAAGAATGGATAGTCCCTCGGCACAGATAATGAACAGATAAGGGGACAAAGGATCCCCTTGTCTAATTCCCCGGGTTGGACAAACTTGTCCTGCCACCTCCCCGTTCACCAGAATTGAATAGTTCACGGAAGTGACACACAACATTAACAGCTCCACCCAATCCCTCTCGAACCCCAAAGCCCTCAACATCCCTTTTAAAAAGGCTCATTCCATCCTGTCGTAGGCCTTGGCCATATCGAATTTTAAAACCGCCCACCCCTGGCCCCCCCAGTTTTTCGTCGTAAGAAATGACCGATCTCCCCGGCTAGTATAATATTGTCCGTAAGTAAACGGTCAGGCACAAAAGCGCTCTGCGATTGGGATACAATCTGATCCAAACTCCCCTTCAGTCTGTTAGCTAACATTTTGGCCATCACTTTGTAAACCACATTACAAAGTGCGATGGGCCGTAGGTCTGACACCTTCTCTGGTGTGGGTTTCTTTGGGATTAGAACAATATTTGAGTTGTTCAATCCCGCTGGAAAATGCTTTTGTTCCACACAATTGATTACGAGCACGGATAAATCATGTCCTAACACCGGCCAAAAATGTTGAAAGAAGGCCGGTGACATGCCATCTGGGCCGGGCGCTTTATCCGGTGCCATATCAAATATTGCGGCTTTCACATCCACATGAGTGAAGGGCTGTGACAAGGAGATATTCATCTCAGTTGTCACCCGTTCCCGAACCCGATCAAAAATATTGGCACTATGTGTGCTGGAACAAAAGAAATTCTCAAAGTACCTGATAACTTCATCTTTCAAAGCCGCCCCTTCAACCCAGTCACCACCGTGGTCCTTCACCCACAATAGCAAGTTGTGCCGGCGTCGGGCAGTGGCAGTCTGATGGAAATATTTTGTGTTCGCATCCCCGTGTTTTAGCCAGAGTTGCTTGGATCGTTGTTGCCAGAAAATTTCCTCAGATTTCAGAAGTGTCTCTAATTCGCTTTCTGCCTCCATAAAACGTTCAATTGCATGAGGACTTCGGTCCTCTTTCAGTCTGCAAAGAAGCTTTCGAAGGTCCTTTATACGAGCCCCGAACCGTCGGTGATGTTCTCCTCCCCATTTCCAGAGTCGATCTCCACATACAGTTAATCGAGCCTGGAAATCCAGATCAGTAGTCAAACGCCATGCTTCATTAACTACCTTAGCACATCCCTCCTCTAACAGCCAAACATACTCGAATTTAAAAGCCCGGATAGCAGCTCGTATAGGAGCCATTTGTAAGTCCACCAATAGAGCACAATGATCAGATGATAGGGTGTAGATGTTTGTTACCCGTACCGCGTCATGTAATTCCAACCAGTCCGTCGTTGCCACAGCCCTGTCTAAACGTTCCCCCACCCAAGCATCAGTTCCCCGGCCTCTCTCCCATGTAAATCGACCTCTAGTCATCCCCAAGTCGACAAGCTCACAGTCACCCAGTGCATCATTAAAGCCTTCGATAAGTGCCGCCGGGTGAGAACGGGTTCCCCTCTTCTCCGAGAGACATGCTATATCATTGAAGTCTCCCACGACAACCCAGGGGAGTGGTGATCTGTCCCTGAGCTGACGCAGAAGATCCCACGTAACATGTCGTCGTGTCCTGTCTAGCTCCCCGTAGAAACCAGTAAATCGCCACACCGGACGCCCTGGAAGAGTTATCTCCATATCGATGTGATTATTGGAGTAGCTCAACAGGGACGCCCTACTTGAATCCCTCCAGAAGAACGCAAGACCCCCTCCTAGGCCTATGCGGTCTACGCAGAACTTTCCATCAAAACCTAACTTCACTCGTAAACGCTCCATCTTATTGTCAGTCGCCTTCGTCTCCATTAAGAAGACAAAGAGGGGTCGCTGCTTGGACACGATGCCCAAGAGTTCGCGAACTGACCAGGTGCCACCCATACCCCGGCAGTTCCAGCTAAGCAAACTCATTTGGCACGGCGAGCTTGGTCTGCCAGACTCGCCAACTCCATATTGTTTTCGCATTTTTTGCATTTAATGTTGGGTAATATTATCAATGTTTTATCTTTAAGGATCACCTCTAATACTTATTGGATCACCACTTTGGACATAATCCCTACACTTCCGCCGCGGAAGTTCAAACCTTAGTCTCTTCTTTCAAATACTGCCAACTATGGAGCAGGTTCACAATGCACTGTAGACCCTGGTGCATGTGTATGTCTTATGTTTTGAGTTTTTTGTGTCTTGTGTTATGAAACTTTGTACCTTTAAGAGTATTAATTCTGTAACTGAAACAATTTAGTAATTGTGTCTTATGCATGTTATGAATTTTTGTGTTTATGCTGTGAAATTCTGTGACTATGATCACAAATTATGTACCTAAATCAGATTTGAAAAATTAATAAATTTATAACATGTGTATGTATGTTGTGTTGGGATTTTTTGTGTATTATGTTATGAAATTATGTACCTTACAAGTATAAATTCTATAACTCATCGTTTCGATCCAGAGTCCATAATGCTATGTGGACCCTGGTCCATGATATAAATTGGTAAATTATACTGTGGACCACGGTCCACAATGCATTGTGGTCCAGACATCAAATATGCACTGCAGTTTCATCTCAACACAACTACAGTTTCATTTCAATTTACTTATAGTTTCATTTGATAATAATATAATAAAAATAATACGTGAGACAATGTTAGTTTAGATAGGAACGTTATGTTGTGCAACCGTGTGCACTATGCAAGGTGCACACGGTTCTAAATTCATAATTTCTATACTATAGATTCATAATTTCTAAATTGTAGATTCATAATTTAAATACAGTAAATTCATAATTTCTATACTGCAGATTCATAATATCTGTACTGTAGATTCATAATTTCTGTACTGTAGATTCATAATTTCTAAACTGTATAGTTATCAAATTATGAACATATAATTCTGTGATTTGTGAATACAGAGTTCAACAATTGGGAATATGAACATAAAAAATTATGAACATAGAGTTCTGTAATTGTGAATATAGAGTTCAATAATTATGAATATGAAGTTCAAAAATTATGAATATATAGCTTTATAATTATGAACATATAGTTCAGTAATTATTAACATAAAACAGTGTGTACCATGCACAATATAATTTATTGTTTAGATACATTATAGTGTCTGCTGTTTTGGAACATGGTCCACAAAGCTTTGTGGACCGCGTTCCACAGTATAATTGCTGATATAATTGCCACCTACTTTAGTACTAGTTTTTCACGCGCATTGCGCGATTGAGATAATGCCCAATGTTCTTTTTTTTTTTTTAAATAAGTATTTTGAAGTATATCAATGCAAGATTATATTGAAATTGTTCATGCATAGATAATTGAATGTTAAATTTGCCTATTTAAATAGGCAATTCTAAGTTTACAAATGCAAGATAATATAGTCAAGTTTGATTATAATTGTCAATAAAATAATTGTATAGGTATGGTTGAAATCAAATACGGGACATAAGGGAGAGCAAATAAAAATTAGGGCATAAAATATTAAATATATACTAATATTGAAGAGCTAACTGTTGATTGTCAAACAAGGACAGTGGGAGATAGTTTTCCACTTCAATTTATTGTGTGATTTGAATACTCTTTTTATCAATAAATCTCCCAAGTAGTTAATATGATTGGATTAATTATATTTTTATTGTATTTTTATTTTTTAAAAACAATTATTATTATTATTATTATTATTATTATTATTATTATTATTATTATTATTATTATTATTATTATTATTATTATTATTATTATTATTATTATTATTATTAAATATATGTATACCCTTAGGTCATTTTACATGTTAATCTAAACAGCTAATTTTTTCAAATATCTTTTTACCAACCGTTGATATAATTCACTGGTCAAATTCGCTAATATAATCCGCTAACGCCAACCGCTAACTGCTGATTGTCAAACAAGGACATTGCGAGGTAGTTGTCACTTCAATTTGTTGTGTGATTTGAATAGTCTCTTTGTCAACAAATCCCTCAAATAGTTAATATGATTGGCTTTATTAATTATATATATTTTTTAATTTTTTCATGGTATTATAAAATACTTGGTAAATAAATATATAGCATTATTTTGTATTATAACTTTGATATTTAATTAAAAAATAGTGCACAAAAAAGATAATAGACAATGTAGTGAATATAATCAATTGATGAATTTGAATATAAAGAATTTTTACATTGGAAAAATATAAAGACAATATAATTAATAAAATTATTTCTCTGAATTAATTTATTGATAATGCCTCATTAAGTGTGTTTGTATTAGGAGCTCAAAATCTACATGCACAACACTATACACTTATTTAAATTTTAGATTGTGTGTAATGAATTGCTTCTTCCATTGTTTGTCAGTTGGTACTTTTAGTCCTTATAATCATCATTATTCTGTTGCTTGCTTACAGAGTGTTCTACCTGGCATCCTTCAAGGTGATAAATCAGACTCCCTTTTGTATGGTTCTGTTGATAATGGGAAGAAAATATGTTGTAAGAAAGACTTTCATTCCAAGGTAGGTTTCCTTTGATGTAATTTGTGTTCCTTTTTGGTTGTGGGATTTCTATCTGCTAAGAAGCAATGCCCATCCATGGTGAAAATTGTTTCTTTTATTATGATGTATGAAAGAACCCCATCAAGCAATCAGTTTTTGTTCCAGTAATTTCATGCGATCCTTGCATTATGTACCTATTACAATTAACGCATTATGTATTTACAGTTAACAAATTATGTACCTTCTGTTTATTTACAGGTACATAATATGGTAAAGAATATCGGAAGCTACTAAAGAAGACGGTCAACAAGTCAATAAGCACAGGAGCACTACTGTAAATTAGCTTGTTTAGAAGTCTGTTATAACCGTCTTCCTTTCCCTCCTTGTATATAAGCTCGAAGTCTTCTTCTTGCTGCAGTTGTAACAAACACTTTTCCATTCAATGAGATCAGTTCCAGTTTCTTCTTCTTCCATCATGCAGATAGCACTCAGCTGACATGGTATCAGAGCTATATCGTTCCTACGCAGCTGTCGCTTCAGGCGCCGGCAACTCTAGTCAAGGAATGCAGAGCGGCACTCCAATCAACCAAACTCCAGTCACTCCGATCAATCAGACTTCGATCCAAGGAACACCGGAAGGAACTCCACAGCGGAATCTTCAGCGGCAGAGAAATCGAGACTCAGAGGAGAATCCTCTGTTCATCGGAGTCAATGATAATCCTTGCACAATCTTGGTGAGTCCTCCGTTAACTGGAAGTTCGAATTATAATACTTGGTGTATATCTATGCGCATAGCTCTCGAGGTAAAGAACAAATGGAGCCTGATAGACGGGAGCATCGCATCGCCAATAAGAGACCAACCGCAGTATAATACATGGAGACTGTGCAACCTCATTGTGTGCTCCTGGCTGTTCAAGTCTGTAGATCCGTCCATAGCTCAGTCCGTGATGCATATAGACAAAGCCAAGGACATTTGGGATGATCTCAAGAGACGTTTCTCCCAGCAAGATGCACAACGAATCTCTCTTCTGCAAGATGAGATCCATGGACTGAAACAAGGCTCTCTTTCAATCAATGAATACTACACCAAAAGTCGCACTCTATGGGAACAAATGAACACTCTCAGACCTCTCCCCATCTGTAAATGGAATCCTCGATGCGCATGTGGCCTTGTTGATGAAATCAGAAAAGAAAGGGAAACAGATCAGGTAATACGTTTCTTAAAGGGAATGAATGAAGAATACAGTAGCTTGAAGTCGAATGTCCTTGTGTTAGATCCTCTTCCTGAGGTCTACAAAATTTTTGTGATGGCTGAGAAATTAGAGATGCACATCAGCCTCAATAACCTGAGTCTAGGTAGTCTGGATGTGATCCATTCTAATGTTGTACAGAACACTGCCATTGGGAATAATAATGATGAAATTGTAACAGCTTTCAATAACCATAATGGAAAACGAAATAACATGATGAAGGCGAAATGTACATACTGTGGGATGTCAGGCCACACCGTGGATAAGTGTTATAAGAAACACGGGTATCCTCCTGGTTGGATTCAAGGATTCAAATCCAAAGGCAAGCAACAATCTAATATGAATGCAGCAGTGACAAATGATACTGAGAATCCGGGAGCAACCTCTGAGCAGCTTCAAAAAATTCTGTCCATCCTCCAGCCAAGCCAACAAGTTGGTGCTTCCAACACAACAGCTGTAGTGTCTTTGACACCGAAGTTCGATGAGAGCTCTTCAATTGAGGAAGGCAAGTCTCCTATAACACTTGTTAATTCATTTGCTTTATGTTCATCCACATGGATCCTTGATTCAGGAGCTACCAATCATATTGTATACTCTTTGGATTTTCTTGTCAATTATCAAAAGGCAAATGGTGCAAAAGTGAACTTACCTACTGGACAACGAATAGCTGTTGAGAATATAGGAGACGTGAAGCTCAGTCATAATCTGAGGCTAAGAAATGCCTTACACATCCCTACATTTCAGTTCAATATCATCTCTGTAAGCAAATTGATTCAGGACTCATCCTATAAACTAATTTTTCTGCCTGGTCAGCGCTTGATTCAGGAGAGTCTTGGCACGATAGCTGGTATAGCTAAAGAAGATAGGGGTTTATATTTGTTGGAGACCACAAGACCACCAGCTAAAGTCTCTGTTGTGCAGCAAGCCGATCCTGATGTATGGCACCAAAGGTTGGGGCATTTCCCAGTCAATAAGCTCCACCTTTTTAGCAACATTGATATCAGTCATAGTACTAGTTTAGCATGTGATGTATGCCATATGGCTAAACATAAGCCTTCCCCCTTTCCTCTGAGTGTATCATGTTCAAAAGCTTCTTTCGACTTAATACACGTTGATATATGGGGACCCTTTCCCGTTTGTTCTTTAAACGGAGAGTACTACTTCTAACTGTTGTAGATGATTTCTCAAGATATACGTGGCTGCATATGATGAAAGCAAAGTCTGAAACGAGACAATTTTTGAAGAAGTTTCACGCTTATGTTTTTACCCAGTTTGACAGGCTAATCAAAGTATTACGTAGTGATAATGGAACCGAATTCAAAATGGAAGAGTTCCTCTCAGATAATGGAATCATCCACCAAAAGTCATGCGTGAACACACCTCAGCAAAATGCCAAGGTGGAGAGGAAACACCAGCACATTCTCAGTGTTGCTCGTTCCCTCCGATTCTAAGCTCAACTCCCCTTAGAATTCTGGGGACACTGCGTAATGCATGTCGTGTTCTTGATTAATAGGCTTCCATCTCCGGTCCTTGGATGGAACAGCCCCTTCCAGAAGCTATTTGGACACATGCCAGATATCACCGGCATCAAAGTCTTCGGCTGCTTATGTTATGCGGCCACCCTACCCCATGCAAGAAACAAGATGGATCCAAGAGGAAGAAAGTGCTTGTTCCTTGGATTCCCAGCAGGCACAAAGGGGTATATACTATATGACATAAAGGATGGCACCACGTTTGTATCAAGAGACGTGAAGTTTTACGAGAAGCAGTTTCCTCTATTTGCAAAAAAGGCACCTCACCACAAGATGTCACACTGTGACCCACCCCTGCCTAATATCCCTATTTCTTTGGATGAGCAGACACCACTTGAAGCCAGTCATCACACTGATGAACCACAACCGATTGTCAGACAACAAAGCAGTAGCCCTCTTAATGAATCTAGAGGCTTGCATCCAGCAGAGGACAGAGATAGTTTAATGATGGACACCAACACTGATCAAAGCCACAATGATCAGCAAGACACACAATCTGCTACCAACGACATCATTCCTGCCATCCTTCCTAGACGATCAGAGAGGGATCGTCGACTGCCCAGCCGGCTGCAAGACTACTATTGTGACTCTATCACTCAAGAAGGTTCATCCCCTCAAACCTTGGATAGAGTAATATCATATGATAATCTCTCTTTTCCTCACAGGATATTTTTCATGGCTGTTAATAACATTGAGGAGCCACGAACTTACAATCAAGCCATGAAACACGAATTTTGGAGAAACGCCATGGCAGCCGAGATCAAAGCATTACAAGACAATAACACTTGGGAATTAAGTGATTTACCACCAGGAAAAACTCCAATCGGCTGCAAGTGGGTGTTTAAGGTGAAGCTCAAAGCTAACGGTTCTGTTGAAAGATACAAAGCTCGACTAGTAGCCAAGGGCTACAATCAACAACTTGGCATCGATTATATAGAGACATTTTCTCCCGTTGCCAGAATTACCACCATACGTGCCTTTCTTGCTGCGGCTGCCTCCAAATCTTGGCATGTTCATCAACTTGACATAAATAACGCCTTCCTACATGGTGATTTGGCTGAAGAGGTGTATATGGCTTTACCACCAGGCTTCCAAGGGAATAAGGACGGACAGGTTTGCAAGCTCCTAAGATCTCTAAACGGCCTCAAACAGGCCAGCCGCCAATGGAATGCAAAATTGAGTCAAGCACTGATTAACAAAGGCTTTGAACAGTCTAAATCAGACCCGTCGCTCTTCACAAAAGGCAAGGATGATGATTTTATTGCTACACTAGTGTATGTTGATGACATATTAGTCACCAGCCCCAGCATACATCAGATTCAAGAATTGAAGAAGTTCCTGGATTCCACCTTCAGTATCAAAGATCTGGGGAACCTGGGGTTCTTCCTGGGAATAGAAGCACACATGGATGATTCCGGGATTAACATTTGTCAACGAAAATATGCTCTTGACATATTAAAGGAATCCGGTTTCACCACCTGCAAACCGGTCAACACTCCCATGTTTCCAGGACATGCTCTAAACAAAGAAGATGGCGCAATCCTTCCTGACATTAGCAGCTTCAGACGATTGATTGGAAGGTTATTATACCTCACTGCGACGCGTCCTGACATTTCCTACGCAGTACAACAGTTGAGTCAGTACATCGATGCTCCAACAGACAAGCACATGATGGCAGCTCACCGGGTTCTCAGATATATCAAAAAAGATCCCGGGCAAGGATTATTCTATCCTAGAAACACTAACACGCAGCTCAATGTTTTTTGTGACTCTGATTGGGCAGCATGTTTGGAAACACGGAGATCTATCACAGGATTTTGCGTCTTCCTTGGATCCTCTCTTATATCCTGGAGATCGAAGAAGCAGCCCATAGTCTCCCGTTCCTCCTCCGAAGCAGAGTACAGAGCCCTGGCTGCCACTGTATGCGAAGTCATATGGATTAACTCTCTCCTTCGTGACTTGCACACCCACACCACCAAAGCCGCAGCTGTCTTCTGCGACAACAAATCCGCCATTGCCATCGCCGAGAACTATGTATTCCATGAAAGAACGAAACATATAGACATCGACTGCCACATTGTTAAGGAAAAAGTCTCTCAAGGGGTGATCAAGCTTCTCTCAGTCCCTTCACACTCCCAAGTTGCAGATGGATTCACAAAGGCACTACCCACTTCTATGTTTCGTTGGTTCATATCTAAACTGGCCATTCAAAGCCTTCATGCGCCAGTTTACGGGGGGGGGGGGGGGTGGGTATTCGGAAGCTACTAAAGAAGACGGTCAACAAGTCAATAAGCATAGAGGCACTACTGTAAATTAGCTTGTTTAGAAGTCTGTTATAACCGTCTTCCTTTCCCTCATTGTATATAAGCTCGAAGTCTTCTTCTTGCTGCAGTTGTAACAAACACTTTTCCATTCAATGAGATCAGTTCCAGTTTCTTCTTCTTCCATCGTGCAGATAGCACTCAGCTGACAAAGAAAAGCAAACAATATGTTAATTATAGCCTATATAGGTACATCATCTTGACCACATTCAACAATACGCATATTGTAATTTGATACTTGGTGAAAATATCCTTCATTAGTTGTATCCCTTCAAAAGCCTTAGTAATATTTGCTAGTCGCTCTTCCATGGATGTTGTGTTTGTTGTCAAGGCAAGGATAACAAGGAGATGAACTTTCATTGCTAGAAGGTTTCTTTGGGGAAGTTTGACTCTTGTAGCCAGTAAATCCCTTTTGAATAGAGCGAACCTCCACTGCTAATAGACTCGCCCGATTGCGAAGTTCTATGGATTTTAAATCGCTTGATCTCTAATATGAAAATGTTTAAAATAACATTTCAATAGCTTTTCAGTAAAATTTCAATATATATTTTTGAGATGTTATGTCTTGGTATAATCTCTATATTAATGGAAAAAATATTGGATAATATCAAAGCCTCCGGATCTCCAATAGAGACTTATTTTTAGGCCGGGCAATTTATATCATGCACCATGGTTCACATAGCGTTATGATCGCTGAAACGAAACGTCGAGATATAGAATTTACAAAACTAAGGTACAGAATTTCATAACACAAGACATAAAAAAAATCACAACACAAGACATATATATACATGTTTATAACTTTATATATTTATTTATTTATTCAAATATGGTTTAGGTACATAATTTGTGTTCATAGGCATAAAATTTCACAACACAAGACATAAATTCATAACATAAGACACAATTACTAATTTATTTCAGGTACATAATTCATACTCTTAGAACATAATTTCATAACACAAGATATAAAAGTCACGATATAAGATACATCAAGGTTCACAGTCCCGAATCCAAGATTCAGTAATATTTGAGAAAAGAAAAAAATTGCATTTTTAGCCAATACAATTATAATTCAACTTTATAAATTCATCAGCCTATTTACTTAGCCAAGGCAATAATAGAACCAATTGTTATATCGTGTACTAAGGTCTACAACGCCTACTCCAATACATAGAATTTATGTTCATAATGCACAGAATTCATGTTCATAATGCACAAAATTCATGTTCATAATGCACAAAATTCATGTTCATAATACATATACACATAAACCCAAACATAGAATTATGAATATGAATTTTGTGTATTATATATATAGTTGATGTTACATAAACACTTAACATACGCAGTATTTATGTTCATAATGAATATAATTCATGTTTATGATATAATAATTTGCCATAACAATCTTTTACAAAGTTTCCACCGTATACTGCGCAAAAACTAGAGAGCATTCGTAAATGAAAATTTAACGAAACAAAATCAGGTCGCTGGATTCAAAGTCCAGAGTGCTAACCACTACACCATGGAACCGCTTACATATAGGCAGTCTAAAGATAATTAATATCTGACAGATTTGCAACACATATTTCACTGTTGCTTTCTAAAGTTCGTTCTATATATTTCGAAGGATTCGTCAGTCGCAACCTGTTTTAGAGTCACATTTTAGTTTGAGTAATATTATATTGGAAAAAGGGTCAACTACAATCTAAATTTTACAACAAAAGTTAATTAAACATTTAAATTTTTAAAAATTGTAATTAAACACTTAAATATGTTATTTTTGGTTAAATAAGTTAAATTTATCAGTGCTTTATAAACAAGTCATCGGTGCTTTAAAAAAAATAAATTACCGGTAAAATTACATGATGGACTATATTTTTTGTTGTTGACCGGCGAAATCTTACTAAAAAACATCGACATCGACCAAAATGTCACCTTTTCCGGGGAGAGCAACTAGTAAAAGTCGCCTTCTCCAGGAGAAGGTGACCAGAAAGGTCGCCTTCTCTAGTATATGGCGACCGGCGCCAGATTGAAGCTTGAACTGAAATTTACCGGTTCTTTGGTTTCATTTTTTCAATTTGACATGTTAAAGAGTATAATTGCACTTTTAAAAAGTTTAAAAGTTTAATTGACTTTTCAGGTAAAGTTGGGGCTTATTTGACCTTTTTCCTATTATATTTCTATTTTTGTTTTATTTTTTGCTTTTATTGATGTTTTGTGCTTACTAATTTATTAAAAAAAAAAAAAAAAAAAAAAAAAAAAAAAAAAAGTAGGAAGTCCATGTCGAAATAGTTATTTTATATGTGAATAGCAACGGGAGATTAATTTTAAAAGAAGTTGACTTTTGTAGTTGTTTTTAGTGAATTAAGAATTATGTGAATTTAAAGGTGTTTCGAAGTTTAGAATTGTAGGGTGCGGTAGCATTCAAAAAAGAATTGTAGGGTGCGCATGAGCTCATTAGAAAATTGTAAGGAATGTAATGACCGTGTTCTTTGAACTGGGTGCTTCTGGTTTTATGTTCATTGACATTTTTTTTATATTATATTTTCTTATGTGTAGGAAAAGTATTGTAGGTGTATGTATTTCAACATCAAATAGCACTCAAAATTATATGAAATAGTAAAAACAGCATTGTAGCTGCCTTTATTCAAAGTTATTATCCTTAGAAATATGCTTTGCATAATTTTTTTCCCATATTCATTTTTTTTTTATTGTGCACCTAGAAGTGAGAAGTGTTTCATACTACTTCATTTTGAAGGTTTGATATACATTTGTTGTAAAGATTAAGGGTGTGTTTGGTTCACACATAAGAATCGAAATCAAAATGAGAATCAAATACTTAGTAATGCTAATGGCTTTCGGTAAAAGTATTTTTGGATGTTTGGTAGTAGGGTGGAATTGGAATGATTAACAATATTGATGTTTGGTTGTGTATGACCCTATAATGGGAATAAATGTTTAAAAAATACAAAAATAAAAAATTAAGATAATTGATTCTAATATATATAATGACATCCAAAGCATCAATATGAACAAAAAAAATCAAAACAAAAATCTAAAGGTACGAATTCAAACTTAAAAATTAGATAGAAAATTAGATAGACAATAAGATAACGCCGAAAAAAAAAAAGGAAAAAAAAAAGAGATTGCCAATAAGATGGAAAATGAATTATTAAAAGATTATGAGGTGTCAAAGACCTTGTAGTCCAATGACACTAAGTTGAAATTTCACGTGGGAGGTTGTGAGTTTGAGCCTTAGTGGAGGCTAGGAGTGTGTTGGAAATTTATATAGTAATGGAGATTAATGTTTCAGATGAACTACCATGAAAGCTTAAATAATATTTGGAGTTGTGGAGTTATAAATATTATTTTAGTTTGGTAGAAAGTTAATTAAAATACTGGGAGAAATGTATATAGTTAATATGTTAGAAATAATTCATTCCTAACGTTGATTCATATAATTAAGGTGTCATGCTCATATGAATCAGTGGGAGACTGTTAGAAATAATTATTTCCTAACAATGATTTATATAATAAAGGTTGTAATTCCATAAGGTACTCACGTTGATGATTAGTGATGTGTAAAGGCGGAACCGCGGAATTACTGGGTGAAATTCCCTCCCTCTCATTTTGTTAAAATTTAAGTTTATAAGGGTTAAAAGATGTATAATGGGAGGTTATGGGTTTCACAATCCTAAAGGGATTTCTATTCCTAAAGGAGGTCACATTCCTAAAGGGATTTCTATTCCTAAAGGAGGTTCCTCATTCCTCTTGAAAGAGGGTTTCTCATCACATCTATAAATACCCAGGAAAACTCTAAGGATTTTAACGGTTTCAAATCTCTAAGTTTTCTAGTCTCCGTATCATCAGGAGGTGATTAAGGAATACGGATCAGAGAGGTGAAGCATTATATTCTTGATTCATTTAATTTAGAGATTACATCTTCAATGGAGCCAAGTAAGTTCTATCTTTTCGATTTAATTAAAAATCCATGATCATGAACATTGTTTAGTTGATTGATTTGATTTACATGCGATCATTGTTAATTGTGCTTCCGCATTCAAGTTATAGCGCATAAAGGATTAATTTAACATTTGGTATCAGAGCCTGCTTGTAAATTGATTAATCACTAAAATTAGGGTTCTTGATATTTGGAGATTTTTAATTATAAGGTTTAATTAATTGTGGGTTTGTTGATTTGGAATCAATTCGCCAATTCGTCAATGATGAATTTATATGGATGAAAGTATGTTAATGAATTCATACTATTTACGCAGGGTTACGTGCTGTTTCTTTGAATCAATTTGGTGTATACGTACCCTATGTTAGTGTATATACGCAATTCATATATATATACAGTTGTAATCATTGGAATTAAAACCCTATGTTTGTGTTTTGTTCATGATGGAATCAAGCTAAATATGTACTGTGTATTGCTATGTTATTAGTGCATATATTTTTGTTTTCTATTGCCATCAAAATATATGTTGTTGTGTACGTACTGTACAATATATATATATATATACTTGTGGATAAGAGATCCGTATTACTTGTTATTGAACATTAAACATATATGGTTGGTATGTGCATACTGTAATGTATATATGTTTGGATTTGAATCATATGAAATCAAGAAACATCATGTTAGTTGTACTGTGTTCGTACGGTATATGATTCATATGTTATATGGTTTGTCTCTATCAAATCATGAATTATATGTTATAAGAGAACGACATATAAATTAAGGTTTATTTTGTTTGGACAATTAAATTGAGTCTATTTGGATTTATTTAAAGCATTATGGAGTCGCTTTAAATTTTAGGCTCATTTAATTTATGAGTTAATACCCAAAATCGTCCTCGACTATAGTGGTTTTTCTCAATTTCGTCCTAAACGACTTTGGTGACCTAATATCGTCCCAAACTTTTGTGTTTCGCTCAATTTAGTCCTCCATTTGTTATTCCATCAAATTGGTGTTAAATAAAGGGACAATTCAGTAATGTCAATATTGATCTCTCTTTACTTTCAACTTGTGAAGTGCGAAATTCCTCTTTCTTGTACGAATTACACTCAGAATTACTCCCGGACCTGCAAATCAAATTTTATATTCGCAGTTTTAGGAGTAATTCGTAAAAAAAAAAAGGGATTTCGCAGTTCACATGTCTATGAGTAAAGAGATGCCAATATTAGAATTACTGAATTGTCTATTTATTTAACACCAAATGGACAGAATAACAAATGAGAGACTAAATTGAGCAAAAACACAAAAGTCTGGGACTAAATTGAGCGAAACACAAAAGTCTGGGACGATATTAGGTCACCAAAGTCGTTTAGGACGAAATTGAGAAAAACCACTATAGTCGAGAACGATTTTGGGTATTAACTCTTTAATTTATGTTTAAATTTGAGTCTATTTGGGTTATTTAAAGTATTATGGATTTGCTTTAAATTCTAGACTCATTTAATTTGGGTTTATATTTGAGCTGTTTGGTTTATTTAAGGCATTAAGGACTTGCTTTAAATTTTAGGCTCATTTAATTTGTGTTTGTATTTGAGTCTATTTGGGTTATTTAAAGTATTATGGATTTGCTTTAAATTCTAGGCTCATTTAATTTGGGTTTATATTTGAGTTGTTTGGTTTATTTAAGGCATTAAGGACTTGCTTTAAATTATAGGCTCATTTAGGATCAATTATGGTTGGAGGTTATATCCACTATTAGTTTATATATATGTTCATAAATGAATTATTAGCATAAAGCGAGTGCGTTAGTCGCCAAAGCGGCCCACTCAAGGTAATAGCTAATAATCATTTATGTTTATGTTTACAGCATATATATAAATTAAGGTTTACTTACATAAATGAGTTATTAGCATAAGGCGAGTGTGTTAGTCGCCAAAGCGGCCCACTCATGGTAATAGCTAAATAATCATTTATGTTTATGTTACAACATGAATTAAGGTTTATTCACATAAATAAATTATTAGCATAAGGCGAGTGCGTTAGTCACCAAAGTGGCCCACTCAAGGAAATAACTAAATAATTATTTATGTTTACAAATGTTTATCGTACACAAGTATTTTGCATCGTTGAATGACACTAAAGGATTGATAAACATTTGTGATCATTAACACATGGTTCTAGCAGTTGCCCAAAGGTAGATCAGACATGTGATTAATGACAATTTAGGAGATTATGATTCTTGTTTTGTTAATATGTAGTGCATGTCCAAAGATGGCCTATATATTAAATTGAAACTTGATGAATAGTCTCATTCAATTATGTGTGAATGATGCATGTCGGTAAATTGACATTGTATTTAAATTTGACCCAAAAGCGGATTTAAATGCAAACTTAAGGTCTATAAATTATAGTCTGAATAAAGGTTTGTTACTCAAAGCAATTGATATGTGAGATAAATGTTCGCAGTAAACACTATCGTATCACGCTATAATGGTGACGGTTTTAATGTTAGTGATAATAGCAGCAAGTAAAAAAAAAAAGTAGTAAAGAAGGTCAAGCATCCTATGAAGGTGCAAGGTAATGTTCAGAAAGTGCAGAAATGCTATTTCCGTAACAAACCTGGGCACGAGAAGGCTGAATGCCTGAAGAGGAAAGCTTGGATGGAATGAAAAGTATACACTCAGTTTAAGTATGCTTTGAATCCAATTTTGTTAAGGTTCCTTCTAATACTTGGTGGTTAGACACTGGTGCTACAACACATGTTTATAACATTAAGCAAGATTTTTTATGTTTCAACCTCATAGGGAAAATGAAAGGTGTCTTTTCATGGGAAACATGATGAAAGCTAGAATTAAAGGTATTGGAACTTACAGAATTAAGCTGGATACAGGTTTTTGCCTTGATCTTGAAAATTGTCTGTATGTTCCAAATTGTTCTAGAAATCTTGTTTCAACAGCTAGGTTGGAAACATTGGGTTTTTACTTTAAGATTGGAGACAAATGTTCGTATCAACAAAACCCTTTATGGTTCTGGTGTTTTGTTGGATACACTATACTGTTTCAATCTTAATGATGTTTTTGTTAATTCCTTGATTAATGTGATGTTTGTGTTAAAAGGAGTGCGCCAAAAGAATCTTCAACTGACTTGTGGCATAAAAGGCTTAGTCAGATATCCAAAGAAATGATATTGAGACTTATTAAAGTTGGAATTTTGTCTCAATTGGATTTTACTGACTGGAATGGTGCATGTGTCGATTGCATAAAGGTAAAGCAAGTCAGACATGTATCAGTACACTCAGCCACAAGAAGCTCATGATTACTTGATTTAATACATACAGATATCTGTGGTCTTTTTTAGGATGTTCCGTCTTAGGGCGGTGATAAATACTTTATTACCTTTATTGATGATCATTCTGGGTACTATTACATCTATTTACTGCGTGAAAGATCTCAGTCTGTGGATGTCCTAGAGACATTCATATTTGAAGTTGAGAGTCAGCTAAATAGAAAGGTAAAGACAATTAGATCATATAAAGGTGATGAGTATTATGGGAAAACATCAAAAGTTGGGCAAATTCCTGACCCATTTAAAGAAATTCCTCGAATCTAAGGGCATTTTGTGCATAATACACAATGCTAGGCACACCACATCAAAATGGTGTGAAAGAAATGTGAAATCGTACTCTAAGGGATATGGTTAGGAGTAAGGTCAATAACTGTACATTGCTTGTTTCATTGTGGATATATGCATTAAAGACAACAACATACTTACTCAATAGGGTTCCTAGTAAGGTTGTTTTTTTAAAAAAAAAAAAAAACACCTTATGAACTGTGGACAAGAAGGAAACCTAGTTTGAGGCATCTTCACATTTAGGGTTGTCAAGCTGGAGTGATGATATATAATCCACATGAAAATAAATTGGAATCCAGAACCATTAGTGGTTATTTCATTGGATATCCAGAAAGGTCTAAAGGGTACATGTTTATTGTCCTAATCATAAGTACGAGGATTGTTGAGTCTGGTGATGCTCGCTTCATTTAAAATGGCGAAGTCAGTGGGAGTGTGGGAGCTCGTAATGTTGATATTAAGGAGTCATTGATGGTTCCAGATTCATCAAGTGATCCTTTTTCCTGTTGTTGTTCCTATTGCTGCAATGCAGTGTAGCCTTATGGAAATACTTTAGAACAACAGCAGCTAGATGCTCAAATTCCACATGAGGAAGCTATTGTAAATGAAGATGAGGTTGAAACTCAAGATGATGATCAAGTGAAATCTCAGCAGGAAGTGGCATTAAGGAGATCTACTAGATAGAAAAGATCAGTCATTCTTGATGACTATATTGTTTATGCACTTGAGCATGAAAGTGACTTGAGCATTGATAATTATCCAGTCTCATTTAACCAAGCCATACAGGATAATAATTCTCCTTGAGAATTATTTTGGTTTTGGTGGCTCATTCTGTTCTTGAGCTCCACCAAATGGTTGTTAAAATTGCCTTTCTGAATGGTAAATTAAAAGAGGAAGTATACATGGATTAGCCGCAAGGCTTCATGGCCACAGGAAAGGAAAATCTGGTATGTAGATTGAAGATGTCGATCTATGGATTAAAACATGCTTCTAGACAATGGTGCTTGAAATTGTCATTTGGTTTTGTAGAGATCACTGTTGATCGGTGTATCCACATAAAGGTTTAATGGAAGCAAGTTTGTAATCCTAGTATTACATGTTGACGACATTCTTCTTGCTGCTAATAATAAAAGGGATGTTGCGTGATGTTAAGGAATATCTTTCTAAAAACTTTGAAATGAAGGATATGGGTGAGACTTCATATGTGATTGGAATAAGAAATATTCTATGATAGATCACATGGGATTTTAGGTTTATCCTAGAAGACTCACATTAACAAAGTTTTAGAAAGATATAAACTGGAAAACTGCAAAAGAGGGTCCTGTGATACTTACAAGGCACTAAGGACCACATGCTCACCTATAAAATGAACGAATAACCTGGAGGTTATAGGTTATTCGGATTCAGACTATGCCGGATGTTTGGATACCCGAAAATCCACATTCGAATATATTTTTCCACTTGCTCATGGAGCAATATCTTGGATGAGTGTGAAGGAGCCTGTCATTGCTACTTCCACTATAAAAGGTAGAATTTGTAGCATGCTTTGAGGCTACAATTCAATAATCATGGCTGCGTAATTTCATTTATGGTTTGGGCATTGTCGACACTATAGCCAAATCATTGAGGATTCATTATGATAATACAGCAGCTACGTTCTTCTCAAAGAACGACAGATATACTAGTGGTGCCAAGCACATGGATTTGAAATTTCTGTCTGTTAAGGAGAAGGTACAAAATCAAAAGAGTATCAATAGTGCATATTGGCACCGATTTTATGATCATGGATCCGTTGACTAAGGGATTGGCGCCCATGACCTTCATTGGCCATGTTGGGAGGATGGGCATACTGGTAAAGTCCTTGTATAACGGTTAACTCTGCCATATATGTATGAATTTATGTTTGATAGCACATCAGGTTGATGATACTCTTAGATATCTATTCAGGTTTTGATTTTGTTATGGTTGATGTTGATCACTTATTTATGCATAATTCAGAAGTGATAACAATGGTCTTGTTTAAGACATAAGGAATAAGGTACATTCAGATTTTACCTTATTACTATGGTTCGAATTCTTATTAACTGTGATACATGGAAGGGAGCGGGACGCTATGTCAGGCCTGTAACCGCCATGATTCGGTTAATAAAGTTCGATAAGGTGGTGACTTTTACATTTTCATATTAAGTGAGCTCAAATTAAGGATTGAAAATTGTAAAGTCACGCATATATGAATCAAGTGGGAGATTGTTAGAAATAATTCATTCCTAACGTTGATTTATATAATTAAGGTGTCATGCTCATATGAATCAGTGGGAAGACTGTTAGAAATAATTATTTCCTAACAATGATTTATATAATAAAGGTTGTAATTCCATAAGGTACTCACGTTGATGATTAGTGATGTGTAAAGGCGGAATTACTGGGTGAAATTTCCTCCCTCTCATTCTATTAAAATTTAAGTTTATAAGGGTTAAAAGATGTATAATGGATAAGGTTATGGGTTTCACAATCCTAAAGGGATTTCTATTCCTAAAGGAGGTCACATTCCTAAAGGGATTTCTATTCCTAAAGGAGGTTCCCCATTCCTCTTGAAAGAGGGTTTCTCATCACATCTATAAATACCCAGGAAAACTCTAAGGATTTTAACGGTTTCAAATCTCTAAGTTTTCTAGTCTCCGTATTATCAGGAGGTGATTAAGGAATACGGATCAGAGAGGTGAAGCATAATATTCTTGATTCATTTAATTTAGAGATTACATCTTCAATGGAGCCAAGTAAGTTCTATCTTTTCGATTTAATTAAAAATCCATGATCATGAACATTGTTTAGTTGATTGATTTGATTTACATGCGATCATTGTTAATTGTGCATCCGCATTCAAGTTATAGCACATAAAGGATTAATTTAACATAATATGCTTGAGAGTATATAGCTATATGCTTGTGATATATAGCTAATATGCTTGAGAGTTATAGCTAATATGCTTGAGAGTATTAATGCATGTTTGGATATTTTCATGCGTAAGGTTTTGGGGCATTTTGAAGCTATATGCTTCAAAACTACACTTAACGTGCTTGGAATATGCACTTAACGTGCTTGGAATATGCTCTTCTATTTATGCATTTTGAAGCTATATGCTTCAAATTTTCACTTAACATGCTTGGTCTATGTAGCTGTATGCTTGAGATTATTGAACTACATATATGGATATTATTTATATTTATTCTTTGCATGTTTTCATGCGTAAAGAATATATATATATATATATATATATATATATATATATATATATATATATATATATATATATATAGAAGAGCGCTCATATGCGGCGGGGTCTTACGGTGCGGCGGTGCGGTCAAATTCCAGAATACACCAACAGTGTTAACAATATGCACCAATAGTGTAATAAAAACACACCCCAATGAAATGTAATAAAACATCACAAAATACACCACAGACTCAAAAAAACACACCATATAACTCACCACCCCCAATGGTGTATTTCCGAACAGTGTATGGTATTTTACTCACACCTAATGGTGTGTGTTTGGTGATGCAGGGCTCTGTTTACTCTATTTTGTGTGGTGTATTTCCTAACGTTGATGGTGCATATTTGGTGAACTATTGGTGTTGCCGCACCGTAAGAAATAACCGCACCGTAAGACACTGCCGCACCTGAACCCGCCTCTATATATATATATATATATATATATATATATATATATATATATATATATATATATATATATATATATATATGTATGTATATGTATGTATGTATATGTATATAATTTTGCATATAGTTACTGACTCAAAATAATTTATTATTTCTCCAGTGATAGATATATCAATCAGGATATATCTTATCTTATGGAAGTTGAGTTTTAAATCACAGCAACTTCCATGTAACTTCTCTAAACAGATATATTTTTCATCTATAAATATATTGGAGAAACATCTGATAGGGAGAGGCAATTTACATGCATTTTACAGGCAATCAATTTGCAGGAAACCAAGATACTTCACAGGCTTACATCTCTACAGGGAATTCTCAAACAAAGCAACTTGAGAATTTCATTCATCTTCTTGTATCCCATAAGATTAAATCTTGAACCTTGTTGCTTTTATAGAGGGAGATTTAAAGCTTATAGGAAAGTGATTACACGCCTGAAGATATCAAATGATCCAGTTTTTGTTCCCTGTTGTATTCTGTATTATTGTTGTATCTCAAATGTATTACAAATTACAAGCACTTTTTCCAATAATCTATAAGCTTTAAAATTATAAACATGTGATCATTGGTTTTGCCTTGAAAGTTTTGAAGGCAAGACGTCTGGCGTGAAAGAACAGTTTCCCAATACGGTAATTTTTTCGGAATGAGATTTCGAATATGGTGATGGGAGAATGAAATAAATCACTTTTGGGTTTGTCTATGTTTATGTACAAGAAGATTTCTGTGTAGATGTTTGCATGGTGTTCATAGCATGCTGTGTACATGTGGATTAAATTCATGTTATGCAAGTTTTGTTTTCATCTTCACTTAAAGTCATGGGGCATCAAGTGATGCCAAGATGATTAGTGAGATGTGTAAAATGATTTTATTTAAATAAATCATTTTGTTAGCCATGATTAATTGGCATGAGGAGATGTGTATTTCTCTAGAATGGGTGTGTGGTTTCAGCGTATCAAAGGCCGGAAGTGATGACCATTAAACCAGATACAAGTTACAGGATGAGATCGGTAAATACTTTTTTTTTTGTCTCGGCCTCGGCATGAATGTAAGTTTTATTTTGTTTACTAGTTAAGTTCTGTATCATGTCAAGAAGATATGCATGAGATTCTTTTGAGTTTTGCATAGTCTGTTAAATACAAGGATATGTTTATGCATGTTTATAAATATTTTTATATTGAGACTTTGTCTCGGTTGCATGCATAGTATACAAGATACATGTATAATATGTTGGATCTTGAGGTGCTATAAATCTGCCAAATTTGAATTAATTTGGTGTTATCAATTTTTTGTTTTCTTATGCATGGTTACAATATTTAATGATTGTAAGTTGGAAATAATTTCAATGTCATGCATGGAATTATTGATTATTTAAAGCACACGGATGATTTTTATCCTTGTGAAAGCTTTTGAAATATTATGTTATTAATATTTCTGATAAAGTCATAAATGCCTTTGAAATACTCTGTTATATTTCTTATGAAGGGATGCATAAAGTTTTATGCATGGGATATGCATAATGAAATTCATAATATTTATGAATGTCTTTAACACAAAGTTTCTCATATTGACAATGTGTTAAAATTCTGAAAGCCAAAAAAGTTTACTAGTTTATCTAGTATGGCTGGCAGTTAGCAGTGAAAAGAAAGTTCAAATTTAAATCATGGATTATGATTTAAGTTGGTATGATTCTTCAGTTTAGAAGAAACATGAAAAGTTAAAAGCTTAAAATCAAAATGGTTTATTCTCCAAAGTTGATGTTCTCTGAATGGAGGAGGTTTATTCTCCAAAGTTGATGATGTCTCAAATGGAGGATGTTAAATTTTTATTTTAAGAAGTCCTCACTGCTAATAAGTTCAACATGATGATTGAAATTCTTGGTTGTAGAATTTGCAAGATATAAATATTTATTGATTAGGAACTTATTAAGTGGGTTCCGGTTATAATCAATTAAATATTTTATTTCACCAGTTCATGAATAGGATATTAAAATTCTATCTATCATCATGTTCAGTTGGCTAAGTGGATGAGATTAAAAGGAATTTTGATATACTCGAGTAAAATCATTAATTATGGTTTAATATATTTAATAGAAATTTTCATCCTGAAAAGATATTCTAATGTCAGTTGAATGTGTAATCATGAAACTTGCTCTTCATTTAGTAGATGGATATTTCTGCTTGGAGGGGGAGTTGCTTTATGGGTTTCTAAAAGCAAAGTTGTTTTTTCAACTACGACATCTGAAGTTCTTGCGTTGGCTTTGACATGCAAGAAGTTGATTGGCTAAGGAATTTAATTATTTAGATTCCGGTTTGGCCAAAACCGATGTCACCAGTTTAGTACATTATGACAATGCTACTACACTGGTCATATCATATAAACAAGTGTTTATAATGGCAAGTGAAGGCACATGGGCTTGAGATTTATCTATGTGGAAAATCCTAGGTAATAGTGTTGTAGCACTGGACTTGGTACAATCCCGGTTTTAACGGATCCGTTTGCAAGAGTCCTTGCAAGGGACATGGTACATCGGAAGGGATATGGAAAGCCTAATTATTTAATTGCATGTGAAGGAAAGTTCAACTCACGTCTAAGTTATTACGTTAGACCTTGAGTTCAATGTAGATGAGTACTTCATTTTGTAATTTGCAAGCATCAAAAGTTTAATTAAAATTGTATCCAAAGAAAAAGTGATGTTTGGTTCTGCATTGTTGTAGGGATGAGTTTTTACTCTTAACTGATCTTTTGAAAAAATGCAAGATGCAGTGCATTATATAAAAGATTAGCCTCTGTGAGCATGAAGTGTGGCCGCTTCAAACAAGTTTGGGCTTTACTTGGTATGTGCTTATTAAAGGATACAGACACATGGCCATAATAGTGTCAAGTTACAGTGAGTTGTAATGACTGTAAAACTTGTGTGTGTTATATCTACGTTTCTTCAAAGAGACTGCGTGATTCAAGGTTCGTCCATCACTGCAATCCGAATTAATGTAACGCATATAATACTATGTGAAAGTTCAATCTCTTAGACACTTTCATTTATGCATGAGTTTTGGATTTATCTTGGTAAAGTATTAGTCTTTACTATATAAATGGACGAGGAATGTTGGAAATTTATATAGTAATGGAGATTAATGTTTCAGATGAACTACCATGAAAGCTTAAATAATATTTGGAGTTGTGGAGTTGTAAATATTATTTTAGTTTGGTAGAAAGTTAATTAAAATACTGGGAGAAATGTATATAGTTAATATGCTTGAGAGTATATAGCTATATGCTTGTGATATATAGCTAATATGCTTGAGAGTTATAGCTAATATGCTTGAGAGTATTAATGCATGTTTGGATATTTTCATGCGTAAGGTTTTGGGGCATTTTGAAGCTATATGCTTCAAAACTACACTTAACGTGCTTGGAATATGCTCTTCTATATATGCATTTTGAAGCTATATGCTTCAAAGTTACACTTAACATGCTTGGTATATGTAGCTGTATGCTTGAGATTATTGAACTACATATATGGATATTATTTATATTTATTCTTTGCTTGTTTTCATGCGTAAAGAATATATATATATATATATATATATATATATATATATATATATATATATATATATATATATATATATATATATATATATATATATATATATATATATATATATACTAGTTTTGTACGCGCATTACGCGATTGGGATAATGCCCAATGTTTTGTTTTTTTTTTTAAATAAGTACTTTAAAATATATTAAGGCAAAATTATATTGGAATTATTCATGCATAGATAATTGAATGTTGAATTTGCGTATTTAAATAGGTAATTCTAAATTTACAAATGCAATATAATATAGTCAAGATTGATTATAATTGTTAATAAAATAATTGTATAGGTATGGTTGAAACCAAATACGGGACATAAGGGAAGCAAATAAAAATTAGGACATAAAATATTAAATATATACTAATATTGAAGAGCTAACTGCTGATTGCCAAACAAGGACATTGCGAGGTGGTTTCCCACTTCAACAAGGACTTAATTATATATATTTTTTAATTTTTTTAAAACAATTATTATTATTATTAAATATATGTATACCCTTAGGTCATTTTACATGTTAATCTAAACATCTAATTTTTTCAAATATCTTTTTACCAACCGTTGATATAATTCGCTGGTCAAATCCGCTAATATAATCCGCCAACGCTAACCGCTAACTGCTGATTGTCAAACAAGGAAATTGCGAGATAGTTCTCACTTCAATTTGTTGTGTGATTTGAATACTCTCTTTGTCAACAAATCCCTCAAGTAGTTGATATGATTGACTTTATTAATTATATATATATATATATTTTTTAATTTTTCATGGTATTAATAAAATACTTGGTAAATAAATATATAGCATTATTTTGTATTATAACTTTGATATTTAATTAAAAAATAGTGCAAAAAAAAAGATAATAGACAATGTAGTGAATATAGTCAATTGATGAATTTGAATGTAAATAATTTTTACATTGGAGGAAAAAAAGATAATATAACTAATAAAATTATTTCTCTTAATTAATTTATTGATAATGAATAATTTTTTTTTAAATAAATACATTGTAGGGATAATGTAGCGAATATAATCAATTGATGAATTTGAATGTAAAGAATTTTTATATTGGAGAAAAGTAAAGACAATATAACTAATGAAATTATTTCTCTTATTTAATTTATTGATAATGAATAATTATTTTTTAATAAAGACATTGTAGACACATAATTCTAAATTAAAGAAATGCATATGTATTATTTTTCGTTGTAGCTACTAAATTATTATTTTTAATTTAATAAGAGTAAAATAGAGTACTAATTATGTCAACTTTGATTGGGATGGGGATCGAACCTAAGACATTTCTTATTGAAATCAATGAGTAAGTTAACGGTGAACTAACATAAATTAACGGAAAAGTTAATATTTAACGGAAAAATTAACGGATAATTATATTCATTAAGGATAAATTAGTAAATCTTAAGGAAAAATTAAAATCTTATCAATCTGAGCCATTCATTTAATTAAAAAATTTGACCGCCATTTTTTCTACCTATTATAGGCCTAACTCTCTTGGGCTCTTATTAGTATATATGTAGTATATATATATATATATATATATATATATATATATATATATATATATATATATATATATATATATATATATGTAGATGTGTATTCAAATGAGGACAAGTATATTATAGAGGACTGTGAGGACAAATGTAGTCTGTGCCATTAGCCGATATTTTGTGTGCATGGCCGAATGTAGTCGTGTGCCACAATTTGTATGTCGCGTGCTAGATTTGTTAATTTATAGAGCCTGGGTTCGAAACCTGATGTTTACATTTATTCTTGTGTGCCATTATTATTAAGTTGTGTGCCTGGTATTAATTTGTTGTGTGCCCATTATTTGTCCTCACAGTCCTCTATATATTGTTGTCCTCATTTGAACTCAACCCTATATGTGTGTGTGTGTGTGTATATATATATATATATGATTTTGCATACAATTACTGACTCAAAATAATTTTATTATTTCTCCAGTGATAGATATATCAATCAGGATATATCTTATCTTATGGAAGTTGAGTTTTAAATCACAGCAACTTCCATGTAACTTCTCCAAACAAATATATTTTTTATCTATAAATATTTTGGAGAAACATCTGATAGGGACAGGCAATTTACCAATATTTTCGAGAAACATCTTATAGGGACAGGCAATTTACATGCATTTTACAGACAATCAATTTGCAGGAAACCAAGATACTTCACAGTCTTACATCTCTACAGGGAATTCTCAAACAAAGCAACTTGAGAATTTCATTCATCTTCTTGTATCTCATAAGATTAAATCTTGAACCTTGTTGCTTTTATAGAGGGAGATTTAAAGCTTATAGGAAAGTGATTACACGCCTGAAGATATCAAATGATACAGTTTTTGTTCCCTGTTGTATTCTGTATTATTGTTGTATCTCAAATGTATTACAGATTACAAGCACTTTTTCCAACAGAGTGGAAATAGGTTGTGCCGAGTTGAGCTTTAGAAAATTACGTCTAGAATTATTACGAAAATTTTAGGCATGGGCTTGAGCCTGTATGTAGGCTTTTTGTTAGGTTCAAGCCTGGCCTGAAGCCTTTTTAAAAGCCTGTTTAATATGTAGGCCATTAAAAAGGTTCAAAGTAAGTTTTGCTTTGAGCTTATTTAAAACTTATATATTAAGTCTTTTTAAAAACTTTAATAAAGTATTTCTAAATAATTTAAGAAATATACCTAGCTAGTACAAAATTAATGTATAACTATATAAGTATATCGCCACAATGCAAACATAATAGTATCAAAACATATATAAAATAAAATAAAACAAGTCACGACTCCAACATGCTTGTTAACTTGTTTAAGAATGAATACAATTGTATTATTGATTGTCATCCTATATAATATCATAAATAGTTAACAATCAACTCACATAAAAATATATTAGGTATAAAATAGAATATATACTAACTTAATATTACAAATAAATTATATATATGTGTGTGCAAATAGGCTATGCATGTAGGCCTAAAGGCCGAGCTTGGTATAAATAAGCCTGGCCTATTTAGTTTAATAGGCTTCCAAATGGCCCCAAGCCTGGCCTTTTTACTAAACAAGCCAGACTTATGTAGGCCTTAAATAGGTCGGGCCTTAGGCCCCTACGAAGGGGCTTGGCCTATTCCCACTCCTAACAATCGTTATGCTATGGACCCGTGTCCAGCATGCATGCTAGACACGGTAACGGTGCCGTTAGTGGCACCGTTATCTTCCACTCTTTTTTTTTTTTTTTATAAATTTCAGATCGCTTCGTTATAAGGGTATATGTTCATAATTTTATCACTATATGTTCATAATTGTAAGTTCATAATGTTAGAACTCTGTGTTCCTCATTTCATAACTGTACATTCATACTTCCATAACTGTACATTCATAATTCCGTAACTGTACATTCATAATTCAATAACTGTAAATTCATAATTTTCGAAGCTTTATGTTCACAATTTTAGAGCTCTATGTTCATAATTTTATCACTATATGTTCATATTGTAAGTTCATAATGTCAGAGCTCTGTGTTCATAATTCCATAACTGTACATTCATAATTCCATAACTGTACATTCATAATTCTATAACTGTACATTCATAATTCCCTAACTGTACATTCATAATTCCCTAACTGTACATTCATAAATTTCGAAGCTCTATGTTCATAATTTTATCACTATATGTTCATAATTGTAAGTTCATAATGTCAGAGCTCTGTGTTCATAATTCTATAACTTACATTCATAATTCCATAACTGTACATTTATAATACCACAAACGAATAACGTCGTTAACGCCATTAACGGCGAGACAAAATCAAAATTTTCTTTTATAATTGAAATGCCGTGTTTTCCCTGAAAACGACACGTTTTGGACTTGTGTCCACAATGCATTGTGGACACGAGTCCACAACATAATTTGCGCACTCCTAGTGGAAGCGTTATTGAATCTCTCTACTTTTGTAACTTGAGAAAATAGTTATGAAGAGATTTTGCATTCTAATAGAGTTGCCAACCATCTTGAGACAATAATGCATATACTTTGGGGTCGACTTTTTATAAGTAATTGTATGCATCGAGCAATAGTTGTTGAATGGTTTCCATGTAAGATTTTCCATGCAATAGTTGTTATTGATATTATATATTAGGGCCTTAATTAAGTGGTGCAAGTTGACTAGGCTTATTAAGTGGTGTGGTTGGACTTAATAACTAGTAGTTGTTAGTCAACCAAACTCTGTGCCTAATATAATCCTGTATTGATGGGATACAGGATGGTTGTTGTTAGCACATTCAGTTACGGTACTCAGACCGCTCAGTAGATACCAATACACCATCTAGGGTTCTGAGTCAGGTCTGAGGCAAAACATGGCTGACGGTCTACCGTTAAGAGGCAACACAACAAGAACATCAACTATGGCTGGAGATCAACACGACTACGCTTCCGCTATCATACGAGGTCAGGTTTCTCGTATACTATGGTTCATATAGTTAGACTATTGTATATCTAACATTTGGTATCAGAGCCTTTATAATCTCTGCCTGGTTGATTGGATTGCCTACAATCAACATCAATTTCTTTCATATAAATCATAGTTTTGGTATATGTTTTATATTGATATTTCGAAATCATTATACAAGTATAATTACGTAATTTTACTTGTATGTTTAGAGAATGAATTAACTGTGGTTGTTTTTTCTTAAAATATTCAATTTCAACCTGAAGCACAGTTTTTCATATTTTTTTGGATTTCGAAATATTATATTCATCGTTCGTCGGCAAGTTCGGTGGATTATTTGTAATTTATTTGGATGGCTAATTACAACCTACAAGCATTGCATACCTACTGCCGCTATGTTCATCCGGTGAGAATCTTCGTCCTGTTGTTCGCCGGTTTCCATGGAACAAGATGCGCTTAAGTTTTACAGGTTCGTTTCTGTCGCATTCCGGTTTCCTCTCCGAAGCCGCCGTTGTCACGCCATTAAGTCAGGCGTTCGCGTTGCGACTATAGTGGACGGACGCCGGAGACGGCGACAACGGTGGTTCGCTTCTTCAGCTGCAGGGTTTTGTTTCTTTGGCAACGGAAGAAGACTCACTGGATGGTACGTTGCTAGTTTACTATTCAAATGCAATTACCTTTCTTTTACCATATAAATTTTTGCCAATATATATATATGTATATATATTAATTTTGGTAAATGGCATATTTGGTTTTAATGTTGCCATCTTAATATTACCTTAATTAATGTTATATATATTATTTTTGGTAAATGGTAAATTTCGTAGTAATTGCTTATTTTTGAAATATAATGCCCTTTAGTTTTTCCTTAATATTGGCATTAAATTCATAATTAAATTATCATTCAATTTAGGGCAAATATTAAGTTTCAATTTGCTATTTGAATTTTAATTTAATGTTAAGGTGCAAATTAAATTGCTATTAAGTGTTGCAATTTATTTAGGATATATGTGTTAATAATATGTTAATATGCAAATTCAAGCATGCTACGTATATTCATAAATTATTGTTATAATTATACATTCATAATAGCATGCATTAAGGTTGGATTAACATATTATTAACTCATAAATTCATTATTAAATATCATTAAATTTTAGATCCTTTGGCCAATTTTAAGCATTATGGCCTGTTAAGTAGCTTGTTTGGTTTCCCCTTAATTTTGAGAAGATTTTAATTTTATGTCTCTGGGACTTTAGAACCTATTTTGAACAAGCTATTTGGGACCTATCTTGGGTCATTAAAGTATGGATCCCACCATTTTGATTGATATTTTAATAATAATTATAGCTCCTTATAACATGTTTATTAAGTTTTAATTATTACTAACTACCATATTTTGGTATTCATCGTTGGTAATAATATTCAGTTTTGGGTCTATTTCAGTACTTTGACCATTTTTATTCATGTTATAATTCACTTGGGTCATTGAAGTTTATGTGCCTAATTTGAGTGACTAAAGGCTATAATTATTGTCTTGGTCTGTTTTGAGACATTAAAGATTTAAGGATTTAATTGTTATTTTGGCCATTAAGAACTATAACTATTGTTTAAGTTGATTAAATTTTTAATCTATCAATAGTTTTCAGGGCCTTAATAATGATATTAAGTCTTTAATTTTATGGCAAAAGCAATATAGTTGTTATATTGACTGTATAATGGTAATTTGGTTATTACCTTCACTTCAGTCTCCCTAAGTATCATAATAGTCATGATTAATTATTATGTGGTAATTACCTTCACTTCAGTCTCCCTAAGTATCATAATAGTCATGGTTAATTATTATGTGGTAAATTGAGATTAGTATTTGGCATCCCTTAATGACAATTTTGTCTTTATTGTAATTATTATGAATTGACATTATTAATTACTGTTATTAAGTTTAGGGGAGGCTAATCTCATTTTATTACCTTTCATAATAATAATTATTTCATGGTAATCTGCTATATTTGGTACATTGGCATGATTACCACTTCATGTTACATGACTATTATATTAATGTTGGTAATTAAGTCCTACCAATAAATTTTAATGTACCATTGGACGCTGCATCGAGTTTATTGACACCGATAGTGAAGATTGGGAGAATTCTGGAGTTTTTTCTTCTCTTGTGGATCGTCATCGTTGTTAGCGTAATGGGCAGATGTGGTTTGCATCATTAAGGTTAGTCATTAATTATCTTTTATGGTTATTATTGATAATTAGTGCTACAGTTACAGTTAACCGCTAATTTGGACTAGTCACATATTTTTATCTTTAGAAAAATGAAAACATTAAAAGTGTATTACCATACTTTAGTTTGTCATTACTAATGTTAATAGTGATTGTAATGTTACTTATTGCTATTAATAATTAGTTAATTGATGATGACATTAATATTGTTATGGTATTCAGTTATGTACATTGAACTGTTTTCAAATAAATTTATGTGACAATACTCCAGTTCAGAAAATAATTTTCTGGACATTAATATTTTTCGGACTTCAAATTTTATTAAGTTTTCAAAAATTTTATCCGAAAACGGTTATAAATGTTAGCCATTTTAACCATTGTTTTTTCATATTTAGTCTCCTAACTAATGTGATAATATTATTATGGCTATTTATTGCTATTTTGATTATTTGCAATTTTGCCATTAATAATAATAATAATATTATTACCCGGGTTATGGAGAGTGATTTTGGATCAATTTAGTAATTTTGAAAAAACATGTTTGCTAGGCAATTGACTATTGCCATTAATTCCATAATTCATTTAGTTCTTGGAATTATGATTTTAGTTCTGATTGCCCATGTTTGGTTAAGTATGAATATTTGGTATAAATTCATATTCTTTAGTTGGTTCATACTTTCTAGATTGTTTTATGCATTCAATCACATTAAGTGCATAATATTAAGTTTAATTATGCAATTAGGGTTTGTGAGATTTTGATTTACAAATTATAGCATATCCTTTTGGTGTGATATTGTTTGAATTTGTAAATTCAGTTATTTCTCATGAATTTGATCTTTATGCATTAAAACATTTTTCCATGGGCTTACAGTTTAAAAAAAATTTAAAGTATATATTCAGTATATTATTATTCAAAATGTTGGGTCTCTTTTGGTTTGAACTCATCGATGTTTGAATATTAAGTTTATACTTTAAAATATCATATTGTAAATTGCTTTAAGTTATGCAATTTATTTGGAATATATGAGTTTAATATTTAATTTTATGCATATTTGTCCTAAGCATAATATTCTGTTTTAAATTATGCAATTTTATTATGCTTTTAGCAATGCATACTTTGAGATGGAATTATATTAGTTCCTATTTAAGTTGGACTTACGCATAAACTTTAGTCGCGGTAGTACCTGAATTTAAGCACGTTTAGTCCGCTATTTTTAGTTCACCATTTAAGCTTTAATCATAGGTGAACCCTATAGTTTTCTGGTGTATACCATACAGTTTACTGGTTTATACCCCAAACAGTTATACATTAAGTATATATGAATCGGTGAGACATACTAGTTTAAATGGCCATGAGTTAAGAATATCTTGAGCCACTAGTCTCCTTAAATTGATACTCTATTTAAGGAATTGGTTTTCAGTGAGACTTAGTCTCTAACCGCCTTTTCTTGGAATATATTTAGATTTTCCCATCACAATCTGGTATAATCTGTTTGTCAAAATTTTAAGTATTTCTTGCCAATGTGATTTTATTTCGGTTCATTAAAGAATAGCCAAAGCATCTTTAATTTACTGAAATATCTTGAGTTTTCAATCTTGGTTAATTAAGAAAATGCTACAGCATATTTGGCTACCTAAGATTGTTAAGTTTTAATCATATAAAGTTTAGGCAAGAATTTGATAATTGTCTAGTGATCTTATAATTATAATTTGGTTTTGGAGTAGCCACAGCATCCTTAATCTGTTAAAATTATATATTAAGCGGTTTATTTTGATCACATAAAGTTTTGGACATATCATTTGTGATTAATTGTATGTAATATGATGAAATTTAGCCCACAGGCAATTTCGTTATATTTGTATGATTAATCAGGATGAAATACTGGACTACGGTCATAATTTAGCCCACAGGCAATTATGTATCGGAATGTAGTTTAGTAGTTTTATCAGTGATGATAGAAATAATTTATTTATTTACTATATGGTTATTTGTAAATAATTTTCAATTCTATCATGAAGTTTAAATTTTATGATGTAAACTTTAGATCATATTTCTTAATTTGCCCACATGGATTAAGAAAAGGAACATGATCTCTTAAGTTTTTTATCATAATGATAGTAATGAATCTTATTGACTAAAACTTTAGCCTACAGGCAAGTTTTATGTCATTTGATTCTTCAACTCATTTGATAATGGTTTCATCATAAATAAATTTTTTCAGTTGGATCTAATTGAGTAAAACTTTAGCCCACAGGCAAGTTTTATGTCACTAGATTCTTCTGGCTCTTTAGAAATTGTGAAAAATATATATCATAAGGGTTTAATTGGGTTTAATAGAATTAAAACTTTAGCCCACAGGCAAGTTTTATGTCAATAAATCCCTTAACCCATTAGATAATAATTTTATCACAATTCTTAGAATTTATAAATTTAGTTCAATTATAATTCTAAGTTTCATGATTTGCATTGGCAAAACATGTTTTTTCAGTCACTTCCCAAAATTTAGTCACTTCTATTAATTAATCCACGAATCTTGCTCAGTTCTACGGACTAACTGTAGTAAGTTACGTGATTTGACATACCTCTTGGATTCCAATAATGATAAAATGTATCTTTTGAGCCAAATTCTATCTTGGTTTTGAAAGATGTATTTTGTTTCTTTTAGTATGTCCAACTATGGTGGAGAAATATATCTTCATTATTCAGTTGGATTTTAATTGGAACCAAAAATTGATTATTTAGTATGTCCAACTAATGGTGGGGAATTATGTCTTCATTTGTTAGTTGGTCAATAAATCAATTATGAGTATGTATATTATTAAGTTCACTTTATTAATTTCGCTGAAGAATATTTTAATCAGTGGGAGTGATCATTTAGAAAAAGATCATTAAGATGCTCCACTAGAGTTTATGGATTTAATTGGCTTCATACATCCTAAATTTGATTGTATGTCAAACAATAAGTCCAAAATATTCCACAAGTATTAATCTTGTATTTGTTCATATAAATTCATAAGTTCATATTATTGAACATTTGGTTGTGCAACATATTTATGAAAATGTTGTAACAATATTATGGAATTTATTAGAACAAAAGCATTTAACTTGTGGTGCACTGTAATTTAATAAATTCTTCAGTGATTTAATAGAGTCTTTAGTTTCTTCAAAATTGATTCTGGGTCATTTTGGTTTGTAAGGCTCAAAACAATTTTGTGAGACATATAAGTAAGACTCATTATGTTCAGTTCATTTAAAGTGAACATTGAAGTTATTTGGGAAGTTATGGTGTATGTTTAAGATTCCAAATTTATGGACTTAGACCTTTGGTTTATTGTCTAAGTTATTGGAATGCTTCTGTGACTTGACTATCTTTTGGCTATTTTTGATGAGTGGGAGTGACAGACGTGTCAACTCCAAGCTCTTAGCTGTTAGAGATAGTACTTAAAGTTAACTTATAAAGAAGTCATGGAATATAGTTAGCATTATGCTAACATTAAGAGATCTCTACTTAAGGCATGCTTATAAAGTTTTAGAGATCATACAGTGTACTCTTTTGTACAATTTGGATGCGTTTTCTCCTTCAGTTGTGCACATAATGTATTTTGAGAAACATCCCTTAAGGTACCGAGAATAAACATAGGGTTTGTTCATTAAGGACCTAAGTTGAAGAATTAGAATGCATGTGACCATAATGGATACTACTCTGATTAAATAGAGGACATATCACTATGATTCGTGTGTTTTGTTCTTTGATGATGGTTGTGCTGGAACTTGCACCAAGTGGGAGAATGTAAGATTTTCCCTTATAATATATATTGATATTATATATTAGGGCCTTAATTAAGTGGTGCAAGTTGACTAGGCTTATTAAGTGGTGTGGTTGGACTTAATAACTAGTAGTTGTTAGTCAACCAAACTCTGTGCCTAATATAATCCTGTATTGATGGGATACAGGATGGTTGTTGTTAGCACATTCAGTTACGATACTCAGACCGCTCAGTAGATACCAATACACCATCTAGGGTTCTGAGTCAGGTCTGAGGCAAAACATGGCTGACGGTCTACCGTTAAGAGGCAACACAACAAGAACATCAACTATGGCTGGAGATCAACACGACTACGCTTCCGCTATCATACGAGGTCAGGTTTCTCGTATACTACGGTTCATATAGTTAGACTATTGTATATCTAACATTCCATTGTAATTGAATTGAAGAATCTTTAGTTTATTAGCACAGTACATGTTTCTCAAATTAAAGACTTTAGTCTTTTGTTTCTGATTTTTTCATTACATTACTACGAATGTGTCTCGGACAATATAATATAATTACGACGATGCACGCTTATGCTTTGTAATTTTCACAAATTATTAAATACCGCGTCAATTTCATGATGCCTATTCAAAATGATGCAAATAGAATTATAATGGGCAAATACATGCGTTGCTACATACTAATATTAGAAACTAAGTACTCCAACTAGCATCATTATCAAAATCGACAATTGCGTATGCTAGTGAATAAATTTCCTTGTTTCCATTCATACCTTAGCCATTATTAGAAGATGACATTTGCATTTTTCATACATGTGCGTCTTGTCAACGACAATAATAGGGATGTAGTAACAATAATCAACAATCGCTAGCTTAATATTAAAGCCTAAAATGCATACAAAAACTTGTACTCCGTAGTAGTTATCACCCGGACCTTCAGAATGGGTGGCTTGAATGTCAATGATCATGCATGGGTTGCTCTTCTTTTGCGAATTCAAGAACTAGGGCGATCGGAAGTCATCATAAGACTCGTCAAATTTGTCATAAATGTCCACGTTCGTCGCAAATCGTCACGGTCTTGGCACGCGAGCGATTGTCCGAGCTCTCAGATTCGGTCCACCGTGAGGGCACGGGGCCTCGAGCTCCAATCTGCCCATTCTGACGCGTTTTGTACGACTTAAACTGTCGCCACAGGATTTCATACTAAGTGCAAGAAGATTGGATCAATTTGTGATAAGGTGAAATTGAGCCCAATTGACAATTAATTTAAAAACTCAAAAAAAGTATATATATATATATATATATAGGATTACATTCAGGTAAAAACACTTCTTAAGATACAAACCTGTGGACAAATAATAGCCTTTGGATTAAGAGGTTGGATGGTTGTGATTGTTTCGCGTGTGGATTTGTTTTTACGGTAAGGAGACGCGTTTTTTTAATTCAAGGGGGGTAATTGTGGTATTTTGTCTTTAGTTTCTAACCTAGTCAAATTTGTCTTAGACTTCCACGCGCAAGCTACTACTTTGTCGACTGTCCGCTTCGTCTTCTCGTCTCTCTCCTTGCGTTTTGTCCACTGCCTGAAGTCGCGTCTTTCTCTTGCTCAGACCTCAAGCGAGTTTCTCTTCCACGTAGCCATGGTTGGTGGTGGGGACCGCGGTGCATCTAAGAGGCGGGGACCACCGGGGGGAGCTGTCGGCCGAGGTATGTGTGTAATCGGTATTTTTTTTTTTTCCGTTCGTTTTGTTTTTGGTCTTTTTTTTTTTTTTGGCTTCTTTTGTTGTTTTTTTCTGTGTTTGTATGCATTGTAGCATTTTCTGGGTTAGAATCGTGTATTTTTTCGCCGGATTTTGGCCGGTTTGTGAGGCTAGGGTTTTTTGATTTTGGGTTTCTTGCATTGTGCTCACGATTTGGGGGTTTATTATATGGTGGATTCAAGGAATTATTTTGGGGGTGTCAATCTCTTGGATTCATTTTGCAGGTGTAGAAGATAGAGTGTGCTGTTGTAGAGTTTATGTCTTTTTTTTTTTTTTACCGTATTATGCGTGGGTTTGGGGGGTTGGGAGTTTGGTTTGTTGGCATTATACAATTGTGTAATTACTGTATTCTGAGTGGTGAGTAAGTTTTGTATGCAATTTTTTCATTCTAGATGCAAAACAAACAGAAGACATCATCTATAATAGAGGTTCATTATTTATATTTCACATTTTACGTTTGCAGCATTGTGTTTGGTATATATAATTTGTATTGTGTGGAGTTGTTGCTGTTATTTCTGTTGTGCGTGGTGTGTTGGTGTTGTGTGCGTGGCAGTCATTCACATCATTTTTTTTGTGCTTTTATTCAGGGTGTGAATCTGTGCTTTCTTGTGGTTGGTGTTTATTTTGTAGTATAATTTTTGCAGGTGTATAATATAGAGTGAGCAGTAGTAGAGTTGATTTACTTGCATTCTGTTTTTTTTTCCTAGCATGCGTGGTGTGATGGGGCTTCGGATGTTGGGAGTTAGAATCGGATTATTGGTATTTTTCTTTGTTTACTTATTGTGTTCTGAGTTGGGTTGTTTTGATTAGTCTATCTTGGTATGTTGCGGTTAGGAGATATATTTCCAAATCTGTTGTGCGTGGTGTGTTGTTGCTGTGTGCGTGGCAGTGTTGGTTGCAAGGGTTGGATGGGTGGCTTTTTATTTTCCATTGCGTGCGTTAAATGGTTTGGATGGTATTGTTGTTGTTTGTTTTAGGTAAGAAGTTGAGGGTGGCGCGGTGTGCTCCCGGTGGTGCTGAAAGCTGTGTGAGTGACGATGGTATTGGTGTTGATGATTTGGTTCGTTTTGTTCCTTTGCACCTCATCACCTAATTTTTTTTCCTTTTCTTTTCCTGTTTTTTTGTGTTATCCCTTTGGATTCATCGTTTTTCATGTGTCATTGATTTGTTTGTTTTGGGTTTCAGATGGGCATGCTTTCTAAATTCTTTACGGATATTTCTCCTGAGAGGTCTACTGCGTGTTCTTGCTCACTCTAAGCGGTTGCAGATGGCCTAGCGTGATTCAAAAAATAAGATTGATTGCGGGGTCTTTCTTATGCGGCACATGGAGTCCTATTTTGGGCAGCGTGTTACCGATTGGGATTGTGGTCTAGTCAAGGGGGACACTAAGACATTGCACAAGCTCAGGTTGCGTTACATGAAAGAACTGGTGATTTCGGAGCATAATGTGCTTAGTGCGGCCAACCTTCCGCGTGCGTACCAGTCCATATATGTTCCTCCTCCGGTCGTTTAGATACATGTCTTTACTACTAGAATCTTTTTTGCGTTTTTGCTCTTTTGTTCACACGTTTGATGCAAAATGTGGTGGTAATTGTTTTTGGTGATGGTTAGATTGTGCACATGGGTTGTTGGGCCGTGCTCGTATCTTATTGGCCATATTTCAGTTTTTTTGATGTAACTGTAGTGGCAGTCCACTCTTAGTTAGGCAATTGTGTTGATTTTTTTTGGAGAATGTATGTTAGTTGTTGTTGTGTGCAAATATATGATATCTTGTGTACGCAGTAGGTTGGTGTTAATATTCGTTCTTTTCTGTGCTGGTTCCCACGGCCGTAGTTCCTATCTTCTGTGCGCCGCGTCCAATGTTGTGTGCGTGATGGGGTGTGCCCGTTTATATAATTTGAATTCTGTTATACGGGTCATAATTCTTATCTGATTATCATGTCCAATACTTGTTGACATATTTTTATTATACTCTTCGGTGCGAATATGTGTTATTTTGTGTGCGCGATGGGTGGTGTTACTTATGTTTGTGTGTTACGTTATTATGAATAATGTAGTACGGTTCAAAATTGTAAACTAAATAGCATGTTTGATCTTTTTTCAAATAAATTTATTATACACTTTGGTGCGAATGTGTTTTATATTGTGTGCCCGGATGCTAGGTGGTTCTTTTGTTTATGGGGTAGGGTGTTATTCACGGTCCACAGGTTCGAACTACTGTGCGCCGCATGGACCTTTGTGTGCGTGATGGGTTGGATGCAGATTTGTGTGCGCATACACATTGGTATGTGTGCATCGTACATTTGTTGATGCTGATTTGGTTCTAATTGCGGAGACTAATTATGGTGTTACATCTCAAATAATGGTGTCAAAATCTCAAATACCAGAATTATACCAATTGCTACTATTACTCAGTTATAGCGTCATAATGGTGTCATGCAATAAACAATGCTGTGTTATAGCGTCGAGCTGTGTGTGATTTTGGGAATTTAAATATGTGCAGGTGAACTCTCTTTGTGTGGGTTTTAGCATTTTTCTGCGGTTACGGTTGTGTGCACGCATATTCTGTTTGATGTGCGCTTCAGTTGGAACGGGATTGTTCACTGGGTGTGCTAATACCCGTGCATGCCCATGGCTAGCTGTGTGCTCGGTTATACAATGTTGTTTCCCCCTCCACACATTACAGTAATCTCGCAATTGTTTATGATTAGGACTTAACAAAACATTATTCTTTCATTCACACAAAAATTGCTTATGAATCAAAAAATTTACTGCTGCACAAATCTTGGAATACCATTTGTAATACTCAATCACGTTCAACTATATGTGTAGCATAATAAAGATGGGATTTTAACCTGGTTTTGATGGTGCCGTACCCTCCATGTGTCGCGCTCCTTCACTTGCTTTCGTGATGTCGCCGGTGTGTGTTCTCGCTGTGGTGATCGGTAGTGCGGTGTTCTTTCGCGTTGCAGAGGAGTTTGGCGTTTGATTGGAGTGCCGTGTGTTGGGAAAATTGTGTAGTTGTAATAGAAATACACTTCGTTAATTAAGGGTGTATATCATAATTGATTATTTGCCTAAATTAGGATTGCTACAAATTGTCTTTATTGCCCTTTTCATAACAGGTTGTGATCCGTGCCTCTCTTTTTTTAATTCAATCTAATCCATTAATCTAATATAATCTAATGGCCCTTATTTGTCCACAGGTTTGTATGTTAAGAAGGTTTGCATGTGTATGGTTTCTATGGCTCCCTATATATATATATATATATATATATATATATATATATATATATATATATATATATATATATATATATATATATATATATATATATATATATATATCACATGGTTTCTATGGCTCCCTATATATATATATATATATATATATATATATATATATATATATATATATATATATATATATATATATATATATATATATATATAATCGCACTCAGGTGCGAATGCTTCGCCCAGGCGCGAAATGTGAATGAATTCTGTTCGTCCACGTGTCCAGATCTAATGGATGAGAAACACTGATTTTTTTTAAAAATGCGGTGGCATTTTTGTAAATAATTGAACATCGAAGTGCAAGTAAAATGTATTACTTTTTTTTTGAAAAGAGCCTGCGCGGCATTTATTGGAAATATGCTGAAATAGAGTCTGGCGGACCATTGTCCGAGTACATAGGTGCTGAATAATTAAAGGCCGAAGTGGCTAAAATATGTGCTAAACAATTATCCGATCTAGGAACATAATTAACTGAAACATAATCAAAGGAAACCATCCGGTTTCTGCAGGTGTCAATGGCATAGTCGAGGTATGAACGTGGTGTATCCTTCGCTTGTGATAAATACTGTTGTAGTAACAAACAATCTGTTAGTATGTCTACCGATTTCTCTCCACGATCCCATAGCCAGGATAACACTTCTTTACATGCAATTGCTTCTGCCATAAGCGGGGAGAAGCAGTCTATCAATGGCGCCTGTAGAGCTGTGATATACGATCCCTGTTCGTCTAGGAGAATTGCCCCAACAGCGGTCTTATTTGTGGCATGGAAAAAGGCCGCATCAAAGTAACATTTATTCCGTGGGGAGGCAGCCGTGTGGCTTGTGGGCGGGACGGCAGCAAGCTGTTGTGCCACTCCTTGGCGCTGCTCGGATGTTGCCGTGGGCAATCCACGCGGGGCGTGTTGCTGTTGCGGGCGGTCCGGGTGTGCAATTTGCCATGCCCGGATCGCTGCGGTTACAGTTGCAATTATCTTTTGTGGTCTAGGCAAGTATGCATCCCACACAGCTCCATTCCTCGCTCGCCATATATAGTATAGTAGGCCTACTACATAAATAATTCCATCATCATCTAGAATATTTAATATCTCATTAAACCAAGCATGGAAAATATCTGTGATAGTATTAGGGATTGGAAGGTGAGATTGTGCCCAAATGTTCCTTGTATAATCACATCTAACCAAAGAGTGCATAACATTCTCATGCATAATCCCACACATAGCACATGTTGGGCTAATCTCCACTCTCTTTATAATGAGGTTCGTTGTTGTGGGCAATATATTATTCAAGGCTCTCCATAAAAATGTTTTCCATCTCGGGGGTACTTTGAGCTTCCATAATTTAGGCCATTTATCAAACATCCCTGTCGTCTGTTCATAATTTCCCATTATTTGCCTGTAACCGCTTTTAACCGAGTATTCTCCTGTTATATCACCATGCCAATACCACATATCCTCATAATCTGGTGACACAGGTATTTTCAATATTCGTGTCACATCCTCCGGGATGAAAATATCAGTTAAAATATCATGATCCCAGGCCGCCGCTTCCTGATCTATTAATCCCATTACAGTTGCCTGCGCCAAGTATGGTGGTTTGTCAGTGATTATTTTCGCATTATTTTCATCCTGAAGCCATGGGTGATCCCATATAAGAGTTCCTTTCCCATTTTCAATTCTGCGTCTGACTCCCCCACAAATTAATTCCTGTGCAGCCATAATACTACGCCAGCAGTAACTTGGATTATTCCCTATACAAGCATCAAAGAATGTCCTTTTAGGATAGTACCTGGCTTTATATATTCTGGAAACCAATGATTCAGGTTTGGTGAGTAAACGCCAGGCCTGCTTCCCCAGCATTGCTAAATTAAAGGCATACAACTCCTTAAAGCCCAATCCCCCATATTTCTTAAGGATGCACAATTTATCCCGTGCCTTCCAATGGATGCCCTGATCATCCTTAGATCTCCACCAGTAATGATTCATAGCTCTCTCAATGGCTGTGCAAGTATTCATAGGTAGTAAAAAGACACTCATAGAAAAAGTGGGCATAGACTGTGCCACACTTTTCAATAAGACCTCCTTACCTGCCTGTGAAAGCAATTTCTTATTCCAGGACCCAATCCGCTGTCTAATCTTATCATCAATATATGAGAAAACTGCTCTCCTATTCCTGCCCACAAATGATGGAAGTCCTAAATACTTCCCAAAATTCGGAGCCTGAACCACATCCAAAATACTAGCAATCTCCTCTCTGTGTTCATCCCGCGTATTCTTACTATAGCAAATACTTGACTTATAGTAATTCACTGCTTGCCCAGATATTTCCTCATACACCGATAAACACTGTTTTACCACACTGGCTTCCTGCGCAGTTGCTCTAAAAAAGAGTAAGCTGTCATCTGCAAAAAATAAGTGGGATATAGGGGGGGCTCCCCTAGCTACTCTGCACCCATGTAGATCTCCTCTCAATTGTGCCTGCTGTAGTAGCAATGAAAGTCCCTCAGCACAAATAATAAAGAGATAAGGTGACAGTGGATCACCCTGCCTCAATCCACGAGTCGGCATGATCTGGTCACTTCGTGTTCCACCAACCTGAATACTATATGAAACTGAGGTCACACACAGCATTATCAAATCCACCCACCTTTCATCAAAGCCCAATGCTAACATCATACTCCGCAAGAAGGGCCACTCCATTCGGTCATAGGCTTTTGCCATATCCAGTTTCAAAGCCCCCCATCCTGTGATTCCACATTGTTTTCTGTTCAAAAAATGTCCAATCTCAGCAGCAATCAAAATATTATCTGTTATTAGCCTGTCAGAAATAAAAGCACTTTGGGTGTCAGATATAATATCCCCCATAAGCGGTTTCATCTTGGCAGTTATAACCTTAGCCATAATCTTGTATACCACGTTACTCAATGCTATCGGTCTATAATCCGAGACCATCTCAGGGGTTTTCTTCTTAGGGATTAATATTATATTTGTATCATTTAGGCGAGCTGGAAACGAGCGAGTATTAAGACAATTCACAATATAGGCCGATACATCACCACCCACTACATCCCAAAAATGCTGGTAGAAACCTGGATTCATTCCATCCGGTCCTGGTGCTTTGTCAGGAAACATTGAAAATAGAGCACTCTTTACCTCACTAGCATCAAAGGGCCGCAAGAGCAACTCATTCTGTACTTGTGTTACCCGAGAGGCTATATTTCCAAAGAATTCCCCACTATCACTTGGAGAGTCGGAGGTAAAGATAGTCTTATAATAGTTGTAGATAACATTCCTCATGGCTTCACCTTCCACCAAATCCCCACTATCATTCATAATTTTTAAAATAGTATTCTTTTTCTTGCGATGAGATGCATACCTGTGGTAGTATTTCGTGTTAGCATCCGCGTTCTTAAGCCAATGCTGCTTGGCTCTCTGCCACCAGTAAGTATCCTCCTGGGCCTTAATACGACATAGGCACTCCTCTAAACGTTGGAACTCAGCTAATGAGACCGGATCATTACACCCCCTCAGACGCAATTGTTCCTTCCGCAGGTTTCTGATCCGTTCACCAAACTTATGAAAACGCTCTCCTCCCCAACGCGACAAACGATTTCCACAAATAGAGATACATTCCTGCAACCCCCTTCCTGCGCCCTCATTCCATGCCTTCTCCACCACATCCCTACATCCTTCATCGTGCAGCCATGCCATCTCAAAACGAAACCCTCTTCTCAGACCACCCGTCCTTTCCCGAAGATTCAGAATCCCAAGGAAAAGAGCAGAATGATCGGACTTTCGGGTTAATATATTTTGCACACTAGCATCCGGCACGTTCTCACGCCAACTCTGGCTAGTCAAAACCTTGTTTAATCTTTCCTCTATCCAATTCGGTGTGCCTTTTCCTTTTTCCCAGGTAAACGGATATCCCATCATTGGCATCTGCGCTAATCCACACTCCTCTATAGTCTCACCGAACCCATGCAATAAACTCAGAGGATGAGGGTTTCCACCTCGCTTCTCAGATTGATAAAGTAAATCATTAAAGTCTCCAATCATCACCCATGGTAGATTCGATTTGCCAGCTAAGGTACGAATAAGATCCCACGAGTCTCTCCTTTGACCCCTCTGTGAAAAGCCATAAAAGCCAGTCATTCTCCACTTTTCAAACCCCGGCATAGTCACCTCAACATCCACATAGTTTGTGGAATAACTAATCAATCTCGCTGTATTATTCACTCTCCACAACAGAGCCAATCCACCACTCAAACCAGAACTGTCAATACAAAAAAGTCCATCAAAACCAAGTTTAACCCGAAGACGCTCCGCATGATCACAGTCAACCTTGGTTTCTATGAGAAATACAAAGTCGGGTTTCTTAGAGGATACCATGTCCTCAATCTCGCGAACTGTCTGTGGATTACCCAAGCCACGACAGTTCCAACTTAAGGTACTCATTGGGATCGGCGGACCTGATCCACAGGTCCCGCCATCAAAGAATCAGAATCAACAACCATGTCCCCATTCAAAGCACTCACCTCCCCGATGTCCGTCCTCCGTCTTTTCGGATCTACCCGAACCCCCACCCCCTCACCACCAGCGCCCTCACCGCCCACCCCATCCACACCCCCAAATCCCGAACCCACCCCAGCCGTAGACTTAGTCACCTCCACCCGAGACTGCCCACTCCTTCCCACCCCAACTCCCACCGCCGTTCTCCCTCCCTCACTCCCATAGCCAATCTCACGCCTCCTCTCTTGGCCTAGTTGAAACCATTTTTCCCCCAACACCTTCGCCGGACTCGTACCCCCCACCCTCATCGACACACCAAACGGATACTGTTCCGGCCTCAACAACGAACGGCGAGCTTGCAAGCAAAATTTATCCGTATGGCCCATTCTTCCACAAAAAAAGCAAAACATGTGGAGGCGTTCATATTTAAAGTTAATCCATGTCCAGGACCCATCTCTCAGAATCATCTTCATCCGCCGCTTTAAGGGGTTTGAGACATCATGGGTGACTCTAACTCTATAGAAGGAAGTCCACTGTCTCTCAAAATTTCGCTCATCATAGCGCAAGAAAACCCCAACATAGTCTCCAATTCTTTCCAACACTTTAACCGTACGGTATCCCTGGGGGATGTCCGAAACCTGTACCCATAAGTCCACAGTGTCTAGACTAACCTGTAGTGGATCTTCACCATCGTTCAGGACTTGGCATAGCAGCGTTGCATTCTCAAACGCCCAAGGCCCCTCATCCATAACTCGTTTCATGTCCGGTTCATCAAAGAAGGTGAACAAGAACAAATTGGGCTGCACATCCGTTATCTCAATACCCATCAGAGGCTTCCAAGCCGAAGCCATAACACGCTTCATCACCTTGGTCTTGAGAATCCGATCCGTCAAAAACCGGCCAACAATGGTCCAGGTTTCCTTCGACGCCGGTAGGGCTTGGACGCCGAGATCTTCATCCTCGAACCGGACACCTTGTTCTTCGTCGTCCAATGTGATGTCTGTCGTGTGTGTTATTATCTCCTGCATGTCCATCGGAGGTTAGCAAGCTGCTCCAATGGCGCTGTTCGCATGCATGTAATCCGGAACCCTAGATCGCAGGGGGGGAAAGAGGAAAACCCTAGGTCGTAGGGAGGAAAATTTTTTCATTTATATATCATACATGCTTAAGTATTATTACAATTTAAGTAAAATGTAAAATGTACAATTAAGTAAAATGTATTACAAGTGCATGTAAAATGTATTATAGGTGCAAGTAAAAATTTACACTGAGCATCAATACTTAGTTGCACCTATTGTTCTAAGTAGTTGCACCTATAGTTCTAAGTAGTTGCACACATAGTTATAAGTAGTTGCACCTAGGTGTATGAATGTTTGCGAGTGGTTTTCAGGGGTATTACTACCCGCTGAACTCAGATCAATGAATGTTAACAAGGCAAAATTACATGCACTTATAGGTGAAAGTAGGTGCACCTATAGTTATAAGTAGTTGCACCTATAGTTATAAATAGTTGCACATATAGTTATAAGCACACCCAGGTGCATGAACGTTTGCGGAAAGTGAATGCTAACAAGGCAAAATTACATGCACTTATAGGTGAAAGTAGGTGCACCTATAGTTATAAGTAGTTGCACCTATAGTTATAAATAGTTGCACATATAGTTATAAGCACACCCAGGTGCATGAATGTTTGCGGAAAGTGAATGCTAACAAGGCAAAATTACATGCACTTATAGGTGAAAGTAGGTGCACTTGTAAGTGATTTTACTTGCACTTCGATGTTCAATTATTTACGAAAATGCCACCGTGTTTTTTTTAAGTTATTAGATCTGGACACGTGTCGCGCGCTGATTCGTTCGCATTTCCCTCCTGAGCACTTATACGCACCTGAGTGCATCCCTATATATATATATATATATATATATATATATATATATATATATATATATATATATATATATATATATATATATATATATATATATATATATATATATATATTCCCTTGATTCCCTTCCCTACTTTTGGCGGTTCCCAATTCTTAAATCTTATTTGACAAATACTATTGTTAATTAAGAATGGCAATTCCGAATTCAAAATCTCAAATAACAATTAAGCATCTTCAATCGGGACCTTCTGCTAATTAGTAATTACCATTATTCTTACTTGTTTAATTCAATTCCCAATATATCAATTAGCAGCTCTTAAGAGAGATGAAGTGTAGTGATATTGATGAAAATGAATTGTATATTAAGCTAAAATTACGTAGAGATATATTATCGAAAGAAAAGATAGGGGCACTGAGTATATTGAAATCATTGAAACAGATGGGTTGTTTTCCAAATGCTACTATTGCATATCGAATATTATTGACTATCCCAATTACTGTTGCCTCTGCAGAAAGGAGTTTTTGAAAGTTGAAATTATTGAAATCTTAATTATGATCGAGTGTGTTGCAAGAGAGACTCAATGGAATAGCTTTAATCTCCATTGAAAATGAATTTTTGGAAGAAGTTGATATCAAAAGTTTGGTAGATGATTTTGCGTCTAAATGTGCACGGCGCATGTCAATTTTTAAATGATATTTTAGATGTATTTTTTATACAATATTTATATCTATATTTTGATACAAATTTTTGAACAGTTATTATTTATATATAGAAATTACATGAAAAACTTGTCTCAAATTATGATATTGCACAGGGCCCCAATTTTTATTGGAACGGCCCTGCCTCGAGCTAACAATTGTTCTCGTTTTCCCTTGCTCCTAGGAGTGGCGGGCGACGGGGGCGTATCGCGCGTCTCGTGCGGCAACCACGTCGTTGAGGAAGGCAACTCAATGCCTTTTGTAGCTGGTTCTGAATTGTTTTTTCTCCCAGATATTGTACAGAGTTACTACTTTCATCGATCAAACTTTGGGAATACCGTTCCAACCTTAGCTAGCTTTAATTTAAAACATTTGTTTTTGGGCAGTATGATTGTATAAAGTCGTCGTTCTATTCTTTATACCATGTCTAAAATAAAACCTAGATAGGCATGATGTAATAAATCTAGTCTGTATTCAGGAACCCCCATTGCAGTATATATGACATCAATCACGTCAGATAATGAAAATTGACCATGTAAGTAAACGACAATCTATCTTAAGTACAAATCATAATGCTCCTCATGCTACTCCATCCAAAGCCAAAGTCTTCTCTTCAATCTCCAAGCACAACCATGCTCCCTAATTAACCATGTAACCAAGATATTCAAAGCAACCAAAATTATATTGTACGCTTACCTTGACATTGCAATGAGGTGAGCAGTGGCAAACCCCGATCAAAATCCAAGCAAATACCACAATATAATGATCACACATTCAAAGGTGCCTCTCAAACATTAAAAACAATTAAGCATCAAAATGATTTAACCCACACCACTCTTGTCCGGTTGTCCCTTACTTTGCAATGGGATCGATGCCCATAATTGCATCCTTAATAGTTGAGGCTTTTGAGGAGTTTTTACGGGTGTGATTAGAAAAAAGAAAATGGGAGGGAGGGAAAAAATGAAAAAAAAAAAAAAAAGAAAAAAAAAAGAACAAAACAAAATATGAAAAAAAAAAAAAAAAAAAAAAAAAAAAAAAAAAAAAAAAAAGAGATAAAACATGCATATTTACGTGCCCGCTGGGCGCTTGTTTTGCAGCACACGCGAAGCAAGCAGAGGCATGTTAAATTTCAGTGAGTCCCACATTTATGATAAAAATCCAAATTTTGCAAGAGGATCTTATTCTTTCTGTTTCCTCCTCTTCTTTTCTCCACCTAAGCAAAGTCATTCTCAAAAACCTTGAAAAACTAATTAATGGGATGCTCTAAGTTCACCAAGCTTTTCCTCAATCGGCCCCAAAGACCCACAATAATAATGTGAAGGTGTAATTTGGACCTCTTCACGCTAGAAATTTCATTATTTGAATACATTAACAGGGCCGTCCCTGGGCATGTTTCCCCAGGACCGGTACACAGGGCCCCCAAATTTTGGGGGCCCATTTAAAAAAAAAAAAAAATACTGTAGTATATATATGTCGGCACTTTGAGCGGCTTCAAACAACTCAACAAAGACGCGACTAAGGACTAAGTGATTAATTAACAAACCTACCCTAAATCCCTAATCATGTGCCTAGCGGCAGACAGAGACACAAAGTGACCGAATCACAGAAGAGACTACAACAATTTCAATTTGCCTAGGTAATTGAATTGATTTAATTATTTAAATATTTAATTTGACTTATGTTATTTGCATTATTAGGCTGCTGTAGTTCTTATTTCTTATTTTCTCAATTCCTTGCAGCTTTGCTATTTGGTTGTTTGTATTCTTTAGGTAGTAATTTAAATATTCAATTTGATCGTTTATTTGTTTTCTTTGTTGTTTGACGTATCTTAGGCAGCGCAATTTAATGAATTGATGCATAGTGCTACTGATTCTTCAATTCTTTTTTTATCATACAAACTCTCAAATTCTTCAATTTTCTTGACACGTAATTAAAATTACGTATGGTTTCATAATTCTTGTTTATTGGTTTATTTACCTGATTTAATAATTCTGATTTATGAATAATATATTTAAGAATTTTTTTCTTGATTAATTATTTATTGATAGAGTTTCTAAATAAATTTTTATTTTTTCTTTAGGATTTTATGTCTTCTATAAAATATTCATCATCTGGGTTTGAGAAGCGTAAAAAGAAAAGAAGAATTGAGCAACTAACTCAATCTCAAAAGGGAGCTCTTGAAAAATTCATTACAAAAAAAAAAAAACAAAACAAAAAAAAAAACAAAAAACAAAAAACAAAAAAAACAAAAAAAAACAAAAAAAACAAAAAAAAAAACAAAAAAAAAACTCAAATAGATGAGCAAAAAGATTATGCTAAGGAAAACTTGTTAGATGTTAATCTTCATATAGAAGATCAAGATGATTGTGAGATTGGAAAAAAATTAAATGATAGTGTGCACAACGATGATATGTGTTGATAGTGGTTAGATGATGTTGGTCACAGTAATAAATCAAATGATTCGCTTTTATTTGGCATATATGATTCAAGAAATTGGGATGCCCTTGATTCTAAATTAATAGATATTCTTGTGAAAGATGGTCCTAAAAGAGATTTATCAATAAATAAAGGTCCTAAAGATAAATTCTCTAGAAGATTTTCATCTGCATTTTACACAAGATATTTGCCAAATAGAGAGAAGTGTGATCGAGATTGGCTTGTATATTCAAAAAAACTTGACAAGGTGTTTTGTTTTTGTTGAAAAAGTATAAGAAAAGGTGTTTTGGTCAATGAAGGTTTTAGGGACTGGACACATATTGGTGTTAGTTGATATCAAAAGTTTGGTCGATGATTTTGCGTCTAAGTGTGCACGGCGCATGTCACTTTTTAAATGAAATTTTACATGTATTTTTTATACAATATTTATGTTTTGAATTTTTGACACAACTTTTTGAACAACTATTATTTATATATAAAAATTACTTGAAAAAAGGGGGCCCAAATTGAAATATTGCACAGGACCCCACTTTTTATTAGAACGGCCCTGAATACATATAAAGTACATTACTTTAACTCATAAAATACATTATCTTATCTCAAAATGTTTATTATTTTAATACACGCAGAGCGAGAAATTTTTGTCTTTTAACATCAAAACGATATCGTTCACAATAGTTTGCCTTTGGTCAAGAGACGGAGCGTTATGTTGTGCATCCGTATGCACCATGCGTGGTGCATACGGATGCAAAAACGACGTCGTTTTGGCGTCTAATGAATAACATAATGTTGTTGCTGGGAATCGAAACTGATTTTTCTTTTTAAGTAGGGCACGCATTTTATGCAAAACAACGTCATTTTTGTATCCGTATGCACCATGCAAGGTGCATACGGATGCACACCATAATTTACCGTCAAGAGACCTGCACAAACAAAGCCCATTAAAATTGCATTGATTCGGGCTCACAAGATCCACTGCAAAGTGTGTTTGTTCAAAAAAAAAAAAACAGTTAAAAAAGAACTCAAGACCATTAAGCCCATCTAATAGAACATTTAATCAGACTCCAGCATAGCCTTGTCTGCCACGGCAAATTATATGTAGCATGGTCCAAAACGACGTCACTGAATTTTATGAGTGTAAGTAATGTACATTATGTGTTAGAATAATGAAACTTTTGAGATAAGATAATGTATATTATGTATTAAAATAATGTAAATTAGGTGTTAGAATAATGTATTTTATGTATTAAAATAATGTACATTATAAATTATAAAATTTATGAGGTAAAATAATATATATTATGTGTTAAAATAATGTACATTATGAGTTATAAAAATGTATATTACAGCGGGTCGCGTGAAAAAAAAAATTACTTAAAACAAAGTTATTTTTAGACCTATGTGAATCACGGTCCATAGAATAACTATTGGCCTGCCGCCCAACTCCTTCTAACAGAAAGAATTAATTCCAGACTTCCAGTGAATAAAGGGCAAATTATGTTGTGAGCACGTGCTCACCTTGCAAGGTGGGCACGGTTTCATATCTATAATTTTTATACTGTAGATTCAGAACTTCTATACTGTAGATCCATAATTTCTATACTGTAGATTCATAAAATTTATACTTTAGATTTCAATTGTTGAACTCTGTTTTCACAAATCAGAAAACTATATGTTCATAATTTGATAACTATACAGTTTAGAAATTATGAATTTACCGTACAGAAATTATGAATCTACAGTACAGATATTATGAATCTGCAGTATAAAAATTATGAATCTACAGTTTAGAAATTATGAATCTAAAGTATAAATTTTATGAATCTACAGTATAGAAATTATAGATCTACAGTATAAAAATTATGAATTTACAATATCTACTATACTAATAAGAGCCCAAGAGAGTTAAGCTTATAATGGGTAGAAAAAATGGCAGTCACAGATTTTAATCAAATGAATGGCTCAGATTGATTGAAAGATTGATCAGATTTAAATTTTACACTAAAATTTTCTAAAATACCCCCGTTACTAATTCCGTTAAAATTTTAAGAATTGCCGTTAGTTCACCATTAACTTACTCATTGATTTCAATAGAAAAAGGTCTTAGGTTCAAATCTCATCCCAATCAAAGTTGGCATAATTAGTACTCTATTTTACTCTTATTAAATTATATATAAATAATAATTTAGTAGTTACAACAAAAAATAATACATATGCATTTCTTTAATTTATAATTATGTGTCCACAATGCCTTTATTCAAAAAAAAAAAAATATTCATTATCAATAAATTAACTAAGAGAAATAATTTTATTAGTTATATTGTCTTTATTTTTCTTCAATATAAAAATTTTTTATATTCAAATTTATTAATTGATTATATTCGCTACATTATCCTTACAATGTCTTTATTCAGTGAAAAAAAATTATTAATTATCAATAAATTAATTAAAAGAAATATTTTCATTAGTTATATTGTCTTTATTTTTCTCAAATGTAAAAATTTTTACATTCAAATTCATCAATTGATTATATTCACTATATTATCTATTATCTTTTTTCTGCACTATTTTTCTAATTAAATATCAAAGTTATAATACAAAATAATGCTATATATTTATTTACCAAGTATTTTATTAATACCATGAAAAAATTAAAAAAATATAATTAATAAAGCCAACCATATTAACTACTTGAGAGATTTTGTGACAAAGAGAGTATTCAAATCACACAACAAATTGAAGTGAGAACTACCTCGCAATGTCCTTGTTTGACAATCAGCAGTTAGGGGTTAGCGTTAGCGGATTATACTAGCGGATTTGACCAGCGAATTCATTTAATTATTAACATTTGGTAGAAAAAATGACCGCCAAATTATTAAATCAAATGAATGGTTCATATTGTTCAGGTTTTAACTTTTTTCTTTTAAGATTTATTAATTTATCCTTAATTATATGATTATCCATTTAATTTTTCCGTTAATTCACCGTTAGTCTAATTCTAATATTAAAGTCTAATATAGAATTATAACTACACCATTAATCTAATTCTAATATTAAAGTCTTAAATTCTTAATAGAACTTAACCACAAATCCTAATGTCGGAATCTCCTCAAACAATATTAGTATATATTTAATATTTTATGCCCTAATTTTTATTTGTTCTCCCTTATGTCCCGTATTTGGTTTCAACCATACCTATATAATTATTTTATTGACAATTATAATCAATCTTGACTATATTATCTTGCATTTGTAAACTTAGAATTACCTATTTAACCCGCACCGGCTTAGCTCAATGGTTTTGAACCTCGGCGGCGGCAGTGCGGAAATTATATTCAAAGTGGACAGATTCCTTGTCCACAATGCTCTGTCGGGTCGGGAGTGTGGGGGGCCCTTGGGGTTGGAGACTCAACCTTTGGGAGAAGAGTTACCTATTTAAATACACAAATTCAACCTTCAATTATCTATGCATGAACAATTTCAATATAATCCTGCCTTTTTTTTTTTAATGTTACTGGCTCTATTACATTGTAGTATCTGTTCATATACTTTCTCAACCTACTGAAACACAAAGAACCAATAACGCCTCCACTGATAATCCTGCCTTAATATACTTTAAAGTACTTATTTAAAAAAAAAAAAAAAAAAACATTGGACATTATCCCAATCGCGCAATGCGCGTAAAAAACTAGTAGAAATTATAGATATGGAACCGTGCTCACAACATAACGTTCCTGAATAAAGCCGATCAACAATTCAACTTCTTAGCCCAAACCATCCCAATTACAAAAGAAATAATCCCCTCAAAGAGTGCCATTAAGATGGCCAGTCCAGTCCTGGAATTGAGCAGCCCATGCATATACACATTTATATTTCTAATTGACACAAGCCCACATTTATATGAACTTATAAGTTGTAATCTCTTGCTAGCAATTTATATTGTGGATCTTGGATCAAAATGATGTGGTTTTGATATTTAAGTTTTAACATATTTTGTAGTTTTTTATTTTTCATGTTTCAATACAAATTTTAATTTATTTTAGATACAAAATTTCATAACACGAGACACAAAAATTCACCGCACAAGACACATACACATTCTATATATTTACTTATTCTCAAATCTTATTTATGTAGATAATATATATCCTAAAAGCACACAATTTCATAATACAAGACATAATTTCATAAAAGAAGACACACAATATGTTGAGTAATGTTGTCTCTTACACAATACTAATATATTTCAGGTATCGAATGCACACGCTTAAGGTACATAATTTCATAATATGAGACACAGAAACGCATAACACAAGACACAGGTTTTATATTTACTTTAGTTCAGGTACAAAATCAATATTCTCAAAGTATAAAATTGCATAATATAAGACACAAAAACGAATAACACAAGACCAAAAAAAATATAGAACAAGACACAAAAGTGCATGTTATATTTACTTTATTTCAGATACAGAATCCATAGCTTAAAGGTACATAATTGCATAATATGAAACACAAAAACGCATAACACAAGAAACATACACATACTTTACAGTTAAAAAAAAAAACATATAATGTGAATTGAACAACAAACGATCGCTGTCAAAATTAAAATTCTAACCTACGTCAAAATTGAACAACAAACAGTTGCCGTTAATAATAATATTCAAAATACAAAACGATATGTGTGTATAAAAAGATCATCAAGTAATCAAATAATTAAGTACCCAAATATTAAAAAAAGTTAATCAAGATATATATATATATATATATAGACTTGCACTCGGGTGCGAACGGCTCGCCCAGGCGCGAAATAGGAATGGATTCTGTTCGTCCACGTGTCCAGATCTAATGGATGAGAAACACTGATTTTTTAAAAAAACGCAGTGGCATTTTCGTAAATAATTGAACATCGAAGTGCAAGTAAAATGTATTAGAAGTGCATGTAAAATGTATTATAGGTGCAAGTAAAAATTTACACTGAGCATCAATACTTAGTTGCACTTATAGTTCTAAGTAGTTGCACCTATAGTTCTAAGTAGTTGCACACATAGGTATAAGTAGTTGCATCTAGGTGTATGAATGTTTGCGAGTGGTTTTCAGGAGTATTACTACCCGCTGAATTCAGATCAATGAATGTTAACAAGGCAAAATTACATGCACTTATAGGTGAAAGTAGTTGCACCTATAGTTATAAATAGTTGCACCTATAGTTATAAATAGTTGCACATATAGTTATAAGCACACCCAGGTGCATGAATGGTTGCGGAAAGTGAATGCTAACAAGGCAAAATTACATGCACTTATAGGTGAAAATAGGTGCACTTATAAGAGATTTTACTTGCACTTCGATGTTCAATTATTTACGAAAATGCCACCGCATTTTTTTTAAGTTATTAGATCTGGACACGTGTCGCGCGCTGATTCGTTCGCATTTCCTTCCTGGGCACTTATTCGCACCTGAGTGCGTCCCTATATATATATATATATATATATATATATATATATATATATATATATATATATATATATATATATATATGGAAGGGTTCAGGTGCGGGTATAGCTTCCCGTGCGGTTGTGCGGTTAGATCTGAGCCGTTGATCAAATTTAGATCAACGGCTCAAATCAATGAAAATTAAAAAAAAAAACGTGCCCGTGTCTAGAAGAAAGAAGCATAAGCTAAAAATGGCGCACCTTAAGTGATATAAACACGCACCTTAAGTGTTAGATCTTAAGCACAAACTCACGCACATTAAGTACAAAACCCACACACATTAAGCACAACCTCACGCACATTAAGCACAAAACTCACGCACTTTAAATATTAACTCACAGACTTTAAGTTTCAACAACTACTGACATTAAGCACAAACTCACGCACATTAAGTACAAAACACACGCACATTAAGCACAACCTCACGCACATTAAGCACAAAACCCACGCACTTTAAGTATTAACTCACAGACCTTAAGTTCCAACAACAACTGACATTAATCACTAACCTCACACACATTAAGCACAAACCCTACACACATTAAGAACAAACTCCACTCACATTAAGAACAAATCTCACGCACCTTAAGCACAAAAGTCCACACTTTAATGTCATGTTTGGTTTATGGAATAGGTCAGGAATGGAATAACATTCCTTGAAATAGACCTATTCCATCGTTTGGTTGGATCATTTTGTCATGAGAATAACATGCCTAGCAATGAGCTATTACCTTCGCAAGGGGAATAGTCATTCCTAGGGGGGGGCCTTGGTATTAGCTATTCCCATGCCCTTGGGAATAGCTTTTATATCACAAATACCAAAAATACCCTTTGCACATTATGTAATAATTATATTTATTTAATAAATATAATGTATTATATAAATGTATATATTTAATTAATTATAATTTTTATCCATCAATCTATCAATAAATAAATAAATAAATAAATAAATATATATATATATATATATATATATATATATATATATATATATAAATTATTTGTGTGTGTGTGTGTATATATATATATATATATATACACACACACACACACACACATTTATATATGTATATATATACACACATTTTGCAGCGTTTGCAATTGGCATTTTGACAGTTTATTATGGAGCCTGCCCATCTGCATGCCTAGCGGATGGGCATTGCAAGCTTGCCTAGCGGATGAGCATTGCAATTGAAATTATGGAGCCTTGAGGCTCCTATAAAGGAGCCTCAATGCTCCATTCCTTACTTCTCCAACCGATGTGGGATAAGTGAGAAAATAAATATAAATATAAATATGTATTTGTATAATAATCTATACTATATATAAAAACAAAATCCTGAAATTTTAACTTCCCGCCCAATTCCTAAAAAATCTCTCCTCCTAATAAAATATATTGATTTCTACTTTCCCATTCGTACAATAATTCTGCGTTAAAATTATATTCTCATATTATTATAAAATACTGTAATACAATCTATACTTCTATCTACTATACTAATAATCTACTATACTAATAAGAGTCCAAGAGAGTTAGGCCTATAATGGGTAAAAAAAAAATGGCGGTCAAATTTTTTAATCAAATGAATGTCTCAGATTGATCAGATTTTAATTTTTCCTTAAGATTTCCTAATTTATCCTTAATGAGTATGATTATCCGTTAACTTTTCCGTTAAATATTATATTTTCCGTTAATTTCTGTTAGTTCACCATTAACTTACTCATTGATTTTAATAAGAAAGGTCTTAGGTTCGAACCTCATCCCAATCAAAGTTGGCATAATTAGACAATTAGTACTCTATTTTACTTTTATTAAATTAAATAATAATTTAGTAGCTACACCAAAAAATAATACATATGCATTTTTTTAATTTAGAATTATGTGTCTACAATGTCTTTATTCAAAAAAATTATTCATTATCAATAAATTAAATAAGAGAAATAATTTCATAAGTTATATTGTATTTATTTTTCTCTAATACAAAAAATTTTTACATTCAAATTTATCAATTCATTATATTCGCCACATTGTCCTACAATGTCTTTATTAAAAAAAATTATTCATTATCAATTACTTAATTAAGAGAAATAATTTTATTAGTTATATTATCTTTATATTTCTCCAATGTAAAAATTCTTTACATTCAAATTCATCAAGTGATTATATTCACTACATTGTCTATTATCTTTTTTGTGCACTATTTTTTAATTAAATATCAAAGTTATAATACAAAAGAATGCTATGTATTTATTTACCAAGTATTTTATTAATACCATGAAAAAATTAAAAAAATATAATTAATAAAGTCAATCATATTAACTACTTGAGGGATTTGTTGACAAAGAGAGTATTCAAATCACACAACAAATTGAAGTGAGAATTATCTCGCAATGTCCTTGTTTGATAATCAGCAGTTAGCGGTTAGCGTTAGCGGATTATATTAGCGAATTTGACCAGCAAATTATATCAACGGATGGTAAAATGATATTTGAAAAAATTAATTGTTTAAATTAACATGTAAAATGACCTAAGGGTATAATAATAATAATAATAATAATAATAATAATAATAATAATAATAATAATAATAATAATAATAATAATAATAATAATAATAATAATAATAATAATAATAATAATAATAATAATAATAATTGTTTTTAAAAAATAAATAAATAAATAAAAAATAAAATTAAGTCAATCATATTAACTACTTTGGGGATTTATTGACAAAAAGAGTATTCAAATCACACAACAAATTGAAGTGAGAAACTATCTCGCAATGTCCTTGTTTGGCAATCAGCAGTTAGATCTTCAATATTAGTATATATTTAATATTTTATGCCCTAATTTTTATTTGCTCTCCCTTTGTGCCGTATTTGGTTTCAACCGTACCTATACAATTATTTTATTGACAATTATAATCAATATTGACTATATTATCTTGCATTTGTAAAAAAAGAATTGCATATTTAAATACGCAAATTTAACATTCAATTATCTATGCATGAACAATTCTAATATAATATTGCCTTGATATACTTTAAAGTACTTATTAAAAAAAAAAACATTGGGCATTATCCCAATCGCGCAATGCGCGTAAAAAACTAGTACTATATATAAAAACAAAATCCTGAAATTTTAACTTCCCGCCCAATTCCTAAAAAATCTCTCCTCCTAATAAAATAATATTGATTTCTACTTTCCCATTCGTACAATAATTCTGCGTTAAAATTCTATTCTCATATTATTATAAAATACTGTAATACAATCTATACTATACTATATATAAAAACAAAATCCTGAAATTTTAACTTCCCGCCCAATTCCTAAAAAATCTCTCCTCCTAATAAAATAATATTGATTTCTACTTTGATTTCTACTTTCCCATTCGTACAATAATTCTGCGTTAAAATTCTATTCTCATATTATTATAAAATACTGTAATACAATCTATACTATATATAAAAACAAAATCCTAAAATTTTAACTTCCCGCCCAATTCCTAAAAAATCTCTCCTCCTAATAAAATATATTGATTTCTACTTTCCCATTCGTACAATAATTCTGCGTTAAAATTCTATTCGCATATTATTATAAAATACTGTAATACAATCTATACTATATATAAAAACAAAATCCTGAAATTTTAACTTCCCGCCCAATTCCTAAAAAATCTCTCCTGCTAATAACTTTTGACTTTTGACACTAAGTTGTAAAGTGTCAAAAGTTCGGCGAGGCATAACTTTTGAAATCGCGTATTTTTCGAGATCTATCCACCGCAAACTGCCGTAGGCGGTTTGACCCACCAATTTCTAAAAAAAAATACTTTGTTAAAGAGTTTCTAAGAAAAAACTATGAGAACCTTATGTTTTATTAATGAATTTTTAAAATTTTTAATTAAACAATTGCCCCGTGCATTATTTAATAATCTTTCTTTATAATTGGTCAAATTATTTAATTACGGTAAATTTGGGAATAATTAATGATGGTAATAGAAATCCTAGAAGAATATAGAATTGAACAATATTTAATTATTGTTATATTATTATTGTGATTCACGGAATACAAGAGTTAATGTCATTTTTGGTCCTAGACTTATTGGGACATTGACACTTTTCATCCTCCATAATAAAAATTGCCACTTAGTAGCCACTGTTATTGATCGTTGGACAGTGTTGATCCTCCGTCAATGACGCCGTTTGTTGACCGTGAATTAGAAGGGTTTTTCTGTCTTTTTATGTTCTAATCCTTGTATTTCTCCATCCATTGGTCACTGCTACATCCATTTCTTCAAACTGAGGTTATCCGCTTCAGTTCTTTCTAACATTAAGAAACCATCTTCACCCAACTAACAATCACGAATTTTACATTTGACATCAATCTCAAGATAATAGAAACAAGTGCAGTTGGAATAGAAAGGGTGTTAGTCCATGCCTATGGAAATTTTGTCGAGCATACAACATAACTAGCAAAGTCAGGAATATCACCCAACCCCTCCCTTAACCTTTCTGCATCAACTATAATAGGTATGCCCCTACTCTTTGCCTCCTGCACTACAATCAAAGCAGTCTCATGCAGCCTTCCATATAAGTAGACAATATTTACTCCAAGCGCTGAAGACAATTTTGATTTGGGTATGTAGACCCTCAGATATCATGGGTGGATATCCTGGAGTGAAAATGCACGTGCGAGTTTTTTTTTTTTTTTTTTGGTTGTCAACAATGACATATGTGAATGGTGAGTTTCCTCCTTTGGACACCACCATAAAAGATGTATCAATACCATCCCTTTCAAGCTCATCAAGTATTCTTTCGCCATGCGAGTCATCAGCAACCTTAGATATGATCCTTGGATTAAGACCAAGACGAATTTTATCATCCGGGTTTTATCAAAGCATTGTCAGTGTTACCACCTCCTTGAACCTCAAAGCTGGTGCTCCGAATTTTATCATCCGGGTTGGGGAATGAAGCTACAGCAGCCAGGAAGCCAACACCGGCCATTCCAACACCTCAGACAATGCGATTTTTTGGGAGCGGTGGATTCCACATTTTCAGCTTGAAACTTCAATGAATTTCAAGTAGAATAACAGAGTTTTTGAGGTTGTGCACCAAGTAGTTGTGGTCAGAGAGAGAGAGAGAGAGAAATGGGAAGGATATTTGTGGTCAATATGGAAGGGAGGACTTACAGGTGCAAATTCTACATCATGCCATCTACAACTACAACTGCTATTTACCATAGGAGGGTTCGTCGACCTGCTGCCCTCTCTGCTTCGCCGGAACCAAAAACCACCGGTGAAGGCCCCAACCTCGCCAGATCTGTTGCTGCACCGCCAGATCTGCCTTACTGATCCGTCGCCGGAAGGAGTTACTGCCTCGTATGCTCGCCGCCGTACCCACAACTCGCCGGAGAAGAACCTCGCTGCTACTCACTACCGACGGTTACTACTTAGCCGACAAGTCTCGTCATCTCGCCTCACAGGAGTCACAGCAGCGCTGGTCTAAACAAGATTAGAAGAATAAGACATAAAAAGACAAAAAACCCCATCTAATTCACGGTCAACAAACGGCTTCATTGACGGAGGATCAAAACTGTCCAACGACCAATAACAGTGTCTACTAAGTGGCAATATTTATTATGGAGGATGAAAAGTGTCAATGCTTCAATAAGTCTAGGACCAAAAATGGCATTACATTTTGGTTTGTGTGTTACTAGTTTCGGGCGTGTGCGAAACGTATCCAAAAGAAAACAAAAATATACGAATCTAATTTGGGTATCGGCGTTTGAATTTCGAGTAGATAACCAGTGCAAAGTAGATATAGTATTGGGATTGTTGTGTTTTTTTTTTAATTGTGGGGAATTTTACGATGGTGTGTGCACGGGTGTGGAATGGCGTGTGCGGTTTTCTGTAACAGGAGGTGTACACCATGGCAAACTATAAAACGCACACACCATTCCACACCCACGCACACACCGTCGTAAAATTTTCTATAATTTAAAATTTTAAATGTACAAAATATAATTAATTATTACCATTGATAGAGTCCCTAATAATTTAAAATATCAATTTCCATTCATAATCTTCCTAATATAATGCTTAAGATTCCAATTGAATTATATCCATAATTAAACATATATCTACAATTACTATTTAATCCTTTTGATTTAAATATATCCTTAATTACTTTCACAATCTCATATAATCTCAACCATTTATGGAAAATGAATCAATGGATATCATGAGATCTCATGATCTCATCTAGTATAGGGGTTGCACCAGATTCAAAGCCTATATATATATATATATATATATATTGTTATGAAAGTAAAGACTGAGAAAGCTTCTAATGTGCTGTTGTATATTGTCTCAAACTGTCATAGGAATAAAAAATACAAAGCCCTATAAATAGGTACTAGAAAACTACGAATAGGAAACAAGTTTCCATATACCCTACCTTCCTAAATTTCTAAGACTGCCTAATCTATAGGGATTCTATATATCAAATATATATTCCTTTAACACTCCCGCTTAAGTTGGAGCATATATTTTAATAATGCCTAACTTGTTACACAAATTAGTGACAACCCAAAATAACTAAATAACAAATAACTCAAGTCCATTTTGGACACTCCTTTGACCGAACAAGCTTGAGATTCGATACTCATACTCCCCCTCCAACGAAAGCTTCGAACGCCACGAATCCCACGAACAATGGGTGAACAAAGTGACCGAACTAGCTTAAAATTGGATACTCCCCCTGAAACGAAAGCTGTGAACGCCACCAATACCTACGGACAGTTGGGTGAACTCAACGTGGTAGACCGAACAAGCTTGGGATTGAACCCTCCCCAGAACCAGAAGCTTGGACGCCACCAATACCGCAACTCCGGGTGAACACAAAGTGGACCAAACAAGTTTGAACAAACAAAGTAAAGAAGACAAACTCCAAACCAGAGGACACAAATTCTTTACTAGCAAAAGGGAAGTATCTTGACTAACAAAAAGGAAGCATGCTCCAATCAACGAACATCAAAAAGGAGAGACAACACCAAAACAAAAGGAGAGAGGGGACTAAAACAAAATAGATAGCATCAAAACGAGATAAAGACCAAAACAAGACAGCACTAAAATACAAAACGCGACAACACTAAAAGGAGACAAACTGACCGTAGAACAAAAGGCAATGGTCCAAACTAAGTCCAGAACCAAGACAAACAGACTTAGGCGACGCAGGAACAAGTTGACCAAAATGTTTTTCAATCGTTGGAGGAGCCTCACGTGCCGTCGGCACATGAGGCTCACGCGCTAGTCAAAACGTGACGACAATGGAGCGGGAAAAAAAATTATTGTAAAGGCTCTAATACCATGTTATGAAAATAAAGAGTGGGAGAGCTTCTAATGTGCTGTCGTATATTGTCTCAAACTGTCATAGGAATAGAAAATACAAAGCCCTATAAATAGGTACTAGAAAACTACGAATAGGAAACAAGTTTCCATATACCCTACCTTCCTAAATTCCTAAGACTGCCTAATCTATATGGACTCTATATATCAAATATATACTCCTTTAACATATATATATATATATATATATATATATATATATATATATATATATATATATATATATATATATATAACATTCAGTATATCATAATCATATTTATTATTATTATTATTATTATTATTATTATTATTATTATTATTATTATGTATAAGGGTATTTATGTCTTTAAAACCTATTCCATTTCTATTCCTTTAACCAACCAAACACTGGAATACAATTACTAAAGTCTATTCCTTCAGCCAACCAAACAACATAATACAATTCCTATTCTATTCCTTACCTATTCCATTCCTTGTAGAATAGCATTCCTATTCCCTCCAAATTCATTCCGTGAACCAAACGTGCTGTAAGTTTTAACAACTACTCACGTTAAGCACAACCTCACGCACATTAATCACAAAACTCACGCACCTTACGCACAAACCTCACGCATCTTATATACAAAACTCACGCACATTAATCACAGATCCGATCACCTTAATTTTACATAGATGCAAAAATTACAAAATTGCCACTGCATTTTTTTTTTTTTTAATTTTGGCAATCCTGAACGTTGATTTAAGCGAGATGAATGACCCAGATTAAACCACACAACCGCAGCTGGGCACCCTAACCGCACTAGAACCTAATTATATATATATATATATATATATATATATATATTGGATCTGGAGAGGCTACCAGGTAAGGTGGTGAGGCTCGATCTTGTACGTCTATTTGGGTTGTTGGACGGATGAGATGGATGCTTCATTAAGAGCACGTGCGGTTGTTCTTTTGTGTGTGTAGGGGCTTTGATTAGTGGTGTCTTTATTAGGTTGTATTAATTTATTAGCATATTTTATGGGCTTGTGCAGTGTTAATTATGGTCGTAATCGGATGTTATGATTTGTAGTATAACTTTGCCGTCGCTTCCCATTCCAATCGTCTCTTCTTCTTCGTTTAGGTTACTACTCCCTAACCGGTCATCTGCTGCGATTCATTCTCCTTCTCCTAGCGTTACACGACGGTCTGATTTTCTCGTCTGGTATAGCGTTCGGCATGGCGGGGTCTTTCAACCGGCGATCCAAGCGTCAGAGGGCGGCATCTTCCGGCGGCGTTCCAGGTATTGCATCTGTGTTGTGGTGTTGCTTTTGTTGTGTTTCAGTGTTGCATGTCGTCCGGGACGGTGGTGTTAGCCGGCGGGGGTTGCTCTGCAGGTAGTTCCGGTGGGTGTGGGTGGTGTGTTTTTCTTCGGGTATTACAGGTGCCGACTTTTTTTTTTTTTCTTTTTTCGGGCGGAATTGTGTTTCCGGGGGCTTGTTTTGTTTTGCATGGCAGCGCCTGGTTTGGTGGTTTGGGGGGGGGGGGGTTGGGGGCGCTGTGGTGGTCTCTGGCGGTCGTGGACTAGGGTTTCCGGGGGGGGGGGGGGGGGGGCTGGTTCTGGTTTGGTTTTTTTTTTCGGCTTCTAGTCAGTCCGGGGTGTGTGCGTTATATCATGTCGGCGTGTGCAATCATCCAATTTTGATACGTTTGTTGTCAAACTTTGTTACGTATATATGCACCATTGGTTTGTTTGGTGATCAGTTATGTGTTGTTAAGAAAGTTATTTTTGTTTAGTTTCATATTGTTAGCATTTTTTGGGTGAAGTGTGTACATATGTTTTTTTTTTTTTTTTTGTTTCCATTTTCGAATTGGAGCATATGGTATTGGTGTTGGGTTTGTGCGCAAATGTTTTCTTTGTTACTGTTGTTGTGTTGTTGTAGCTTGTGCAATGTTAGTTTAATTTCTCTGTATATCAATTTTTGTTTTTCACTAGTGGTGTATACATGTTTTGTTTTGTTTTTTTGTTTTGTTTTTTGTTCTTTTTGTTTTTTTTTTTTGTGTGCGTTATAGGATGTTGTGTGTAGTTTGTGTATATGGTCTGTGCGTATGGTCTGTGCGTATGGCTTATTTATTTGTTTTATACGCTTTTTAGTGGCGGGGGTGTATGCGTTATAGAATTTCGGCGTGTGCAGGTACGTTGTACATGCTATTATATGTGTTTAATGCTTTTCGGGAAGTTTAATTTTTGAACTTTGGTTGTGTAAATTAGTCATTTAGATATTTTTGTGTTTTTTTATTATAAAAAAAAATGATGCTACACCATAATGTTTTCAAATAATTTATGCACAAACGCAAAGAAATCTGATCAAATTTATTTTTTTCTTTAATTGATAATTATAATTGTCACAAACTAAAAAAATTTTATATTAATTTGTCAAATTTTAAGAGTTTTAACATTATTATTATATAATGTTGGTTATAATTATTGTCACAGAACACGAATGTTTTTTCCTTTAATTAAATTTTTAAGGGTTAAATATATTGGTTATAAAACAGTAACCATATATGTTTAAATGTTTCCACCAACACCTCTTTTTCAAATTACATTAGTTATTATTATTATTATTATTATTATTATTATTATTATTATTATTATTATTATTGTTATTGTTATTGTTATTGTTATTGTTATTGTTATTATTATTATTATTATTATTATTATTATTATTATTATTATTATTCCCCTATAGTGTATTGGAAATTATTGTATGTGACGTTAGTTGAATTATTTTTGCAGCCTGCCATTTAATTCATTTTCCAATGATTCCGCAATAATATTACTTTTTTTTTCCTCAGTGGTCCCTTGATAGTATTATCTTATCATATTATGTCCTTTTTTTTTTGTTGTTGTAGTGTTGACGCTGTCGAAAATACTGTGAATTTGCAAATCAATTACTGCGTATTAGTGAACTGATAATGCTTTTGGTATCAATTTGGTGTTGTTATGGATGTTGTGATTTTTGTTTCCTATTGGTTAGCATTTTAGAACTGTAATGATTTCTGTGTGTGCATTTCGATTTTATTGTGTGTGCGTTTGGCTTCAATTCTTTGTTATGATGGCTATAATCATTCAGGGGTGTGTGCGTATAAAGATTCCGGCGTGTGCAAGTGGGTATTCACTGCCATTTTGGTCATTCGGTGTTGGTTTTCTACAACGAGTGTATGAGTATATTTATAGTATTGCACGAGATTGTATATGAATATATTTATAGTATTGCACGAGATTGCATATGAGTATATTTATAGTATTGCATGAGATTGCATATGAGTATATTTACAATATTGCACGAGATTGCATATGAGTATAGTATTGCACGAGATTGCATATGAGTATATTTATAGCATTGCACGAGATTGCATATGAGTATAGTATTGCACTAGATTGCATGTGAGTAGAGCATTGCCTGAGATTGCATAATGAGAATGTTGATTTAAGATTGTATATCGAGCATGATTGTTTAGTTACATTTAAAGTCTTGTATATCCAGTTACATGATGAGAACTTGTGAGCATGAGAATAACTTCCATATGGTTTATTAGCATGATATTTCTTGTAAGCATGAGTTGCTTGATAAGTCGTTGTGACATTTATATGTTGAAATATCTAAGTTGTTAAAGTCTTTTGTATCGAAGCATGCATGTTGATATTATAGGTTGCAAGCATATAGAAAGTATGTAATATGGCTAAAGATGCCTATGAGATGATATTTTTGTATATGAATGTTATCAAATGTTTTCCAAAGTATATTCTATAGTACTTTACAGGGTTGAGTGTGGTTATACTTAGCTTCGTGCTAACGGGTGTTTTCCTATTTGTCTATGTGTGGTTTGTAAAACCCCTTTCAGGTGGGCCCAGCGTTGAGAAGTGAACGAGTTAGACTAGTCTAGTAGTTATAGAAATCTAAACTCTTAATGTTTTGGTTATGATGTTATTTATCGGAATTTAGACTTATGTTATTGATGACGTTTGATAATGTAGACTTCGGGGTGTTTATTCCCCCTTATGACTTTCAGTTAAGTTTATGGATGTTAGTTATTAAATCATTGTTTCTAGTTCTTCCCTTAGCCTGTGCAATCACCACGGAGTGGTGGTTGTGGCGGGGACATTCCCACTAGTTATCTTATTTAGTTGTTTATCCGCTGCTTAGTTTATGTTAATTGTGTTTAGAATTGTAATTAAGGATTAGAAAAGTGGGGTGTTACAGGCACGCTAAGTGGATTGTTGACCCGTCTAAGCCATTCGCGGGGCCTGTGCTGATGTTGTTGGTATGCTATTCCATTCAGTACTTGATTCCGTGTTAGTCGCGTGCGTGTTTTTGTTTTTTATGTGCAAGTTACTAATGTGATCCCGGTTTTAGTTCCTTTATGTTGACAGGGTTGTGCAGTCGGACAGGGTCGTTCCTCAGGCGTTTCCTTCGTTTAGAGGTTGGACCACGGGTTTCGTTAAGGCTCGTGAGGTGGCTAAGTTGGGGATTGGGAGGTTTGGTGTTGGAAATGTTGTTGGGGTTTTTGTTCCTCCTGTTGTCCGCAGTAGTCCATGTGTTTCTGCTCGTGTTGCCCTCGAGGTATTATTTACTTATGCCATTATCCCCCTCTAGTTTCTAGGGTTGTGTCCCTCGGTGATTTGAGTAGTGGTTGGTTGTGTGTGGTCGCTAAATGTTTTTTTATACTTATTTTGATGTTTTTAAAGCATTGTTGTTTTTATTTTCTAGGATGATGATGCTCTTCGTGATTCCGTACCGGCTGGGGGGTCTGGTGTTGTTAAGGTATTCCCTCCTTTGTTTTCCCCACTTCTCCAGTATGCGTTTTTCCAATAGGTGTGTGCAGTGTATCATTACGTGTGTGCGAAATAATAAATCAAGTGTCTTGTGGTCTTTCTGTGTGCGTGTATTTTTTCCTGCTTGTTTTATATGTTAATCGGTTGCATGCTTCTTACTGTGTGCGTGTCTATACAATGGTGCGTGCGGAATTTTGGTAGTTCATGTTATGTCTTTTTCTTTTTAATGCAGTCTGTGCTCTGATTTACGAGTCCTTTTTTTAATTTACTTTTTTTTTTTTGGTAAAGACCTTTGTATTTAACATGCCCGGTGCGTTTCAATTTCGGTGTTTATTTGTTGTTCTTTGTTTTTTTTGGGCCATTTTATAATTGTTGAATTTGTTGAAATGGTGCAGGCGCCTGGTGAATTGTTTGATGGGAAGATAGGTGCTTTAGACGCTGCGTTGGATGATGTTGTGCACTTCATTGGGATTCACCTTCAATCTTCGACCCGCACAGATAGCGTTATGCGTGTATTATTTGGTGCACGGAGGATCATTTCTTTGTTTGAGCGTCATGCATCTACAGAGCCAGTTGGCCTTGCAAATACGGGCGGTGGCACGACCAATAGCGGAGATGAGATTTGGAGTAACCCAGAGAACTTTCAGCTTGTTGATGAAGCGGTTAGGGCGGTCCAGGATCAGAACGTGCGCCCAGAAGTTCCACATATGGGGCCATGTGTGGTTGACGAGCAGCTTGCCCCTATCAGTGATGATGTCGAAGGTGTGCCACCACAGCATGATCGAGGATCTGTGCAAGTATCATCGGGGGGTCCTGTGGTGGATTCCCAAGTTGCTGTAAGTATGATAGTGTACAAGCGTAGGAAAGTTAAGCGGGTGTAAGATGTCTGTGGATGGTAGATGTTTTTTTGTGGCTACAACTACTAGTGGCCTTGATTTTGTTGTGTGTTAAGTGGGGTAGGTTAGTTTTGATGCATGTTAATGTACTTTCTATGTGGTGCACATGTGTTGTATAACGGTTGGTCCTACCTTATTGACTGATAATGGGCAGTAATTTTTGGTCTTTTGCACGTACATTCTACTTATTATGCACACACTGCTCATTTCATGATTCTTTCTGCGTTCATTAGGGATGTGATGACGTTCCTTCATTTATTCTTGGGTTGACCCAAGAACTCCCTTCCCAATGCTGGGAGGAGGTGGATGCAATTGTGCGCGAATATGTGGTCGATACTTCAAATGTTCCATCCAGGGGTTGTAGGTCTGCACCTTGTGTACCTGTAAGTATTACTGTGGATGCCTTTTTGTTATCGTTATTCCTATTTTCGGCCCCTTGTTCTTCTTTCATCCCTAATCCTCTTGTTCCACAACCATGTTGGTAATAGGTGCGTGCGTTGGAACACCAAGTCTCTCCTGCACCAAAAGCATCATCCGTTGGGGTTGCCATTACGGACGGAGGGGAGGGGGGGGGGGTGGCTGAACGTGATCGGGGGGTAGGTGGTAACAACTTTCAGCATGTCTTTTCAACTCCTACTGAGGTATCGTTGTGTCTCCCTGGTTGCTTTTTCCCACGCCTTTTTTTGTTGTTTTCAGTAGTCGAAGGACCATTGCTGGAATTAACTCTTTAATTTTGCATTATCTTTTCAAGACATTTAAATCTCACTTTTGCCATTCACCCAAATATTTAATTTTGCATTCTCCCATGTATTGAATATCTTTTCAAGACATTTAAATCTCTAATTTTTCCAAAAAAGCCCCAAAACGACTGTACTTTTAGTGGGCAGGAACTTATTTCCCAATTTTTATTACCAAATATGTTTGACTTTATTATAGTAGAAGAAGATAGAAGATAGAAGATAGAAGAGTAGAAGAAGAATATTATCTCTATCTCTTCTCTATCTCTATCTCTATCTCTATCTCTATCTCTATATATATTAAAGCAAAATGATTAGTGAAAATTTTTTCCCTCCAAAGTGTGAAAGCATTTATTGTATTCACATTAATTTATAAATTCATGTAATTTTAATTACAAATCTAATCAAATCAACATAATTATTAAATTAGCAATTATGTTTTGGTCGTGACTGGAATTGAGAGGATGGTTGTGGCTAGAATAGGGAGAAGAATATTTTTGGGAGTTTAGATCTCTTATAGAGCTTTATACCGTGCGATCTGGGGAAGATGAATCAAGAAATGCGCAGTAGACATGAAGAAAAAGTTGAGGAAAAAAATCATACTTTGCTTCTGAACCTGGGCTTCGATTCTTGGAGCTGTTCTTTCTTGGAAATAGATGCAACTGTTAACCGTAGCTCATGAACGCAAAGAAGAAGAAACAACTTACGTAAAAAGACTATTTTGCCCTCATGAATAAAAAATTTAAAAAGGTTTAAGTTTTTCCGGTCAATTTCCACCGGTGATTTTGCCGGAAGGAATCTGCTAAAAAAAACATAGTTAAAGGACTAAATTGTTAGTTTTAAAAGTCATGGAGCGAAATTAACACGTCCCCTGTAGTCATAGAACCAAAAGTGTAATTTGTTTATTTGTTAAATTAATAATAGTCTGTGCATCGCACGGGACACTTACTAGTTAATAATAAAACAAAAATTAATTTCAGTTGAGTTACCATAATTTACATCCTCCAAAATGCTCTGTCGAGTCGGGGTGTGGGAGGACCCTTAGGGTTAGCGTTCAACCTTTTGGAAGAATAAAACAAAAATTAATAGTTAAAAACAGTTAATTGACCAAATTAATTAAAGGGAAAATGACATTTTTCCCCCCTGAGTTATATACATATAACACCTTTTCCCCTGAATTATTCAAGTGGCTATTTGTTCCCCTGAAATGTTAAATGGACATATTTACCTTTAAAATAAATATTTCATCTATTTTTCTTCTCCAACAAATTATGACCACAATTTGGTTCAAACCAAACAGACACTATAGAAACCAAACCGAAATATTCTAATTACAATTTAGAATCGAAACCCGATATTTAGATTTTATTAAAATTGTGAACCGGGACGGCCGGTTCATGTTCCAAACTGAAAAAAATAAAATACATTTATTGTTGAATTTAAACTATTTTAAAATAAAAAAATAAAATTTTAAAATAAAGACGGTTCAAAATCGCAAACCAGATCCGAAACCGTAGGTTCACGGTTCAGAATCCAGTTTTTTCGATTCCTAATTTTAATATACTGAAATCCAAATATTGGGTTCTGGATCTGAATCATAACCGAAAACGTTTAATTCGATTGTTATAGTGTCCGGTTCAATTCGAATGGAACTGTGATCATCCCTACGTATACACAATAATTTGTTGGAAAAGAAAAATAAATAAAATGTTAACTTTAAAGATATAAATGTTAATTTAATATATCAGAGAGAAAAACTGTTACTTTTAAAATAATTAAGGGAACTAATGTGTTTACATGAATAATTCAAGAAAAAAAAATGCTATAGTGTATAACTTAGGGGGGAAAATGCCATTTTTCCTTAATTAAACTATCAGCTAATTTCGAAAACACCATAGTCTATCAATGGTTAGCTTCATTTCATATATATATATATATATATATATATATATATATATATATATATATATATATATAGGCTTTGGATCTGGTGCACCCCCTCTAATAGATGAGACCATGAGGCCCACTAATACCCATTGATTAAATTCCCATCTATGGTTGAGATTAAAAGAAATAATGTCAGTTATTATCAATGTTAAGGTTATATTAGTAATTGTAAGCCTAATTTATTTAAGTACATAATTTTAATGGAATATGAAGCGTTTTTTTATGCTTTTGAGGATGGAAATTAAAAGATTCTAATATTAAAAGAATTAAAGGAATTAATTAGTGTTAACAATGGTAGATGTGTGAAGGCTTCGCGGTTGATGGCAGGAGCAACAGTTTATGACTTTCAGCAAATGGATATTAGCATTACCGGTAAGTGCGTATACACCTCTAAGTCTGTGCATTTCCATTGTTTTTCCGAAATGGTTAAGAACTGAACCAGGTTGGGTGGTGGGCGATAGCTGACTATAAAAAATCGGCAGCGTAAAGGGACACCTGCCTGTGCGTACGCCGTCCTACCTAATAGGCAAGTTAGAAGGTGTCTGTGTTTTTGTCTTTTCTTTGGGTTGTTCCGGTAAGTGCATATATAGTTTTACGTCTGTGCAAATTCAATGGTTTTGTAAAACGTTTGAAAACTTAATGAGGGTGGGGGGTGTTCGATACCCGTCTATCCAACGGCCTAATCGTAAAGATACATTGGCCCGTTCGTACGGCGTACTACCTAATAGACAAAATAAACTGTGTCCGTGACTTTTTTTTTTTTTTTTTTTTTTTTTTTGGGTTGTACCAATCAGTGCATAAACACCTTTATGTCTGTGCATCTTCCTGGTTATTTCGAATGGTTATTAACTGAGCGACTTCGGCAGCGTAAAGGGACACCTGCCTGTGCGTACACCGTCCTACCTAATAGGCAAGGTAGGAGGTGTCTGGGTTTTTGTCTTTTCTTTGGGTTGGTCCGATAAGTGCATATACACTTTTGCGTTTGTGCAAATTCAATGGTTTTGTAAAACGTTTGAAAATTTAACGAGGGTGGGGGGTGTTCGATACCCGTCTATCCAACGGCCTAAGCGTAAAGATACATTGGCCCGTCCGTACGACGTACTACCTAATAGTCAAAATAAACTGTGTCCGTGGCTTTGTTTTTTTTTTTTTTTTTTTTTTTTTTTGGGTTGTACCAGTCAGTGCATAAACACCTTTATGTCTGTGCATCTTCCTGGTTTTGACGTGCGTTGTTGTGTATTGGTATGTGCATATTACCAATAGGACCGTTACTAATATAGGCTTACCGTCATGCGACCCATCCATGCGTGAAAGCTTATACAACATGTGCGTAGTGATTAGCATTCGTAACATGCATTTTTACACCATACACGTAACACGGACTGGATTTTTTAAAAAGTAAAAATGAAATTGACACCCAAGCAATTTAGAGAAGGCGTACAACAAGTCATGACTCAGAGTGAGGCCATAAAGAAATAATGTGTATTTCACAATATGGATGCGGGGAAAACTATCATGATGCTAATATGTCATAACTTCATCAACCTCATCCGGCACTTGAGAGGGGGGAATAAAACTTCATCAACTTCATCCGGCACAACATTCAAATCCGGGGCTGGTTGTGCGGGTTCACCAAAAACAGTAGCAACCTCAGCCTGAGGCAAAGGATCAACCACATTGGCAACACCTACCGGCTCAGCAAAAAATAAGTAAATGAAGGCGCACCGACCCAACAACAGAAACGCACCAACCTAAATGAAAAATACAGGAAAATATAAATAATAGTGCCAATTAGCAACTAAACCACACCCTATTTTGCAAATGGTAAGACACTGCTACGCACAAACCACCACAACTAACAAGGCAAACCCCAAAAACCTCGACCAATAAACAAAAAACACGCACCAACCCAAAAACAGTGGTGCACCCCCCTAAAAAAAGAAAACAAAAAAAACAACAAAACAAGCAGTAGCAATTCTCCAACCACACTTTAAATCTAACTTGCACACGGTCACAGACACAAACGCACAAACCACCACCAATAGCCGCGACCCCCCGAACCCCTAGGAAATAATAAATAAATTAAAAAGCATGCAACGATCGAATACCAGACGCGCACCAACCAAAATGAAAAACCCCCGTTAAAAAAACTAGTGCCAATTAGCTTGTACATTACACTTTACCTGCACAAAGGAACATACTGCTATGCACATACCATAACATCTAAATGCACAAAATATGCATGGAAAAGCTGTTAACATGGAAACAATGAAAACAATTAAGGCTAAACATGAAATGCACTCGCATAGACACTTCTTCGCACATACCCATTGTGACACATCCCTAATATATTCTTTATTTGAAAAACATGTGTATGACACTGCATTAAACTACAAACAAAGCACTGGAGAATTAAAATGCAAAAAAATTAAAATTTAAAAATCACAATAATAAATCTACATAATTATGTATGAACATCATGTATAACGCAGCTACCAGAACATCTATATGCACATACTACTCAACATTATACACCGACTACACTGGACGCAAATATTATATACCTATGATGCACATACTATATACACGAAATGCACTAGCATAGTGACACATACATAGTGAGATAACTCTTTACCATATTGTATCCCTCTCTATAAGGATAAGAGAGAAGAATAGATGGAAGTAAGAAATGAATTTAGATGACTAAAGAAGCATGCTTTCACCTCATTTCCACAAACAAAAGACATGCATTTGCATTAAAAAACTAAAATAAGTTGAACAGCAAAACAGAGGCACACACAAAACCCCCCGAAACGGGGATTGAGAAAAAAACAATAGCAAAAAAATGGGGATTGAGATTACCTTCAATGGAAACACCGTTAGACCTCCGTTGCCTCTTCGATCGGCGGACAGTAGACCCAACCATGTTGAACGCCTGAGTTGTGATGGAGAGGAAGACAGTGATGGAGAGCGAGAGTTGTGATGGAGATGGAGAAAGACGCAGAAGAGTTGTGATGGAGAAGACGCAGAGAAGGGTCAGAAGCTACGCAGATTTTCGAGACAAAATTAATTACACGTTATAATTATAGTAATTGCAAAAATTACAAAACAATCCCTAATGTACTCTTAAGTCTGATGCACGTGGCAAAAAAGCCCAATTCATCTGGACCATTCATCTAAACTAATTAAGGGTCAGAAAAGGTGCTCACGAGCTCATCTGTCAAGGGGGTGTGCACCGGATCCAATATATATATATATATATATATATATATATATATATATTTTTTTTTTTTTTTTTATCTTGTTGCTTTCCCGTCAATGGACACAAAATCTATTGCTCAGAAGCAGAACAGCTCCGACTGAACTGCTGGAAATTGTACTCCAGAAGAAAAGAAACGACGAAGTAGACAAAGGAATTGGACTTCTCATGTTTCTGTGAACAGAAGCAATGGTGTCAGCCATTCTTACCACACAGGCTCTAAACTCACCCTCTTCTTCCATTGAATTTCATGGCATTTTGGGCTCAAATTTCATCCGATGTCCTTGTTTTACGATTACTGGAAGACCCATTTATGCCGTTCCAATCGAGAGGTCCCGGCTGAAGAAGCAAAGTACGAGTATCGGCCCCGTAAGAATCGCTTGCTCATTGGGTAACGCTATAATCGACAAAAAAGAGCTGGATTTCAAGCCTTCTTTCGATGAGTACTTGAAAGTTATGGAGTCCGTTAAAGAAAATAAGAAAACGGTTGGTGACCGAAGTGAAAGAGTCGGACAAAACCGTGATTCTGGGGAACCGGGACGGCAATCGCGTCCTGTGGAAAAGAAAAAGGCCCTCTCAGATTCTATGTCGCCGAAATCTGGTGGTGAGAAAATTCAAATTCAATCGAGAACTGTGAAGAAGTCGCTGCTAAAACCTAATAATGACAACCCTAGAGTTGAAGAAAGAAATAGGGTTGAGCTTATGGAGATGGACAGAGCTGCCTTCAAATCAATGGAAGAGTATGGTGAAGATGATGCTTATGATAAGCCCAGAGTGTCAAAAGCCGAGATGGAAGAGAGAATTCAGATGCTTGCGAGAAAGTGAGTTGTGTTTACCCTTCTCAATATGCACATTACAAATTTCTTGCTTAGCATAATTATTACGGAGTATATTGCTTCTAGTAATATGTTAGCTGAGTAAGTTTGGCATCACCAGAAGTGCTAATGGTGATAATGTTTTGATCTTTTGGCATATAAATCACAGTTATCACTAATTAATTGTCCCGGTATCAATATTTTCAGCAAAGTGTGAGACTTTCGTTTTAAGTGGTTCTAGAGTACTGACATTGCTTAATCTCTCAAAGTAAAAACGAGTTCTGAATCCCAAATTACCTCCTGACATGGCATTCCTGGTTCCCGGCTATCCATAAAATCACCTCCTGGACATGTTGCTTAATCCCAAATTACTGTACTTATAAAAATATTTCTTTTATGAATTCCGCTAAAAGATAAATCTGGACTTTTGGAGATATTAAACTTTATTTCTTGAATTCTTTGAATCAAGAAAAAGGTCAAAAAACTTGCTTAAAAGCCTTAAGTTTCTTGTTGAAATATTACTGGGTTTAGGGAACTCAATAATGACTGATACTGTAGTTCTTGGTGCTTGTTGCTCAAAATATGTAAATGATCAAGGTGCTCATAGAAAACTTCATTTCTGATTGATGGTAATGATTTTTTATTTATTATTTATTATTATTATTATTATTTTTTTTCCAGTCTGAATGGTGCAGATATTGACATGCCTGAGTGGAAGTTTTCCGAAATGATGCGAAGTGCTAAAATCAGATTTTCAGATCATTCTATGTCAAGGATTATTCAAATATTGGGTAAATTGGGAAATTGGAGGCGAGTACTACAAGTTATCGAGTGGATTCAGTCACGTGAGCGCTTCATATCATACAGGATAAGGTATATTTGATCTTTCATCTCCCTACAAATTTTCATCACAAACAGGCGAAACAGTTGATATGCTTGAGTTAAAATTGTGAATTCAGGTTTTAATTCTTTTCACTTGGTGTTTACCTGGTATTTCGGTGACTTTCTTCAAGTATTTTCACATATTAAAAATATTTATTTGTGTCTTATACTTGCATATCCATGAAATATTAGCATGTGATGTGCATTTTTGGAACATCTCTTTCTGAGGCAAGGATGTCTGTTCTTTGAAGAGTGAAATGTACTCCAGATAAATTATGCATGGAAACCATAAACATTAACTTTTAAAAACCATTTATCTTTAATCTTATTTACTGTCTAATGTTCATTGACTGAATAGCTTGTGCTACTTTAAATTATACCAAATATTGCAAAGATTATTTGTCTGATGCCAGCTTCTCTTCTTATCTTAAAGTGTACAGTTTAGTGCACTGTAAGAAACCTCTGATATTTTTTATTTTTAAATTCTTAAGATATATTTATAACGCTGCTCTTGATGCACTTGGGAAGGCAAAGAGGCCAGTTGAGGCACTCAATTTGTTTCATGAAATGCAGGTAATGTGTACAAGGATGGTCAATCAATCAATTATGAACTGTCCATAGTTTTGATATGAACAGTGTTGATATAACATGTTAACTCTGTACTAAATAAATAATCTTAAGCAACTCACATCATTCCCTCTTAAACATCTTTCCGGCAGGAAGATGTGTCCTCGTATCCAGATCTTGTGTCTTATCACTCTATTGCTGTAACTCTTGGACAAGCAGGACATATGGAGGAACTATTTTATGTGATTGAAAGCATGCGATCTCCACCCAAAAAGAAGTTAAAAACTGGGATTCTTGAGAAGTGGGATCCACGACTAGAGCCAGATAATATAATCTATAATGCTGTAAGTAATTCAAGATTGTTTGGCATTTAAATTCATTTTGGAGCACCTTTGTTAATCTAATTGACCTTTAACCTCAGGTTTTTAAATGTAAAGTCTTGTGAAATTTTCAATGTTTTGCCATTTCATAGTCACTGCCTTTGCTTGCATACAAAAAAAAAAACAGTAGGAAAATGCTAACTTCTTTTTAACCCGATAGGATTATGTCTTTGAGAAGTAAATATGTGCTTCAAATAGTTAGGATACTGTACTAGATACCAACTTATGTGTCCCACAAAATTCCATTTGAATACAGTAGCAGGTTATATACTGTTTATTAAAGATTATAAAAATTGAAAATTCTGACATTCTGCTTATTATGTAAAGGTCCTAAATGCTTGTGTTAACTGTAAAAATTGGGAAGGTGCCCTTTGGGTACTGCAACAGCTGAAGCAGCAGGGGCAACAGCCTTCTAGTGTAACATATGGGTTAGTAATGGAGGTAATGCTCTTTGGTGAATATTCTTCAGACTTCAGTTGGTTGCAAATGAATGGCATGTGGTTTTAAATATTTGAATATTTTCATAAATAAATATATAATTATGGCATTATGTATTAATTTGATCATTTTACTAAGAAATCTGACCACATATATCAACAGCAGAGGAGCTTTTTCATTCTTTGTTCTGTGTGTGTGTGTGTGTGTGTGTTCAACTGTTCAACTGCTTCTGCATAATTTTATAGTAGAGAACTAAAATGCCTGAACTGGCTTTCTATATTCCTGCAATATATTGGGTTCATATCTCTTCGTTAAGACTGACTTTATGAAGATTGTCTGAAGCAATGTCATCATACCTTTTAGCCTTTCATAAAATTTTGAGAAAAATGAGAAAATATTATGAATTCCTTATCCAAAGTGGGCACTGAAAATCTTTTCAGATTATAACCATAGTGAATGACAATAAAGGGTTTGGCCTACGACTATGAGTGTTTTCAAATTGTGTGCCTTCTACTTTTGAGTGACTCCTTTAGTTCTTGTGCTTGGCTATGCTTTTATTTTTTCTCTTTAGTTACTCAAAAATTTTAAAAAGTACGGAGTAAATATCTCTCCTCAATATCTTTGGTTGGCTGACACTTCAAACTGGTTGTCTATTTTGGGCAGGTCATGCTTGCATGTGGCAAATACAACTTGGTACATGATTACTTCATAAAATTGCAGAAATCATGTATTCCCAGTGCTTTAACCTATAAAGGTAATCTGGTGCTTCAAATCTAGTTACTTAAGATGTTGCATTGCCTGTTTTAATTATGAAATATTATATATATATATATATATATATATATATATATATATATATATATATATATATATTAAAAATTTTAAGTTGTCTTTTCCACCTGCAGTACTAATAAATACGCTTTGGAAAGAAGGTAAAACGGATGAGGCCATACTGGCTGTAGAAGACATGGAAAGACGAGGAATAGTGGGCACTGCTAGTTTGTATTATGATCTTGCTCGTTGTCTTTGTAGTGCAGGAAGGTGGCAGGAGGCGCTAATACAGGTACATTTCGTGTGCTCAAATGTTCTTGGGCTCGTGTCTTTATTTGGGTCGTACACATTGTGACATTTGTTGAGCTGTATGTTATCTTCATGTTGATCTTATTGGGCATTTGTGTAGTTTGTTGAAGGGGTTATTGGAGGTGGACATTTAGATAAGTTCAGCTAATATTCCACCACCAAGCTAGATTATGATTGTTAGTCCCTAAACTGTTTCCAATGGGACAAAATGTTTTGAAAAGAAAATTTCATTGCGATGACTGGCATTGCATTTTCTAGATTCTAGCTAAAGTGGACCCTCTGGATTTTCAATTTTTTATATATATAGGGGAAGGTTCGAGTGAGAATATTCTCCGACGTAAAAAGTGAGGACTGATCTAATCCCTTCATTTGGGTAAATCAACGGTTGAGGGTAGCTAAAAAGTATAGGGAAAAGGGGCAGGGTCATTTTTATAAATATTGCAAACTTAAAAGCTTGTCATAATAATAAAATTGATCCTGTATTTTTTTTACTAAAACCTCAACCGCTGATGAACTTTAATTGGGCGGCCCAGATCAGTCCTCACTTTTTACACGGGCTGTTCTCATTTGAACCCACCCCTATATATATATATATATATATACTTGACGAGGCCTAAGGTCATGTTAATTTGTTTTCAAGTGTTGACAACTTAATATGATATGTATTATAGGTTTCAAAGAGGATAAAAGTTTTATTTAACATTGCTACACATAAACAACGATCACCTTCTGTTAGGTAGGCTGGTAGGAGACTAGTGAGTGACATTCTGGAAAAGTATGCCCATATACTTCTAAGGAACTTGTATGTTCTCATATTTCTTGCCACAAAAAGAATTCTAACCTTTGAAATCTGTCATATCTTCTCCATTTTGTACAGGTTGACAAAATATGCAAAGTTGCAACAAAGCCTCTAGTGGTGACCTACACTGGTTTAATTAAAGCTTGTATAGATTCTGGGGATGTTCAGAGTGGAGTCTATGTCTTCAACCACATGCACAACTTTTGCTCACCAAATTTAATAACCTATAATATACTCCTCAAAGCTTACCTTGATCATGAGTTGTTTGAAGAAGCAAAACAATTGTTTCTAGGCTTATTAGAAAATGGAAACTGTATTAGAAATAAATCAGATTGTAAAGATATGGTTTTGCCCGATATCCATTCATTTAACTTGATGTTGGATGGATTTTCTGCTCAGCTAAAGTGGGATGAAGTCGAGTTTATATACTTACAAATGCTGAAACATGGATACCACTTCAATCCAAAACGCCACCTTCGCATAGTACTACACTCCTGCAATGCTGGAAAGGTATTCTTCTGCCCGCCCTATACACTTGCTAATACTCTCCTTCTATACGTCTCAAGATTATGGTTCGTGATTTCTGATGCATCATATTGGAAATTCCTTGGAATAAATTTAGTTTGTAACTACCCTGAGTATCTTATATCTCTTCTTAAGGGAATTCATTGCTCTCCTATACTACTTTGCCATTTGCTGTGCTTTGCAAAATAGAATATCCAATACCAACACTTATTTTAGAGTTAATAGTAAAAAACAAACATGCATTTTTCTCAATGGGAAAATCAAGAATGTGAAGTACATACTCTCATGTGGCAAATTATACCATGGACTAGGGTCTACCTTGCATTGTGGACCCTGGTCCAAAATAACCTTCAAATTATGTACCTACAGTTAACAGTTTGTGTTTGCAGTTATCATGTTAATATGTTGTCTCCAGTTAACATATGTTGTACCTGCAATTAAGAGTTTGTGTCTGTAGTTAACATGTTATGTGCTTTCAATTTATTTACAAACACATAATTTTTGGATCAGAGGTCCACAATGCAAGATGGACCTGGTCCCTGGTATAACAATTGTCCTCATGCCTGGCAAACAATAATATATTTATCTCTGGTTTGTGTTAGATGGGCCTTATCCATGTCATGGTTTGTATTTTAGCTGATAAAAGATGCTTATTTACCATCGCACTCCACTTTGTGCTTAGGTGGGAATTTTGGAAGCGACATGGAAGCATTTGGACCAGGTCGATAGGAAACCTCCACCACCCCTAGTCAAAGAAATGTTTCTGGTGTTGTTGGGAAGACGGGACTTTACTTCTGCCCTTGCCTGTGTTGTTGCTCGGGCGCCTACTGAGTCGCAGGTATTTTCCGCCAAGTGCTGGTTACAGTTTTTGAATGGCAACCGCCATCGCATAGAGTCAGATAAACTTGTTGCATTGCTATATGAGCTTAGCATGTGTAGTGGTAGGACTGAAAATGTTTTGCTAGAGAATCTAATGGCTTCTTGTAAAGAATTTTTGAGTACTCATAGTGATATGGCATAGGTTTACTTTGGCACCCTATCTGGTTTAGTCAAATAGCATAGGTTTATGCAGAAATTCAGTGTCCCTGCCTATGAATATGTGACATCCTGACTACCACTCAGTCACAGAATTTGTGGAAATAGTGTTGTGTAAATATTATTTGTTTCTAGCAAAAAGCATAGAGAAAATGGCCAAATAAGTCTTATTTATCAGTAACCAATAAGGTACAAGTAAAATTGACATTCAGACCGTCGTTGACCACCATCATTCACATAAAAAATGACCATAGCGACCGTCGTTTTTCTTCGCCACGATCTCTGATTGCCTTCTTGAAGGCGACTATCGCTGATTGCATTTTTCATTGACAATAGCAATCACTGAATGTGGAAATTTTAATGATTGGTTATTCTCCGTGAACAATTGGTTATTGGACCCAAATGTATTAAAATGACAAGTTCAAGTGTTTAATTGTAACTTTTTTAATTTTAAGAGTTTAATTGCAAGGGCTTATTTGACTCTTTACTTAAAAGCATATGTGCATGCTTTTCCCTAATATTTTTAAGAAAGAGTTAATACCATCTAAGGTCCTCCGAGTATAGTGATTTTGCCACGTTTAGTCTTAAACTTTCAAATTAACCATCCGTGGTCATTCGACTTTCAAATTTAACCATTCGTGGTCCAAGTTAACCACCCATGGTCCTTCAACTATTAAATTTTAACCAACCATGGTCCTTTCAAGAGGACCACGGCTGGTTAAATTTTGAAAGTTGAAGGACCATGGGTGGTTAACTCGAATCACGAATGGCTAAATTTGAAAGTTGAATGACCACAGATGGTCAATTTGAAAGTTTAGAACTAAACGAGACAAGACCACTATACTCGGAGGACTTCATGTGGCATTAACTCTTTTAAGAAATATAATAATGTGTGTAACAAATAAGGTTGGGTTGATATTCACCTGGTCCTTGAATTAGTCACTTGAACCATGCTATATTATATCTAATGAGTTTTACGATGAACAATACCGGATTACCTAGTTCATATGTGATATGTTTGTTGGAAAAATTCAAAGAGGAATATGGGGAATAGAATTGGTAGTCCTTCTTGCGTAAGTTGCGCTTCTTTTTGTGGCCATCAACTTTGGCGTTAATTTGTGGACGTCACCATTTTTCTTTGATTGGCTGAGATGGAGGAGCTACTTACTATATAAGTACTATCGAGACACACCTGACTTCGAGTCATTTATTCTATTCTCCTTCTCTTTCCTTTCGTCTGAGTGAAGTTTGCCTACGCGATTGCTAGTGCAAGCTATCCGTAGTTGGTCTATGTAGTCTGTCAAAAGCGTGCCAGGGTTCTAACTGCACCATTACCGAGCAAATAACGCTTTTAAGGTAGTGTTATTATAACACAGCACAGATTTTCTTTTAACCATACACCCGTAGTGTTCGTGCTTCTTAAAAGGCTTCCACATCGCACGTTGACGTTGTGACTATATTAACTTAGACGTTTGAGGTTCGAGCTTAGACTCGTGAGTATAAATTTACAAAATTTAAAAAATTATCTTCAAAAAAAAAATAAATTTAAAAAATTATTAAATTTTTATCACGATTGAACTAAGAAAGTAAGGGACCTATAAGTATCGAATAAAAAAATCATGTTGGGAGCTAGGACTTGGCCACTTGGGATTTCTATTTGGGATTAGCCTAGTTAACACAAGGTCAAACTTATTAGCAATGAAGTAAACTATTGAATTGCCATCTAGCAACATGGCAATTCATTGTTGAATTACAATTCTTCAAAAATTATTATTCAATTACAATAAAACAAAATCTCACTTTATCATTTTGCGTCGAATTTGGATATAAAAATATCAATTTCTGTAAATCAAGTTTAGATTTTAAAATTATTTTGTTTATTTTATTTGACAAACAGTGTAACACCACCGATTTCCATACCGATTTAAAACTTAATAATCTAACCATAAAAAGCATACACATCGGAAGTCTAAAAATGAAATAGATGGAAAACGTAGAGTGTTATGTCACGTCCACACAACGGTGAACGCACAGGCGTAAACAACGTAACATTAACATAATCTGTCTATATAGGAACAAGGTCAACAACAACAAGTCTAAAGTCTAGCAAAGGGCACGCAGGCCAAAGCATACTACAAGGATTGAGGGATCTATTCTATCCGTCTCTAGATCGCGCTCGACCCTACTCGGCACCTGAAAGAAACACATAAATATATGGGACGACGCCCGGTCAGCGAATGATGCTTGGTAACCCACCAATACATGTGAAATATCATACATAGATATGATATATATACACAAAATCATTTGCGAAACGGGATATAGTATATATATGTTTAAAACCAAGAATAGAAGTCAATCACAAGCCTCATACACTCATAACAAAGACAAGGGAACACATCCCAAGACATCAAGAAGTGACAACGACACCCAAGAACGGCTCAAGGCGTATTCTACCATCACACAGTAGAATATCACCCGACATGCATAAATCAAGAGAATAAGGACACTCACATTGGCAACACACGCCTTGGCAACACATGCCTTTGTGACAACACATGTCACAAATAGAGAAATACACAACAATGGCAGCACATGCCTTCGTGACATCACCCATCACGAATTGATATGCCTTCATTATGCCCGGTTCCAACCTTATGGCTACCCCCAACCTTATAGCTAGTCCCAACCATTACCTCCAGGACCCCTGTACATACAAGTCAAACCTTTTCCCTCCGAGGACCGTCGTCCCCATCCGTCGATAAACCGCCAACAAATCCACCAATTCATAGTTCACGAGGGTACCGATCACACACATGGCAACACATGCCTCCCAAGAAATACGTGAACTCGACACACAGGTCACAAACTCCATAATCACGTCATGGCCACCACGAGGACCACTGCCGTACCTGGGTCACTAATGTCCCATACCATTAATCGTGCAATCCAGGTACAGCCACACACACAACACCATCACAGGAATCAATCAATGGATCACAACGAAGATATGAAACTATACTCAACAAAGGAAGGATCACAATCCGACAACAACGATGATTAACACAAGCATCATCCACAATAGGATAGGACAAACCACACACACTAGCATTTAGACACCAAACTAGCATGCTTATCAAACGGGTAAACTAAACATAGTTCCGTATAACATACAAGACTCATCATGGTTCAACGAATCACAAGGTTGAACACTTAGCACGATTCAAGACACCAAAACCTACATGGATTCCTACCATATAATTCAAGACATACGAAACATCAAGAAGACACTCAAAGAGTTCCACAAAAGAACATTGGAAAGTCAAAAGACCAAATACCGAGTCAAAAGAATCACGGGGAACAAATACCCGCCCAACACCAACATACGTACCCGCGGGTTGGTCCACGGGTGGACCCCCACCCGTGGTTCCGCCCGCGGGAACACAGTCTCCCACACGCCTGTACCCCGCGGGTGGGGCGGCGGGTGGACGCCTACCCGCCGTTCCGCCCGCGGGTACACCTCTGTACCACAAATTATCCCTTCGGGGATTTTCAACACCAAGCTCAAATTCAAGTCCAAAACATGCCAAATCTCACCAAATACAACAAAATGACTTGAATCAAAGGAATAGCCAAGCAATGGCATACATGAACCCTAATAACAAGCTCTAGATATGCATTTTCACAAGACAATGCATCAACACTTACATTTCATAGCAAAATCACATGTAGAATCCAATAAATCATCATGTAGGTAAGCAAAATAGATTTTGTAGAGCATGAGTTACCACTTGTAGACAAAAACCTTCACTTAACACTTCTCAAAGCTCCTAACAAGGTTCACCTTCCACACCCACTTCAAGTACACACCAAAAGATCATAAAGATTCTACCTTTAGAAAAAGATACCTTAGAAAACACTAAAAACACAAAAAGGAACATAGATCTTACCCTCCTAGATGCTCAAGAGTAGGAAATGTGGAATCTTGGAGACAAACTTTGAAGATCTTGGAAAGTCTAAACTTAGCTTGGAGAGAAAGTTAGCTAGGTTTTTAGAGAGAAGGGAGAGTTTTTTGCTTTGAAAGTGTTAGGATAGAAATGGGAGATGTCTCCTAGGTTAACTTGGAATACAATCATGAAGGAAATGTCTTCCTTACCTTTACTAAGATGAAAGAGTGTAAGGGAACAAGGGAACTACTCACAAAGCTTTAGGTACAACACTTGACTTGGGTTGACTAGTCAATTACTAGTCCCCGACTATTGAATTTTCAGGAATTTAAAGGATTAAATTACCAATTGGATTAGGATTAATTACTTAATTAATCCCTAAATAGAATCCGGTTTTACTTGGTGTCACATCCACTCCCCCCTTAAAAGAAGCTTCGTCCCCGAAGCTTGGGTACGTGGAATTAAAACAAACGGTTGAACGAAACAACAATGTGACAAGAGTGTCAAAAACATCCTCTTTGGTCAAAACTTAAAGGATAAAGATACCAAAAGCAAGTAAGTGGTCATGTTATTGCAAGGATTGAAGAATTAACTAACGAAGATATTGAGCATAACAAACTCTAAGCCAAACACAACCACCAACTTCTAACCAACACCAAAGATCTAAACAACTAGCTCCTAGCACAAGCCCCAAAGCTAACTACTCAACCAACAAGCAAGCCAAAGCAAACACACAAGCACACAACAAGCAACTAGCCCACGGTGACAACAACCAAAAAGATAACAACAAGCTAAGGAAGGGAAGACGGGGGTTACCACAACACCACGCTAGAACGACTCGCTCTCCAATTCGTCGGTGCCTTCCTCGGACTCTTCATCATCACCTCTTCGTCTCGAACTGGCCTCAATCTGATCTAACCTCTGATGGACGGCAACAAACTGCGTCTTTATAAAAGCGAAGCCTTCTTCGATCATCTGGCTTTGTTGACGAAGCAAGGTGACCACACGCTCCTCGTGCGTCATAGCATCTTGCTCTCTCTTGGTTCAGGCTTCTCTTCTCCTTCGGTTTTCTTCACTCTCCGGATCACTTTCCTCCTCCTCGGCAGCTTCTCCCGCCTTTGCTTCCTCCTCTTGGTCTCTTTCTTCATCATCCCCCACATCACCTCCCAAACTCTGGACCGCAAGGTTCAACTTCCCAACCGGGATCTCGAGCTCGACCACCAACTCATCTCTTTCTTCAGGGGTCTTCCTGGCAACTTCTTCAAGAGTAATGTAATCACCATCATCCAACTGGTACAAGTTGCAACTCCGCAGGTTTATGGCATCTAACACCAACTTACTACAGCATTCGGTACACACCCTTCCACAGACACGCCTTTCTTAACAAAAATCCAACTCAACACCATACCGTAAGGTAGGCTCTTCCAGTTGTGGTCACGGCAAAAGACCATGTGTTGCAACATCAGGGCAGGCATATTAAACTTTACCATGTTCTTCAGACAAAAAGCAAAGGTGCACTCCAATTTTCCCAACAACCGACTTTTGTTGTTATTGGGCAACAAACAATCTGACACAAGCATTACCAAGATCCTTTGCTCGGCAGACAACCACTTCTTCTCCGGTCTGGAAGCTTGAGTGAAACCACTCGTGCGACCCCATGGTATCCGTATTAATCCAAGAATTACCACTATACAGAGAGACTCCCGTAGTGGTCAAACTTAAGAGTTGGGCTAACCTGTTTTCAGACAGAACCACTTTCACACCTCTCACCTTAGAGGTGATTTCAAGCTTTCCCCCTTCTTTTGTCACAACCATGCAACGGTAAAACTCTTTAACCAAGCTTGGGTATGTCTCGGCCCTTATGGCGAGAAACCCATCTAACAAACCTTGATATCTAAGCATATCCAACAAAGAACTAGGAAAGGATTCCGGGTCAAAAGCTTTACCTTCAAGAACGAGATAATGGGCATCCACCCATTCCGCTTTCCTTGCCAAACTTGACCTCCTAGGCATGGTTAAAGATGACCCAAAGCTCCAAGAGAAGACCCAAGGCTTTTCTCCCATTTTTCTCTTCTTCCTTCACGGTGCCTCACCCTCTCGCTGCTCTCTCAACTTCGCGGCAGCTTAGCAGGTCGACGTCGAAGCTCCGGTGGTGGCGGTGGTCTGGCGGCGACGGGGACAGGGTGGGTAGGTCGGAGACGGGTGGTGGGGTGGGGTGTGCTCGGTGGTTCTCACGGGTAGAAGAAGGGAAGAAAGGAAAAATAAGGGTTTTGGAATTTGGGGAAAAATTGGAAAGAAGATGATTTAATTTGGAAATTTTGGGTAAACTGAGAATTTATGGGTTAAATGGAATTTAACTTAGGTAAGGTTCAAGAAACATAATTAGGTCAAGTGGTACAAGGGTTGGGTTGACAAGTGATAAACCCAAGTTCAAAACTCAAAACTTGCAAATAAAATTTACTTGGTCTTTTTAAGCTTCACAAGAAGGAATTCTATGGATTCTCCTATTCCAATGTTCAAAGAACACTTGGATGGATCATAGCTCATTTTGGAGGTAAACAATTAACTCTACGAAATGCTTACCCCTAAGACTAAAAGAATCACGCATCAAGGGAAAACACGGCAAGGAAAACAAGGCAACTCAAACGGGCAACGAAAGAAACAAGGCAATGCACAAAAATAACAAGGAACGAGATGCGTTCTAAAGACAAGGGTAGGCTAGGAAAAGGGTTACCTGCTATCTCCTCCTCCACCAAGCCCTCGGTCTCCGCCTGCGATCGTCCCATCACGAAGACTCTCCCCGACGACCTAGTCCCGGCTGCTCCACGGCTCGAGCTACCTCTTGCTGCTCCACTGGGTCCCGTCGATGGTGGCAACGCCCTTTAATTGGCTTGCTGAGGGCATTCAGCGATCTTATGTCCTCGGTCTCCACAACGATAGCACCGGAATGCATGGCCATTGCAATCCTTGCCCGCGTGCTCTTTCCCACATTTATGGCATGCAAACTTCTTGACTTGACTCCCGGGCTCAGCTCGATTTGGTCCTTGGGTTGGAGATGATGCATTCTTGGCTTGGAAGCTCGGCCATGGCTTCTTGAAGTTGGAAGAGCCTCCACTCTCGGTCCTCTTTCTTGCAAGCTCAAAGGATCCACGCTGTAGCTGCTGAACACGGTACAAATCCGCAGCACTCAGGTATGCTTCCTTCAAAGAGCTCGGCCTGCTCACTGTTAAGGCCTTATGTGCTTCGTAGTTCAAGCCAGCTACGAACTTCTCAACTTTGGCGAGTTCTATTGGGACAAGCATCCGGGCGAAGCGTGCAAGCTCTAGAAACCTCTTTTGGTACTCAACCACTGATGAAGAACCTTGATGAAGATGTAGAAATTCCTCATACATTGCAGCTCTAACATGCGCTGGGTAGAATCGTTCACACATCCGATCCTTCAAAGCAGTCCAATCAAAGCCAGGCTCCTCGAGACAAGCTGGGACCTCATGTATCCACCACAAGTCGGCCTCGTGGCAGAAGTAGAACTTTGCAAGCTCTACTCTCCGCTCCTCTGGACAACCAACAACCGAAAAGATCTTCTCAAACGTCCCCAACCATTCTTCTAGGACAATGGGATCTTCTTCGCCCGCGAACGTCGGAGGTCGATAGCTCGACACCAGACGGCCTAAATCCCTCTGTCCGGCCGGCTGCGGAGGTGGCACAGGATGGTTGTTGTGCAACAACGCCTCACTGAGGGTCTGCATAGTCTGTGTGAGCTGATGTAGATTCTGGGCAAGCTGTTCGTTCGTCGGGGTCTCCGGTGTACGTGCACGCAGATGAGGAGGCATCGCGAAGCTTCTACAACAACAACACTGTTACAAACAAGGCAACACACAAGCAAACAACCGAAAGCAACACACAACTCACTGCGCGTCCTAAAAGTCCTAAGCCTAAACATTTAGATTCTTATGGTTACTTTAAGGTCTCAAGCCACACTTAGCCACTTACAAGTCTAGACTCTACCATCCTAGGCTCAAACCTAGGCACTGATACCAACTGTAACACCCCCGATTTCCATACCGATTTAAAACTTAATCATGCATATAATCTAACCATAAAAAGCATACACATCGGAAGTCTAAAAATGAAATAGGTGGAAAACGTAGAGTGTTATGCCACGTCCACAAAACGGTGAACGCATAAGCATAAACAACATTAACATAATCCGTCTATATAGGAACAAGGTAAACAACAACAAGTCTAAAGTCTAGCAAAGGGCACATAGGCCAAAGCATACTACAAGGATTGAGGGATCTATTCTATCCATCTCTAGATCGCGCTCGACCCTACTCGGCACCTGAAAGAAACACATAAATATATGGGACGACGCCCGGTCAGCGAATGATGCTGGTAACCCACCAATACATGTGAAATATCATACATAGATAGGATATATATACACAAAATCATTTGCGAAACGGGATATAGTATATATATATATGTTTAAAACCAAGAGTAGAAGTCAATCACAAGACTCAATACACTCACAACAAAGACAAGGGAACACATCCCAAGACATCAAGAAGTGACAACGACACCCAAGAATGGCTCAAGGCGTATTCTACCATCACACAGTAGAATATCACCCGACATGCATAAATCAAGAGAATAAGGACACTCACATTGGCAACACATGCCTTGACAACACATGCCTTTGTGATAACACATGTCACAAATAGAGAAATACACAACAATGGCAACACATGCCTTCGTGACATCACCCATCACGAATTGATATGCCTTCCTTATGCCCGGTTCCAACCTTATAGCTAGTTCCAACCATTACCTCTAGGACCCCTGTACATACAAGTCCAACCTTTTCCCTCCGAGGACCGTCGTCCCCATCCGCCGATAAACCGCCAACAAATCCACCAATTCATAGTACACGAAGGTACCGATCACACATATGGCAACACATGCCTTGGAAACACATGCCTCCCAAGAAATACGTGAACCCGACACACAGGTCATAAACTCCATAATCACGTCATGGCCACCACGAGGACCACTGCCGTACCTTGGTCACTAATGTCCCATACCATTAATCGTGCAATCCAGGTACATCCACACACACAACACCATCACAGGAATCAATCAACGGATCACAACGAAGATATGAAACTATACTCAACAAGGGAAAGATCACAATCCGACAACAACGATGATTAACACAAGTCATCATCCACAATAGGATAGGACAAACCACACACGCTAGCATTTTGACACCGAACTAGCATGCTTATCAAACGAGTAAACTAAACATAGTTCTGTAGAACATACAAGACTCATCATGGTTCAACGAATCACAAGGTTGAACACTTAGCACGATTCAAGACACCAAAACCTACATGGATTCCTACCATATAGTTCTAGACATACGAAACATCAAGAAGACGCTCAAATAGTTCCACAAAAGAACATTGGACAGTCAAAAGAATCACGGGGAACAAATCCCCGCCCAACACCAACATACGTACCCGCGGGTGGGGCCACGGGTGGACCCCCACCCGTGGTTTCGCCCGCGGGAACACAATCTCCCACACGCCTGTACCCTGCGGGTGGGGCGGCGGGTGGACGCCTACCCTTTGTTCCGCTCGCGGGTACACCTCTGTACCACAAATTATCCCTTCGGGGATTTTCAACACCAAGCTCAAATTCAAGTCCAAAACATGCCAAATCTCACCAAATACAACAAAATGACTTGAATCAAAGGAATAGCCAAGCAATGGCATACATGAACCCTAATAACAAGCTCTAGATATGCATTTTCACAAGACAATGCATCAACACTCACATTTCATAGCAAAATCACATGTAGAATCCAATAAATCATCTTGTAGGTAAGCAAAATAGATTTTGTAGAGCATGGGTTACCTCTTGTAGACAAAAACCTTCACTTAAAACTTCTCAAAGCTCATAACAAGGTTCACCTTCCACACCCACTTCAAGAACACACCAAAAGATCGTAAAGATTCTACCTTTAGAAAAAGATACCTTAGAAAACACTAAAAACACAAAAAGAAACATAGATCTTACCCTCCTAGATGCTTAAGAGTAGGAAATGTGGAATCTTGGAGACAAACTTTGAAGATCTTGGAAAGTCTAAACTTAGCTTGGAGAGAAAGCTAGCTAGGTTTTTAGAGAGAAGGGAGAGTTTTTTGCTTTGAAAGTGTTAGGATATAAATGAGAGATGTCTCCTAGGTTAACTTGGAATACAATCATGAAGGAAATGTCTTCCTTACCCTTACTAAGATGAAAGAGTGTAAGGGAACAAGGGAACTACTCACAAAGCTTTAGGTACAACACTTGACTTGGGTTGACTAGTCAATTACTAGTCCCCGACTATTGAATTTTCAGGAATTTAAAGGATTAAATTACCAATTGGATTAGGATTAATTACTTAATTAATCCCTAAATAGAATCCGGATTTACGGGGTGTCACAAATAGAGATGGTAATTGATAGTGGAAATACAGTACTAGGTATTCTACTACTAGAGTACGTGCTCTTAGAGGTCAGGATGGAGGGATAACGGGTCGGTAGGCTCACTCTCTCTCCCCAAGTCTCAATAATTCCCCTCTACCTGCAATAAATGCGGGTATTCATAGGGACAAGGAGGCTTCTTCTGGGCTCCCGGCACGCTAGACATGTGGCCTTCATGCAACTAAAGGCGCTCTAACTGAGGAAAACACTTTACGTGTCACTCTACTTTGGAGGAAAGCCTACACGTACTCCAAGCGTGATAATGCTACACGTGCCTGTGGTCGGGGTGAACCGCGTGCTCCCAGACGGCCGACACGTAACCGCTTGGTACCGATCGGGTATTGTATCTGATGTGTAGCCGATCTAGACTCGACCGCTATGCTTGACACTCGGCTCGAGGGACAACTAGATATATGACTACTAAGAGCCCCCCAGCCCGTGCCTCTAACGAAAGCCTTCTGAGGAAGGGCTCGGGCTTAGACGGATATTCGCGAGGGGTCGGGATTATGGACACAGTGTCGATGTCGGCTCCGTTCCCGTGTGATGCGGGTTCACCGTAAGGCCTTCTAATCGAGCAATCGAGACCTTAGGAATGCGTTTCTCCACTGCTCGATTATCCTAGGGATCCGCACCAAACTTCTGAAACATGCTTGCTTTCCTGCCATTTTCAAGGCCTATATAAGGCCTTTCGCAAAACCCTATTTACACATCTTTTCTTGCTCTTGCGGTCGGACATCTCCGACCCATCTTTCAAATAGAGCTTGGACATCTTCCAAAGGTTTTTTGCTTCGAAGCTTGATCAACCGGTAAGTTTATTATACTATTGCTTTGTTTCACTTCTCTTTATGCGCTAAGCTCAATGTGCCCTGTGGCACGCTCGCCCGGGGTAAAAGCTACTCGGGTTTACACTAAAATACCCCTTATCCTCTTTGAAGGATACATGACCAGCTCCGACAGTGAAAACCCCTCGGTCGCTGATTATGACGACGAGGAAGAGGAGTTTACTGACCACACAGACACCGACGAGCTCGCGAATGAAAACCAATCGGATAGGGTTTTCGCTTCTCGTAGTGGTGAGGCCTCCACTCGGGAAGACCAAACGGCTAAATCTACGGAAGAGCGGCTGAGAGAGACAGAGGATGATGCAGCCGACAGAGGATGATGCAGCCGACCGAGATCAAGAGTCAGAAGTTCAACATGGGTGCGGGAAATCTCCTCGAACGCTCATTTCTGCTCTAAACCCCAATCTTTCTCCCCGTTCCTTAGTGCGCTTAACCGAGGCTTTGGCCGTCGAGACGGCCAGACCAGTGCCTAAGGTCCCCGAAATGATCTTTCTGAACATCGAGGTAGTGGAACAACACGAATGCTTCCTCAACCGAAAGGAAATGGCTGAGATCGCAACCTTACTGTCCGAGCGGGTTAAATTCGATACAACCAGAGCACTCAGGAATGTAATAGATCGGACAGACGGGGATTGGCTCGGGATGCATCTCGATTCCCTAAAAGCGCCGATATCCTTCCCTTTCTCGCCTTTTCTACTATCTTTCCTAGATTTTTACAAGGTTCTCCCCGGGCAGATATGTCTAAATGCCTATCGGATAATAGCGTGTTTTCTACAAATTTGTGCTCGGCATGAAGCCCCTTGCACCATTGAACTGTTCAACTACATCAATCAAGTTAAACAGCTACCGGCTAATTATGGAGGGGGTTTCTTGATGGCTCAATCCTGAGAGCATCTGTGTTCCATCGCTCGGCTTCCTGCAAACAACAAAGGGTGGAAGGATCGAATTTTCTCGATCGAGTATGTATAGCCGCTTCCAGTCAAACGGGTTTGGGCGACACACTTCACGGAGAATATTCAACCTAATCCGACCGACGAGCTACAAGAGGCAACCGCACGGATTTTCACAGAATTTCATGATTATAAGTTCTTCCGGTCGGCGGAGGCTTATACCAATGCTCGACTTCCACCGCCAAGATACGACCTTGATAGGAAATACACCCCTCAGCCGGTAGAAATCACGATCGCTATTCCACCTCCTAGGCCAGGACCCTCCAAGAAAGGGTACCTGTGCAAAACAATTTCCCGGTCCTCAAGGTTTTACTCCAGCCCTTCCGATCTTTACTTAATTGCATTAATTTAATCTTGCAGATATGAAGTCAAGTCGAGGATTCCCGAGCGGCAGTGCCAGTACCCGCGCGCCCCGACCTAAGGTGACGCTAGGGGGAAGAAGGCAGTAGGGCCTAGCGATACGAGCGCTGCTGGCCTGGGTGAGGCCGTATCGACCGCGATCCCTATGGTCACAACCGCGACTGCTGACATACCCGCTGTCGCAAGCGATCGGGGCACAGAGGTGCAGATCGTTCGTGCGTCTAACAAAAGAGGAAAGGAGAAGGCGGGTGAGTCCGAGGTCGAGGAGTTAGCTCCCTAGAAAAAGACCTGCAAGCCTACTTCCCCGGTCGACACCGTTCGGGGCGGTGTACATCAACCGTCTCTCTTAAACGAGATCAACGCCCTATTTCCTTCTGACGAGGCCATGCTCGATTGGATGGCCGAGCAGATATTCGAAGCCGGCGCTCGGGAACTGATTAAGGTTCATATTCATCATCCTTTCGTACTTAAAGTTACCCTTTGTGATCAGACTAAGTAACTTAAACCGTTTTGCAGATTACTCGGATCTTGACAGCCTTATATTATCGTGCCCGAGCCAACACGGAGACCGATGCCTTGAAAAAGGAAGTCAAAGAGCTCAAGCGTCGTCTCAAGATGGAAAGGCGACCGCCGAGGAAACCCGAACAACTACTGTGACCTTGGCACAGAAAGCGGTCGAAGAAGCAGAAACTGCTCGGAAAGAGACCAAAGGGCTGAAGCAATGGCTTGGCGATCGGGAAAAATTGGCCGAATTCCTTTGCAGCGACCAAGCTATGGCCGAGCAATTTTTCCGGGCGTTCCTTATGCAAAAGCTCAGTGATGACCTGCCATGGGTTTTTGGTGATTGGGCCTTCGCCTCAGGTCAGCGAGCTATGTTCCGAGACGTACAAACGTCTCTCACTGAAGTCTTTGAAGATGAAGACTTAAGAACTATCTTGGCTAATCTCCCAACCGATGTAGCTGATCCGGGTCCCAATCCATATGCCGACCAGCTGAGCTCTGACCCGAAGCCCGTCCAAGCCGATGCAGATCAACAGAACCCTAACCCTTAAGACTTAATCTAGACTTAATTTTTATTTTGCCTCCGTTTTGGAAGGGCTCAGACCCTTTACATTAGGGGTTATTTTTAACTTGCTTTGGTTTTATTTTTGAGGAGCTCGGTCCCTTTGTGCTGAGCGGTCTATCAGAACTTCGCAGACTTTATTCTATTAATATATATAATTTGCATTTTGCAATTTTAACTGTTCGTTACATTACCGCGCTGTTTTAATCGTAACAAAGTACGTTGTAGAGCAGACTGCCTAACTATACTAGCCCCGCAGCCCCCTCATTCTCTTAGTGTGCGGAACGGCAACTAAGAGAATTAGAGTGATGGCTAGTAGGATCAGTCGGGATTAAATGGCCTTATGCCCGACCAAGAGGTCTTGTATGAATCGGGTTAGACCGCCGGATGCGGTTTAGAGGTTTCACGCCGAGCGGGGTATCCGACCTCGAGGGTCCTTAGATGCCTGCCCCGCTTATCTTCTGATCCAAAGGGATCAGGCCCGAGCCATAGGATACGACACGGGTATGTTTGGTTTCTTTCATTTTTCGTTTGTACTCGGAACCCATTAGTAGATCGGAGCCTTGTCCTCATCGGTGTACCACCGGAACTTAAAGTTTATCGACATTGCGGTCGTCAAGTCGGAACCTCGTCCTCATCGGTATGGGACCGGAATAAAGTTTACGCGACGTTGTGGTCGTAGGTCGGAGCCTTGTCCTCATCGGTATGGAACCGGAACTTAAAGTTTATCGACATTGCGGTCGTAGGTCTGAGCCTTATCCAACCGGGTCCGAGTACTTATATAAGGGTTTTTTTTACACCAGTCATTACAACCTTAACATGCAAACATTACGATTAACTAATGGCTAGCCGCTTATCTATGCGAACAAGCCACTTGCATCCAAACTGCAACGAGTTACACACTGAAAGGTCGAGTACACATTAACTAACATCTACCCCGACCGTGTACAAAATAAGGAACAAAGGCTATGCATAACCGTTAAGACACGCCTAGTGACGAAACAACACCAAATTTTCTGAGTTCCAAGTCCGTTCAATCGGTCGTCCTGTTATAGTTTCCAACCTGTAAGTTCCCGGTCGGATAATTGCTGAAATTACATACGGGCCCTCCCAGCTCTGAGCGAACTTACCACCTTCTTGTGGTTGACTAGCTTCACGTCGCCGCAACACGTAGTCTCCCACTTGAAAGTACCGCGGTCGGGCTTGCACATCCCGACTGGCTTTCACTCTTTTCTGATACTCTGCCACTCGTCGAGCTGCTAGCTCACTATTTTCTTCCAAACAATCTAGATCGATTGCCAGTAAGCTTTCATTTCTTTCAGGGTCGTAATCCTTCTCGCGAGCGGTCGGGATCCACGCCTCAATTGGTAGTCTAGCTTTTGCACCATAGGCTAGAGCAAATGGAGTCTCTCGGGTCGCTTCTCTCGGGGTCGTGCGATACGTCCACAGTATAAAAGGGAGCTCTTCTGTCCAACTACGCCCGGACGCATAAAGTTTCTTCTTCAAGACGTCAAGTATGGTGCGATTAACATTTTCAACTTGACCATTTCCTTGAGGGTAGGCCACGGACGAATGCAGCGACTTCGTCCCTATTGTTGCAAGAAAGTTTTGGAAATATTGGCCTTCAAATTGTTTGCCATTATCAGTGATCAATTGGACCGGCACCCCGAACTGGGAGACCACGTTCCTCCAAAGGAAACGAGCACATTGGTGAGATGTTATGGTTGCGAACAGCTCAGCCTCAATCCATTTAGAGAAATAATCGATAGCAACAATTATGAACCGTCGTCGACCGGACAACTGAGGGAAAGGCCCAATTATGTCTACTCCCCAACGAGAGAACGGGACAGCGGTACTGACCGGTTGGTTAAATGTTGCTGGTCGTCCGGGCATCTTCGCAAACAATTGACACGCTTCGCACTCCTTTGCAAGCTTTTCACAATCGATCTGAATGGAAGGCCAATAATAACCGATCACCATAATCCTTCGAGCGAGCGACCGACCTCCTTGATGAGAAGAACACAGACCCGAATGTAACTCCGTCATCACTATTTGTGTTTCAAAGTCCGTAAGGCATCTCATCAACGGACCACCATAAGAACGCCGGTACAGGCGGCCGTCCACGACCTGAAATCTTGGTGCACGGAGCTTAACTTTGCGAGCCCTACCAGCATCCTCCGGTAGACGGTCCTCTTGGAGGTAGGTTATGATGTCCGATATCCAGTCTTGTTGTCCATCCTGAATTGGGGCAACTTCTAATCAGTCGATGCTCGGGGCTGGGAGTACCAAGACTCGAGCAAGTTTGGAGATGTGCTTAGGGGCTTCTTGAACAAGTTTCGAGAGGATATCAGCATCAGCATTGTCTAAACGGGGGACGTGCTTGACCGCATAAGCCTTGAAGCCGGTCAACTTTTCTAATGCCAAGTTTCTATACCTATACAAACGATCGCCATTAATCTCATAATCCTCCAGTACTTGCCCCACAACTAGTGAGGAATCGGTCTGGACTCGAACGTAGTCGGCACCGAGATCTTCGGCGTGTTGTAGGCCTGCAACGAATGCCCCGTACTCAGCTTCATTCTTGGTTGGCGAAAACTGATATATGAGCGCATAATAAACCTTGAAGCCTTCCGGGCTGGTGATCACGACTCCCCCTCCTGAATCACGCTTACTGCTGGACCCATCAGTGACCACCCCCCACCAAGAGGCGTCCGGATCAGACATGAACGACGTCTCGGTGTCTCTCGCCGTGCATTCCACAACAAAGTCCGCTAAAGCTTAACCCTTGATTGCCGGTCGAGGTTTGTACTCGATCGCGAATTGTGTTAACATCATGGCCCACTTAATCAATCGTCCCGACGACGTAGTCATGCGGAGAATGGCATTGATCGGTTGGTTTGTGAGCACTCGGATGGTTCTTCTTTGAAAATATGGTGTAAGATTTTTAGCCGCTGTATAGAGGGCTTAAATGACTTTCTCCAATTGAGAGTACCAGAGCTCAGACCTTTGTAGTGCACGGCTAACATAATATACCGGTCGCTGAATGCCTTCGGTGTCTGTTCGGCATAACACCGCGCTAACCGCTTGATCCGTGACAGCTAAATATATCTCAAGATCTTCTCTAGGCTTAGGTTTAGAGAGAACAATGGGAGACATTAGGTACTCCTTGAGATTGTCGAAAGTCGCTCGGCATTCATCGTCCCATGTGAAACAACTAACTTTTCTTAAAGTTTTGAAAAACGATAGCGCACGCTCTGCTAACTTCGATAAGAACCTGCTCAAGGCTGCGAGTCGCCCGGTCAGTAGCTGTGCCTCCCGGATTGTGGTCGGGGCCTGCATGTCGAGGATGGCTTTGACTTTGGAGGGATTAGGCTCGATCCCTCGTTTTGTCATCATAAACCATAGGAATTTCCCGGTCTCTACAGCGAACGTGCATTTGCTCGGGTTTAACCGCAATCGGTATGCCCGCATGATTTGGAAACACTCTCGCAGATGTTGGCAGTGCTGCGATCGGTCCCGACTCTTAACAAGCATATCATAGACATATGCTTCCATCGTGTTTCCAAGTAGTGGGTCGAATAAACGATTGATCATGCGTTGGTACGTCGCTCCAGCATTGCGCAGCCGAAAGGCATGACTCTGTAGCAATATAGGCCATCGGGCGTGACAAAAGATGTTTTACTTTCGTCTTCTTCAGCCATCATGATCTGATGCTAACCCTTGAACGCGTCCATGAAGCTCATCAGGTCAGCCCCAGCCGTCTCGTCTACCATCTGGTGAATGCTCGGCAATGGGTATGGATCTAAGGGGCAGGCTCTATTCAGATCAGTGTAATCTATACACATACGCTATGCCGGAGGCTTAGGGATGAGCACCACATTTGCAACCCAGTCGGGGAATACCACAGGCCGAACATGGCCGATTGCTGCTAACGTCTTGACTTCTTTTTTTTACAAATTCACGCCGATCGGTTGACAAGTGACGAATCTTCTGTATGACTGGTCTAGCCGTCGGGTTGACTGCCAAATGATGGCATATGATTGATTGATCTATCCCAGGCATGTCTTCGGGTCCCTACGCGAATATATTGGAAAACTCGCGAAGGACTGATAATATAGTGCTCTTCAACCCACTGGATAAAGATTTACCAATCTTGATGGTTCGATCCGGACGGTCTTCATGCAAAGGGAATTCCTCCACTTCTTCAAACGGCTCGGGCTGCTCCTTTCTAATCTCATCGTTTCGTTTTGATATTGTGTTCACCCGAGAGCTGTTAGCTTCTTTCCTGTTCACGGCTTGAAGATAGCACTTCCGTGCTGAATGGACGTTCCCCTTAAGGACACCAACCCCCTCTGGGGTCGGGAACTTCATGCATAGGTAGGGCATCGAAATTATCCCTCCCACCATAGCGATAGTCGGTCTGCCTAATATAGCATTGTGAACACATCGTAAGTTCACAACCACAAATTCCATCAATACTCGCACCGCTCGTGGCGGGGTGCCTAACTCTACAGGTAACATTATCTTCTCCTCAGGATGAATCATATCGCCAGTGAAACCGGACAGTGGTGTACCGATAGGCGTCAATTCAATCGGGTCAAGCTTCAACTTCTGGAAGACCTCCAAGTAGAGCACATTCACACTGCTTCAGTGTCAACCATGACACGCTGAACATCCGTCCCCATTATATCAATAGTGAAGACAAGCGCTTCAGTGCCTTGATCTGAATCGGTCGGGAGATCTTCAGGCGTGAATGTGATCGGTTCAACTTTTTGTCTCTTTGAGCCATCTATTGAGTCGATCGAATACATCGAATGGCGTTCTAACGAACAAGTGTCATCCTCAAGCCCACCAAAGATAACATGGATAACCTGTTTGGAAGCAGAGGCCGGGGGTCGTTAAGACCCTTGTCTCTCTTTCCTTGATCAGATCTCTTAAAACCTCTCTTCCATGATGATTTCTTGCTCTCTTCTTTCTTTGCCGCAAACTCGGTCAACTTCCCGGAATGAAGCAATTCTTCTATGAGTTGTTTCAAGTATGTGCATTCTTCCGTCTCATGCCCTTTACATCGATGGTACGTGCAATATTTATTCTTGTCCCGACCATCTTTGAACGGTTCGGGGAGTTCAATCATATTACACAATTGCGCATAGCGCAAAACGTCCACCACGGGCTGGTATAAAGGAGTGAAATCCGCTGTTCGTCCACACCCTTTACCCTAAACGTCTCCTTGCCTTCCATCCGGTCGGCCAGTCGGTTTCCTGCTCGTTCCGGTCTCTTGAGACCGATTCGCTGCATTAGCTTCTCCGGCATTAGCATAATCTGTTACTCGTTGGATGACATCCTCATACGTGGTCGGGGGGTGCAAAATAAAATCTTGATATAACACCCCGACTCGAAGGAAGGAATGCAACATGTTGATCGCGTTGAGGTCATCCATAGGCTCGACCTCACCGATCGCTGCCTTCCATTTAACAAGGAAATCCGGTAAAGATTCTCCCTCCAATTCTAAGTACATGTGTAACACCCCGTGTTACGACCTCTTTAGCCGTTTCTAAGTACATGTGTAACACCCCGTGTTACGACCTCTAACCCAAACTAATTATTTAATTACCTACCCTAAAAAGAGAATTAAAATCCATTAATTGACTAAAAAGGGGTCCACCATAGCCCATGGACCCTTATCCCTAAAACCAACCCCTTAGTCCTGTAAGGAATAGAATTACCAAGCCCATACCATTTAGACCCTAATTAGGACTCTTAGATATATAAATAGGGGCATAGGAGGCACCTAGAACCCACACCACAATAACTTTCACCACACAAGAATTCCCAAGAATTCCCATAGGAAAAATAAAAAAAGAAGAGATCTTAAAGAAAGACCCTTCATAGCCAAGGAATTTAATTAAGGCTAAGAGGTAACCCATGTCTCAACAAAACCTATATTCTTTGCTATAATCTTCTTCTTTGGCTTCCTCTATATGCTTGTGTCTTGATATGATAATTGTGACGTAATCTTGATGATTGATGAGATGATTTTATGTGTGATCTTGATAATCTTGATGATGATAAGAGGATCTTGATGATTGTGTGATATCCTTGATAAGTCTTGATGTTTCTTGATATTAAAGATGAACTATGATCTTGTTGATTTAAATATGTTTAGAGCCCTAGGTTGAATCATGAATTTCGTATTGGGATTTTCTTGGTATATTTGGGTAGGAATTCACATGTTCGGGTGTTGATTATGTTTAGAAGTCATGATAGGATGTGTCCTATGTGATCCTCGCTTTTGATCCATTAATTGTCTACGTGATGTCGTTATTTGCGTTCAAAGGTGTCTAAGCATGGTTTCGGGTTCCACGAAGGATCCCGGGACGTTTATTTTGATAAAGAATCAGTGGGGGGTAGGGGAACCCGCCACCTACCCGCTGCCCAAAGAGACGCCGCCGGCAGCGGGCAGGCGACTGCCCACCGGGCACCCGCTGCCCGGAAGTTTATCGCCGTCGGGCTGCCGGCGTGTCTACCCGCTGGTTGTTGCCCACCTCGAGACTTTGGCTTCCCCGTTTGATGTTCCCCAATCCCCGTGGTGTCCCAACGGACTCCGTTTGTCATGCATGAGTCTAGTTGATGTTTCGGGTACCGTTCATAGGATAAAAGAGTCTCGTTTATTGCATGCTAGTTGAATCGGTAACCCGTTGGCCTTGGAGGAAGATGTATGAACCCCTTAGGACTATTCTTAGTATGTGAATAATCACGCATAAGTTTATTTATACGCTTTCCCCCTTCCCAATGTGCTATTATGTGTTACTATGTGTTATGTGAGCATAATACCCCAATTTGGTTGCGATCAAATTGGTTATTCCTGAGCTGCGGTTCAGAAGTTGGCTGCGGTCAAACTGGTTACTCATGAGCTACGGTTCATTCTCCTGCCTACGGTCAGTGACTCACTTCTTGGGCTGCGGTCCACATGGGCCTCGTGTGCTATGGTCCACCGACTGGACGCGCCAGGCGGTGTGTAGGGCCACTAGCCCGAGGAAGGCCATAGTCCACCGAATGAGTGATCAGGCGGTGTGTAGGGCTATGGTCGGCTGCGATCCACCGAGTGTATGTGCCAGCGGTGTGTAGGGTCGTAGTCCCCGAAGATCATTGCCCATCGAATGAGTCCCTCAGGCGGTGTGTAGGGCTTTGATCGGTTACGACCCACCGACTGAGCTCGTCAAGCGGTGTGTAGAGTCGCAGTCCCCAAAAGAGGATCACAGTCCACCGACTGAGCGCGTCAGCGGTGTGTAGGGCTGTGATCCGCCGTTGAACCTATCGACGGTCTATATAGTTGGCTGCGGTCAACTCCTTCATGCTGCGGTATGAGGTAGGGTTCTGCGAGGCCGTGTTAGTACTATATGTACTAACCCTCATGTTCGGGGCATGCGATTGGTCCCGTGGCACCACCAAAGTGTGCTTGTGTGACATGAATGTTGATTGAATATTGATGTGAATGATTTGAAAGTGAACTGTGACCTTAGATAAATGTTCTTTATGATATTATCTCTATATAACTGATTATCCTTATTTAATGTGCTTATCCCTACCTGTTGAGTCTATTCCTGGTTTTAAAGCTAGAGCCTCCTAAGTATATATCTTCCTGCTTCAAAGTGGTTTTCATATATCTATATATATTTACCTATATTGTATTTCAACACGTTGGAGTGGGTTACCAGCATCATTCGCTGAACAGATATATTTGGCTTTCAGGCACAAATGATTAGCTTCCGGAGCGCGCTAAAAGAACTTGGATTAGTTAAATAGTTTTTCCTTTCGGCCTGCGTGCCATGTACTGAGGATATTTAGTTAGTTTAGCTTGTGCATATGAGTTCTCCAGCTCAGATGTGGCATAACACCCCGCACTCTTATGTTTAGTAATACTCCGTTTTGGGATTTAATGAGAATTTACCTTTATTATATAAGTTTTAAAAGTTTCAAAACTTTGGGGTGTTACAACATGAAATGTTTTCTGACCATTTTGGACGTCACAAACTTTCGGACGAACTTAGTAGCAAAATCGGCAAAACAAGAGATCGAACCCAGCTGTAGTGCTTTAAACCACTCAGCCGCTCGGCCACTAAAGTGGAATAAAAGGCCCGACACTGACGACGTCGATAACTCCCATCATAAGCATATTGCCATAGTATGAATTGACATGCATTTCGGGGTCGATTCATCCGTCGTAATCCTTACTGCCTGGAACTCGAAGATCATGAGGGTAGGGTTGATTCATGATCTCTTGAGTGAATGGTGTTTTGAGGAGAAGAGAAGCAGTTGCAGAAGATCGGGAGCCATGCTCTCTTTTCCACGTCCGGAATTTGTCGCGAACCTGCTCAAGGAGACCCTTGGCTTCCTCAGTTAGGTTGGGCGGAACAACAATTTTGGGCTCTCGTCGCCTTTGAGATCAGGAAGAAGCGACTTCACTTGAGTCCCCATGGCGACTTCCTACCAATGCTTCGGCTTGTACCCTACCCTCCCCCTGCTGAAGGGGTCGACGCCGACGCTGCACAGTAGGGCCGAGCCGTTCAAAAGCACTAGTTCGCGGTCCAACGTCATTTTTGACTGGGGCACCTCCCTCCGCACCCAAACGTGAACGGGCAGACTGCTTCTCTGATTGTGCCCGCCGCAATTCCGGTTGAGGGGCCTCCGGAGGCATCTCCAAGGTCACTTCAATTGGCTGTGGTACATATGGAGGATGTGGAAATATACATGACACTGGTGGGAAGGGGTACACTGGATGATAGAATCGCTGAGGGCTCTGCCAATATTGGAACATGGGATCAAACATTCCGACGTTGTAGATGGGTTGTTGGAACGGAATTTGTCTAGGGATTTCGGGGTAAACTGGTGCTTGCTGAACGAAATTAACTTGATCGGGGGTCGGTGCTCTCCCCGACAACTAGTTGAGATCAACCTGTGAATTAAGTTGTGAACGGAGTTCTGAAGAGGCGCTCTCCTCAAGCTCCAAATCACCCATAAACGGGTACATGATCGAGAGGAACGAAAGTTAGTGCGTCAAGCGGCTCTTCGTTTCGTTCCCCACAGATAGCGCCAAAATGATAGTGTAAATACCGTACTAGGTATTCTACTGCTAGAGTACGTGCTCTCAGAGGTCGGGATGGAGGGATAACGGGTCGGTAGGCTCACTCTCTCTCCCCAAGTCTCAAAAAGTCCCCTCTACCTGCAATAAATGCGGGTATTTATAGGGACAAGGAGGCTTCTTCCGGGCCCCCGGCATGCTAGACACGTGGCCTTCATGCAACTAAAGGCGCTCTAACCGAGGAAAACACTATACGTGTCACTCTACTTCGGAGGAAAGCCTACACGTACTCCAAGCGTGATAATGCTACACGTGCCTGTGGTCCGGGTGAACCGCGTGTGCTGAGACGACCAACACTAACCGACTGCGTGCTCCCAGACGGCCGACACGTAACCGCTCGGGTCTTGTATCTGATGTGCTGCCGACCTAGGACCGATCGCTATGCTGGCACTCGGATCGAGGGACAACTAGATATATGACTACCGGTAATGTAAGTTAGACTTACATAAGTTGTTCAAACGTGACTCACGTATTACACTACTTGAAAACATAATATTCTCCTATATGTTATGAGACTGATTGTAGCGAAAATAAGATGTGAGTTCGGGTGTTTTATGTCGTCCTCAGAGGATTGGGGATATGGTACGCAATATGCAATAACAAGAAACTAGACACTAGCATAAGAAAATCGACAAGAAGCTAAGCAAATTATAACGAGGTTGAGGCTACGGTAACTAAACAAAGTAACACAAACACATATTAATAATTAATAAGATATAAACACTAAACAAAGAAATAGGACTCAATCTAGGGAGCATTATCTTCTAGATGCATAACACAACCTAAGGATTAGGGAAAATCACACAACCAAAAGATAGAGGGGATGCATGTAGGAATCCTAGTCTAAGATTCAATCTCGTGATCAAGAAACAAGGATTAGAACAAGGAATTGCCTCACTCTCATGATGCATCAACTCCAAGTTCTTCAGGCACACTAAACATCAAAGCCCCCAATTTCTCCTATTTGCATAAGAAGAAATCAGGTTTATGCAAAGAGTGACTTGGAATTTTAATCCAACTCTTATTGTGGCCAAGAATCCTCCAAAACATGCTAATGAATGTTGTACACCAAACATTAACAATATACAAACACAATCCTTCATAAACTCAAGAACCCTAGGTTGGCAAAAATCCCCTTTATGCAATAATCACAAACTAAGCATTAAGAATACAACCCTAACTCAAGTCCATAAACTAACTACTCATGATTCAATAGCATCAAGAACACAAAAACATAAATATAAAGTATAAACATTGCAAAAGAAAAGAGATAAAAGGTAGAAGATCTTATGTATTGAAAATGGGAGAATAATCTTAAAATGTTGGAATCCAAGGTTCAAATCTAAGATTACAAGCTTCCAAAATGTTATTGAACCAAAATCTAATCCTAATCTAACCTAAAAACATGAAAGGAAGTGAAGGAGAGTGTCTAGGGTTCAACCAAGAATCAAAAGTCAAAACCGAGAAAAAATGAGTGAAAACGAGTTAAAATAAGTGCAGAGTAGATGTGGCACGGCCATAGGCACGACCGTGTCCAAAATATGTAATTCTGGGTAGTAGCTACTGGAATTTGCCCAAAAATACACGGCCACAGGCACGACCGTGCACTGGATCGTGTATTTTGACCTTCAAAATTTTGAATTTTGGATTTATAGTTTTCACTAAAGTTGTAGCCCTTTGAGTTGTCTTTCTAATGTCGGAAAGAAAGCACTTCATTTGAACATTCCCATGCTAAGATATGGTCAAAATACCAAACAATGGTTGGTTTTGGACTGTAAGTTTGGAACTTCAACTTCAAGGACGATTCTAACCACTGTGGCTTCCTTTTTAGGCTTTGATGTATCATAAGAGTTGTATACCTTTGAGTCTTCTTTCCAATGGAATAAGAATCACTTTATTTGGATATTTCTAGGTCGAGATATGGTCCAAAGACCAAGCTATGGTCATGTTGTGCAAGAATTTCAATTGTATGATATTTTGCTCCTCCTTTGCCTTGGTTTGCGCATATTATCACAACCATTGAAAAAACCTCTCTTAGACTCCTTTGTAAGTATTGTATCCATCTTCATAGCTTCATGTTTGGCCCCTTGGACTCCAAATGCATCCAAAATGTTCCAAAATTCTCCACTTCTACTCAAAGGTGATGCATAATGCCTAATTGGTTAAATGAGCAAACTAAGGATCATTTTGAACATAATTGTGACACTTAATAAGCAAAATAAGACTAATTATGAAGTAGATATGGGGTATAAATATGAATAATTTTGCACTTATCGGAGACCATCTTCTTTTTAATCTTCCCTAATCACTTGTTTTTTGCCAAAGTCAATCACATTGTTCGCACATCTCTCAAGAGGTGTAAGATATGTAAGATAGTCTATTTGAATGTGATTCACTCCCTTTGAGCCATCTCCCATGCTTGATTTTGAGGGGAGGGGTATGGAGAGAAAGCATGAAACATCCAAAGACACTGTTATGCTCTAAAAATCAAACTGTTGAACGACTTGATTTTTTTATTATTTTTTTTGTTATTTGAATTTTTAATTTCTATTTTTTAAATTTATTTTTAAAATTGTAATTCTATCAATTGTTTGGATATTTAGTATTTAAAATTTTGTATTCGACTATGAATGTTAATTTGTTTTATAGATGATGTCAAAGGTGAATTTTAATTTATGAAATTATTGATAGATTTCAGTGTTGCACTATACTTCTCAGTGGATCACTCATCCGATGACTGTTGTAAGTCAATCACGTTTAACAATAGAGTTCTTTGATCATAAGTAGGTGGACATTAACCATTTAATCACATCACTCTATGGTAAGCCATAGTGTCACGTCTCGAATCGAGCAGGGGCTGAACTCAGCCAACCCGGTCCCCATCATCCCCTCCCAGGACTGGACTTGGCTCAACCTACGCCCACATATGCTCACATCCCATTTGGGATTGGGCTCAGCTTTCGCCATGCCATCGATTCGAACCTGTGATCTCAGCTCTGATACCAATTGATGGATCTCATCGCTGCATTATGTTTCTGGGTCACCCATCTTGTGACTGTTGTAAGTCAAGCACAGTTAACCATAGAGTTCTTTGGCTATCTGGTTGTCATGTCCTACTTAAAACCAATTGGAGATAAGTAGGTTGACATTAACCATTTAACCACATTCCTCCATGGTAAGTCACAATGCCACGTCTCGAATCAAGCACGGGCCGATCTCAGCAACAATGAGTTCAGCTCTTACTCGATTTGAGACGCAGCGCTGTGGCTTACCATAGAGGGATATGGTTAAATGGTTAATGTTCACATATTTATCACTAAATGGTTTTAAGTAGAATATGACAACCAGATAGCCAAAAAAGTTGTGTAACTAAGTGTGCTTGACGTACATCAGTTACAGGATGAATGATCCACTGGGAAGTAAGCATAGTGCAACGCTGTGATCCATTACCTATAAATTTATCGTTAAAAAAAAAATTAAAAATATTTCAATATGGGTGTAATTTAAAATATCTCAATTAGAGTTTTTTAATGATATTTTTTATAGATTAATTTTATTTTTTTTTAAAAAAGAGATAAAGATAAAAATAAATTTAAATTGAAAAAAAATGTATAAAAGTGAAAAAAAATAGGTATGTATTCGGGTGTATGTTGATGGCCCATTGGTGAATCTCCCCTCCTTTTCAAGCGGGGATACAGATTTATGACAAATTATTGTGTGGACCATAACAATAAGTACATTTTTAATATACTAAATGTACATTATTTATGTATTGAATATACATTATACAAAATAACGTACTTTCAATATTTAAATAATGTATTTTCCATGAATACAATGTACATTATTAATATACTAAAAGTACATTATTTTTGTACTAAATGTAGATTATTTTATAACATACGAAATATGGTCCACACAATAATGATTGCGGATTTAATAAGCAAATTTTACTGTGGACCATGGTCTATGTAGCAGCGTGGACCATAAAGAATGTATCATTTTAATTACACTTCAGTTTCATTCGACAATATTGCTATGTTCTTTAGTTTCATTATAGCGATATTAAAGTATCTTTTTTAATTCTACTAAAGTTTCATTTGATAATATATATTATCGCTTGAGCTGTATATATATATATATATATATATATATATATATATATATATATATATATATATATATATTTTTTTTGTTTCATTTCCCACACACACTAGTTTAATTATAGTAATATTGAAATAATATTTTAGTTTCACTTCAGGTCATTTGACAATATATGTTACTGTATGGCTTTGAATTTTAGTTTCATTTTCCACGTACATTATAGTAATACTAAAGTATCATTTTAATTATACAACAGTTTTATTTGACAATAATGTGCTCTATTTTTTAGTTTCATTTTCCACACACACTAGTTTCATTATAGTAACACTAAAGTATTATTTTAATTATACTATAATTTTATTCAACAATCATGGTCCACTGTATAACAACTAGATTAATTACTAATGGGTTGATTGCCCAACCTTTCTGTCCAAATGGTGATGAGTGTTGATGGAAGATATCCAACTAAGCCCTTTCGAGCAATAGCCAATTGTTATACGGTGGACCATGGTCCAAAAAACGGCTTTGTTTCTTTAAGTAAAGAAACTGCGGCCGTTATATTTAACAAATATCGTATTTCTGGTGTGTTCATAACAAAATGAAACTACAGTGTATCTAAAATGAAACTGAATAACTTGTCTCACATATTGTGTTTATATTATCAAATGAAACTACAATTGAATTGAAATGATAATTTTGTTGTGTTTAAATGAAATTACAGTATATATAAAATGAAACTGAATAACATGTCTCGCATATTGTGTGTATATTGTTAAATGTAACTATGACACCCCGGAAATTAATTCCTTAAACCCAAATTAATTATTTAATTATTTCCTAATTACCCTTACAATTCTTCTTATATTTTAGCCTTGAGTTTAGTTAGGGGATTTAATTTGATCCAAATCCCTTAGCCTTTTTAATATGGTCAATGGGTTGGACCTTATGCTATAACCTTTGTACTCTTGCCTTTACTTAAAGGAAACCCTTCTAGCCTTTATGTGGAAAGAAGAGGCCCTTTTATGATCATTTCACCAACTCTAACTTGGAACACAAGCCACTATCTAGACACACTCACCCTAGCATTCCCATACTTGGCCAAAACTCTCTCAACATTTTAGCTTGTTCTTCAAGCCAGCCTAACCCATCCTACCCAAAGAGATCTTCACCTTCCTCTACCTAGAAGACCATCAAGTTTGCACCTTTCTTCATCACCAAGTCTAGGAGGGGTAAGTAATAGGAGTTTGAAGTCTTATTCCTTAGCTTGGTTTTTGCATCTTCTTTATCTAAGTTTACTCTTGTGTTTGTTGGGTTTTTGGGTTCTTGTGTTGAAGATCACTTGGAGGAAGACTTGCAAGAGTAGGCTAGGGAGTTGGAGGAGGTTGGATAAGCTAAGAAGGTAACCCATGTCCTACAAAACCTATTTCTCCTTGCTATTATGATTTCTTGATGTTCTTGAGTGGTGAAATGCATATTCGTGTGTTTATGCTTTTATAGATCTTGTATCTAGGATTGTTTGATGCTATTTGTTGAGATATTCCTTGTATTCAAGTCCCTTTTGTTGTTGATGTGAGTATTGAGGTGTTTGGACTTGAATATGTGCATTATTGAAATTTTCCCGAAGTGGGATTTTCTTCTTCAGATCGGTACCAGAGGGCACCTGGCGGGCACTTCACTACCCACAGGTACAATGCTTGTTTGGCGGGGGTTCGGCGGGCAGTTCACTACCCGCGAGACCACCCGCTGGTACATGTGGGATTTTGGCAGGTAGTTTTCCACCCGCCAGAACTACCCACTGGTACGTTGGTTCTTGGCTTCCGTTTTGTTGATCCATTGTGTACTTGAGTGTATTTATTTATGTCTCATAAGTCTAGAGCGATGTCTTAAGTATCCTTTGGTAGGATTTGGAGTCTTGAATCATGGTTGTAATCCAATATTGTGATTCGTCTGATTCAAATGAAGTTTATGTTATTCGTATGAGTCTTTGTGACTATCTTGTTGACTTGCATGCTAGTTACGTTGCTTATTGGTACTAGTATGTGAATTCCTTATGATTAACTCCTTGATTCGTGATTGGATTGATATTTGAGCCTATCTATTCGTTGTAATCCTTTGATTGGAATCCTTTGATGTCGTTGTGTAGCCTTCAGAATATCTTATTCGTATCTCTTTCGTGTATCCCTTTCATTGTGATCTATCGTTGTGACTTGTACATTCGTTGTACCTTATCCTTGTTTATTCTTCGATCGAGCTATTGTTTGAACTTACTCGTTGTGATACACAATTCGTGTGGAATCTATACTTTGCTTTGTATCTCTAGATTCCTTGTGTATTGAACTCTTGTGGTGATGATTAGATTGGTGCGATGGACAGTGAGGGCTTAACTTTTATCAGGATTCGAGATAATTGTATTATATGAATCGGGACTAGTCCCCGCGGATGTTATTGAATCGGGACTTCGTGTCCCCGCCGATATTTGTTTTATCTTCGGAACGGGTCCTCTGACCCCACAGAAACCATGAATCGGGACTTAGTGTCCCCGCGGAAATCTCTATTGGGTCTACGACCCCGCAAAAATCCATACAAGGGTCCTTTGACCCCGCGGTACATATTAGTTCTAGGTCCTCATGTTGTTCCATTGTGATTCGAGTCGTTTGGTGACTCTGCAGTGAATGACTTGGTTTGGCTATGTTCTTTGTGGATTTGGAACCTTATCGGTGATTGATTGATTGTGTTAATTGTGTTGAGAACCATCTTGGTGATGATTATGCTTACCTTACCTTATTCTTTACCTCTATTCTTTGAGTTGATTCATATCGTTGATTCGTGGTTTTGAGTAGTATTGTGGAATACATTCTTTGTATGGTCGGTGTATTGCTTCTATTCATTGTGATTTGTAAAGCTAGAGTTGCTAAGGCTATACTTATGTATTCCCAAGTCTCAAAATTGTTTTTACCTATAAAGTATACACTTATGTATTTCAACGCGTTGGAGTGGGTTACTTATCAATTTTCGCTAACGGTTGTTAGACCTTATGTTTTCAGGTGAATAGTCAATCCGAGAGCGCATAGTGGAGCCCGGTTTAGACTAGCTTTCCCTCCCCTCTAGTTTAGTTGTTTTGGCCTGTGAGCCCTTATGCTTTGACATTTTGGGTAGTGTTTTTGTTGGTCCCGATAGGGTGGTAGAAAGTCTAGAGGGGGGGGGGGGGGGTGAATAGACTTTCTAAACTTTTTCACAATTTAAATAACTCTTTGGTAACTTCAACTCTAAGTAGCAAGTAAATAGAGTAAGTTTAAACTGCACAGCGGAAAAGGTAGTATGTAAAGAGTTATGCCCAATTAATGAATTAAATACGTATGTAAGATGAATAAAGTGACAGAGGGATCTTGAATATATAAAGGAGATGGTTCACTCAATATATAATAACAATATTCAAGATTGTAAATAAATATCGTATCACGTCGACCGTGTGATGAATGTTACATGCAACACATCAAACTTGCTTAGAATAATTCAATATTTAAGCTTGAGAAGTTTGAATCACATGCATACGTGAAAACACACTAAACCCGAAAGATTAAGATTAACTGTGAATAGTAAACGGGTTAGTCGGATAAGATAGATAGATAGAGCAAATTATGTAAGTGCGGTATGTAAATGAGAGAGGCAATTTATAGTGGTTCGGAAGTGGCGTAATCTTCCTAGTCCACTTTTCTCCTTTCGCGTCTAGGAGAAATTCACTATTTTTCCACACACAGTTACAATAGTGAATAAGCGCTACACAAGCACTTCATCCGGATGTCTTGCACACAGCTACGCCCAACTCCGAGTGTCTCGCACACAGCTACACTCAACTCCGAGTATCTCGCACACAGCTATACTCAACGCCAACTAAGTGTCTTGCACACAGCTACACTTAGCAACTACGAGTGTTTTGCACACAGCTACACTCACTAGAGTATTTTGCACACAGCTATACTCTTTTTACAATTACAAATACAAAGGTAATTGTATCTCTCTCCAACTAGATTTGAGACTATTCAGACTAAGTCTCAAAGAATATTTGAGCACTTTGCACTTTTTGAATTTTCGTGTGTATTGCACTTCTATCTCGTGTCTATCTTGTTCACCTCTGCTCCACACACTTTTTGTCTTCAAGTCTTCATGGCTTTTTATAGGCAATCAAATATATCCGTTGGAGTGGGATAATTTGATATTTGAAATTTGAATCTTCATAGCCTGGTATTGTTGACAATAGTAGGTCTTCAATTTTGATTTGATTGTCAACTTGCCTGACAAAATAATATCTTATCTCCAATTGATTTGTTCAAAATATTATTTTGTTGTCATATTGAATATCCAACGTATCTTTGAAATAAATTCATCTGATAGAATTTATTTCTAGGATAAGTTTTTATATTCATGTCTTCATAAATATTTTTCCGTTCTAATCAAATATCTTTCAGGCAATTTTGGATTCTTGTGGCATGTGGGTAGACTTGGAATAAATTCCTTCGAATTGATTCAATTTCTTATCATCTTGCTTCTTTGCCACATTGTGCTCCTTTGACTTTGAACATCGTGCTCCTTTGACTTGAACATTGTGCTTTTCTGATTTGGTCACATTGTGCTCTTTTGGACACATCGTGCTTGTTCACATTGTGCTCCTGTAGAACATTGTGCTCCTTTTGATACATTGTGCTCCTTTTGAACATTGTGCTCCTGTAGAACATTGTGCTCCTTTTGAACATTGTGCTTGTCAGCACACATCGTGCTCCTTTTAATACATTGTGCTCTTTTGATAGGATTGTGCTCCTTGGTAGCATTGTGCTCCTTGGTGAACATCGTGCTCTTTTGGACATTGTGCTTGTCCGAAAATTTGACTAGTAAAAAATAAGTCCTTGATGGGGGAATCGATCTCGAGTGTGATCATTTTAAGTAAGGACTTCTACCATTTCACCGTTAAGCTCATCCAGTCATTCTTTGCAACGCCATTCCTTTATGCTTCTTTCTCGGATGAATACTCGTAGGACCAAAATTAATTTCTCAAATTAATTTTGTTCTTCCTATTGTAGATTCCTTTTGATTCGCTATTCTGATTTATGATGCTTGTACTCAAATACCTAAAAACTAAGGGGATCTAAAGTACATTTGGCTTCATCAAAACTTACAAAAATATTCCTATCAATTTTCCCCTTTTTTGATGACGCCAAAACCTATATTCAGTCATTTGGCTTCTCTTTTAAAAACAATTATTTTTCAAAAGATTTTATTAACTTAGACATAGCCAAGATGAGTTTAACATTTGATTTTGACTCTAAGAAAGGTATTTTTAGCAACTAAAATTCCTATTCGCATTTTTGGACTTTAATAATAATGAATTTTTGCATTTTTCCAATTTATGCGATTTGATACAAACTAAGCTAAAAATGTTACCTTTCAAGACAAATAAAATATCAATAAATAACAAGGAAAACTAGTAGCATCATAAACAGAAATTTCGAATCATTCCAACTTGTTCCAAATTGTTCATGGGTTCATGTTCCCGTGGACCATACAAAAACAAGTGTGACAATCATACAAATCATCTAATGACTTTGTTTCTCCTCTCTTTAAGCACATGATTTATATGATTTTGAACATCAATGAAATTGTCACTAATGGCATAATTGTTGCATACTTGCCCAACTGAATAATAGTTGAATGCTTCAATGATGTTGTTCCCGGGCAGTGTACCTTCTTCATACCATATGATGCATTCTTCTAGGCTTCTTCCATTTGGTAGCTCTGCATCATTGACCTTGATATAGTCCTTTAGAACCATGATCATCAAAGCTCTAGCATAGCTTTGGATTCTTCTGAAATTCTCGTTTGAAACCCACAAATTTTGATCACTTGGACCACTCTTCTTCATACCCTTTGGTAGATCATTCAAAGTCACCAACTTTGGCATTTCAATTCTACCATCTCTTGGTGTGGATTCCAAATAGAGAGCTGCACGGTTATACCAATTAATTTGTTCAATATTTCCTCCTGCACAAACAATGTCACGAAAAGAACGGTTAGTGGTATTTGCGCTGCTTGATCCTCCTGGACTGCCAGCCTCACCACCACCGAACCAATATTCTAATCTTCCTCTTCTAGCAACATTTCTGCCAGCAGATCTGCCTCCTCCACCTCTACTACTGCTTGTGCCAACATTTCGGGTGGCCATGGCAGTCATCATCATCTCCAGCATGCCTTCCAAATGACTGAATCTCTCTTCCCCCTTTTTGGCGTAATCAAGGAGTGTATGAACCGATTCACGAAGAGATGAAATAGATTCGGAAATATTTTCATATGATCCCCGAAGGCAGCCCACTTTGGTGTTGACGGAGATGAGATCCGTGTGGACATCACTAATCTGCTTCTCATGTTGATGAACAACATTGAGAATTCCTTGGCTTTGACTCACGGCAATTGCTTCATTTGCCTTTCCAGAATTCTTGAGGATTTGAGAGAGTTGGATGTAGAATTCATTGAGTTGCCCCTTGACATTTGCATTCAATCCTCCAACTTGTCTCTCAAGTGCTTGGTGGGTGTCAATCAAATGTTGTTGACTCCTCCGATTTTCGTCAAAAGATGTTTCAAATTTTCCACCTTGAGTATTGACAACATGATCCACATGAGTGTAGATGCCTTGAAACATGCTTTCCATTCGGTCAACAAGGTTTAGTACAACTTTCTCCAGATTTTCCAATTTTTCTTTTGAGGTTGTGCCATCAATGTCTTGCTCTTCTCGGGTTGTGGGAACACACCTTGCTCCTTCTTGAGCAGAATTGACTTCAAGCATATGAGATTGTGCTTGATTTTCCACTTGATATCCTTCTCTTTCCGGTGTGTGTAACATGTGCGTGTTACCTTGTCCACTTTCTGCATGAATGGATTGAATTTCCTCCGTGTGTTGGCTAGCTTGCATGGCATTTTGATCTTGACTTATTTCAGTGAAATTCAAAACACTCACATCATATAAACCACTGTCCATTAAATGTGCACCACATGTGACATTTTCTTCTTCTACATTCCTTGTGACAAATTCATCAATATCAACTAGGAAGTCATCTTCGGTAGGCATATCTCTCTGGACTGTGACATCAACAGTAGCTTCGGCCAACTTAGCTTTCAATTTATTCACAAATATTCCATTCACCGTAGACATCAAAGTTGCATTGCCAACATCAAAATTACCAATCCAATTCAAGGAAAATAGTTCTTCTTCTTGCATACTCGGTCCTTTTGTCATCAAATCTTGATAGGAACCAAGTCTCCATTTTCTCCAATTTAGGACTCTTCGGTATTCACTCACCAACACCAAATCAAGTCCATCAACTTGATGAATCTCCTCATTCAACATTGTTTCCAATTCGGAAATTTGGGAAAAAGGATTTATGAAGCTTTGGCTTGTATTGGGATTGTGACCTATGGTTTTGGCTTGTGGTAGGATTTTCATGGGATTGAGTTGAGGGTTGAGAGGATAAACCAAGAATTTCTACAACTGGCCTTTTCCTAGCAGGAATGCCTCTCGGTTTCCTTTTTCTCTTGGAGCTCAAATCAGTTGATTCCTCATGATCCTTAAACAGTATGCGGTTACTTCCAAAAGGCTTTCTTGATCTCATTGGTAACCCTTTCATTTTTATAATTTCACCAATAAGCAAACCGAACCCTAGGATGCGGTTGAACTTCCCATTCCTATTTTTCGCACCTTTCACAAAATGTGCAATCCGGCTCAAGATAAGCTTACTCCAGTCACCCCTAACTCCATTCATCACAGCATGCAAATATCCAATTCTCACGGGTGATATATCCTCCATACTATTCAATTTGCACAATACACATTTATAGAGAATTCTAACTAGCATCTCATACTCATGCTTCAAATCAGATTTTTGACCGGAAAGATTTGGTTCGAGAGAAGCATTCTCATTCCGAATTTCTGTCCAAATTTCCGTGTGATCATATGTGTGAACATCTAAGTCCAACAGTGGTTGTTCTGGACTAGATATAGGCAATCCAAAGGTTGTGTGCAACTCTTGTTCATCAATGGTGATGAGAGTTCCATTCACGGTGGACTCAATGGTCCATCCAACAACCTTGGCATTCATATAAAAATCTGCTACATCTTCATCATAAAATCCTGAGTATGGATAAGAACATAACCTCATGAGATTACTTTGTTGAAGTGCATGGATGATTCTTTGTGCAAGATGAGAGTTCTCGGCTTCTTTTAGAAATCCTTGAGGGTCAAAACTTCCTCCGGCCTTGATTCCAACTGCTAGCTTCGAGAGATTGAGTTGTTGAGAGTGTTCTTCATTTGGTTGAGAGCTTGAATCTCTAATGGTAGCCATAATGTGCTTGGTATTTTTAGAGATTGAGGGATTGAAGATTTTGAAAGAGATGAAGATTGAGTGTTTCGGCTATGGAAGGTGAAAAGATTTTGAGAGTTTTGAGTGTAATGGTGGCTCTTCCAACCGGTTGGGTGGAAGGGAGGTGTCTTTACATAAATATCCTCACAACTTAAATGTTGACTTTTAATAAGTGAGGAGTATTTTTGATATTCCAATAGCTTCCAACCTTTGACCTAACTGATAGTTGGTTTAGGTTATATATTCTCCATCCAATTTGTCTGCTGATGTGGCGCCAAAAAATTTAAATACTCGGACTGATTTTACCTGAAATAAAATTCATAGAGCACTAAATCTGTTCCGAAAGTAATATGTGCATGTATATATATACACGTTTTTATGTAGTTGGAAGAAAGAAAAAGAATTGATTCTTTTTAGACAATTTATTATATACAACTACCATAAAAAGGTGTTCTCATTTAAGATAAAAACCATCATCATACTATCTTGTCACTCTTAAATGGTAAGATTGTGTAAATCTTAATAATTTTTATTTGTGTAAGAAGTAAATAGATAGATACACGAGTAGACATGCATGCAATATATGTTTTTTCAACATTTAATGTAGACTTAAATATATAGGATGTGACAAATTTGCATGTGAGACACATAGGCACGAAAGAGATTTAAATAAATCAGATAGTAACGAATTTTTCAGATAAAAAAAAATTTGAGCTTTTAATTTAAATAAAGTTTAGAAACTTAGCTCAATTCAATCATGCCCATCTCGTGTCTTAATTTCGAAAATCTTGATTCACACAGAGGTTTTGTGAGAATATCAGCTATTTGATTCTCGGTCGGGATGTATTCAATTGATAATTCCTTCTTTTCGACATGATCCCGGATAAAATGATGTCTCACATCAATGTGTTTTGTTCTTGAATGTAACACGGGATTGTGTGTTATAGCTATGGCACTTGTATTGTCACACAATATGTTGACATTTTCACAATTCACACCATAATCTTTCAGTTGCTGTTTCATCCAAAGAATTTGCGCGCAACAACTCCCAGCGGCTATATATTCAGCTTCGGCTGTACTCGTGGCTATGGAGTTTTGCTTTTTGCTAAACCATGATACCAATCTTCCCCCTAAGAACTGGCATGTCCCTGAGGTACTTTTTCGATCGATTTTACATCCTGCAAAGTCTGCATCTGAGAAACCAGTTAGTGTAAAATTACCTTCTTTGGGATACCATAATCCCACATTGACTATTCCTTTTAGGTATCGGATGATTTTCTTGGTAGCAAGAAGATGACTTTCTTTTGGCTTTGACTGGAACCTGGCACATACTCCCACTGAATAAGATATATCTGGTCGGTTTGCAGTGAGGTATAGTAATGATCCAATCATTCCTCGATATTTTGTTTCGTCAACGTCCTTGCCTTCATCATCTTTATCTAATCGTAAAGATGTGCTCATCGGGATCATGATTGAGGATTTTCCATCTTGACCGAATTTCTTTATAAGATCTTTCATGTATTTGGCCTGATTGATGAATATCCCTTCATTGAGTTGCTTTACTTGTAATCCAAGAAAGTAGTTCAACTCTCCCATCATGCTCATCTCGAACTTATTCTACATTAGCTTGGAAAATTTCTCACATAAAGTTTTATTAGTACTACCAAAGATAATATCATCAACATAAATTTGTACCAATAAAATGTGATCATTTTCTTGAATTCTAAATAAGGTTTTATCAACAAGGCCTTTTGTAAAACCACAGTTAATTAGGAACGTTGATAGAGTGTCATACCAAGCTCTCGGTGCTTGTTTTAACCCATATAACGCCTTCTTTAATCTGTAGACCTTATTAATATCACCTTTTACCTCGAAACCGGGAGGTTGCTCAACGTAGACTTCCTCTTCAAGTAAGCCGTTCAAAAATGCACTTTTCACGTCCATTTGATAGATAGTGAAATTCTTGTACGCGGCATATGCTAGAAATATTCTGATGGCTTCCAGTCTTGCAACGGGTGCAAACGTTTCATCGAAATCTATGCCTTCTTCTTGTGAATATCCTTTTGCCACTAAACACGCTTTATTTCGTATGACAATTCCATCTTCATTTGCTTTATTCCGAAAGACCCATTTTGTTCCAATTACATTGTAATTTTCAGGTCTTGGAACTAATTCCCATACGTCACTTCTTTTAAATTGATCAAGCTCTTCTTGCATTGCATTAATCCAATCTGGATCACTTAGAGCTTCTTCAATGCTTGTGGGCTCCACCTGAGAAAGAAAACAAGAAAATAAAGTATGTATATTTGAGGACCTTGTTTTTACTCCTTCTCGTGGATCTCCAATCACTAGCTCTGGAGGGTGATTTTTGAGCCATCTCAAGTCAGGTTGTAGATTGCATGGGCTTTCCACGTTTCCTTGCTCAGTAGGTAAGTTAGAGGTAGACACATTTTGCTCATCAGATTGATCTCCAACTTGTGTTTCAACTTGAGAATTTTGACTTTCCACGTGGGGATCTTCATTGACTTCCACGTGTCCTTCACAATCAATGTCCAATTGCTCCATACCCTGTATAATTTGATATTTGAAAGATATGTCAGTATCATTAAATGATTTTTCAACTTGACAACTTTCCTGATCATTTTTGTTTCTCTGGGTTTTCTTCTTATGAGCTTCATCAAATGTAACATGAATTGATTCTTCTACCACCATTGATTTCTTGTTCAATACTCTGAATGCTTTGCTGGTAGATGAATATCCTAAAAATATTCCTTCATCTGCACGCTCATCAAAAGTCTTTAGATATGTTTTACCATTATTAAGAATAAAACATTTGATGCCAAAAGTATGAAAATAATTAAGTTTAGGTTTTCTCCCTTTCCATAATTCGTACGGAGTCTTATTGTAAGACTTGTGTATCAAGCTTCGATTTTGCGTATAGCGAGCGGTGTTGATTGCTTCAGCCCAATATCTTTTAGGTAGCTCGGCTGACGTAATCATCACTCGTGCGGCTTCTTTTAGCGAGGTCTATTTCTTCTTTTGACTACACCATTTTGTTGCGGTGTACGTGCGGCAGATAATTGATGTAGAATTCCTTGAGAATTGCAGTAGACTTTAATTACTTGATTCACGAACTCTGTTCCTCGATCAGTTTGGATTTTTGCAATTTTCAAGTCTTTCTCGTTTTGTAGCAGCTTGAGTAGTTCTGGCAGCTTTTGCTCGACTTCGTTTTTCTTTTTGAGAAATATCGTCCATGTGTACCTGGAAAAATCATCAACAACAACTAGTGTATATTTCTTACCACTTAGACTTGCAGGGTCTACTGGACCGAATAGATCCATGTGTAGTAGACTCAGCGGTCTTGTTGTAGATTCTTGGGCTTTGGATTTGAAAGATGACTTGATTTGCTTTCCTCTTTGGCAAGCATCACATATTTGATCTTTCTTGTAGATAATGTCGGGTAAACCTTCAACGAGTTTGTTTCTTGCTAGCTTGTTGATTGTCTTGAAGTTTAGATGATTCAACTTCTTGTGCCATTCCCAACTTGTTGCGTGTGAGTTGTTTGCTAGTAGACACATTGATTCTTTTGTTGTGTTCCAATCCACAACATACATATTTTTCTTCCTTATTCCTTCGAGCACAACTTCTCCCGAGGAATTATTCTTCACTTGGCACTTGTCTTTGAAGAACTCAACTAGATATCCTTTGTCACAAAATTGACTTGTACTCAACAAGTTGAATTTTAGACCTTCAACAAAGGATACATCTTCGATTTTCAAACCATTTCGAAAAATTGTACCAATTCCTTTTGTTATGCCGTATCGTTCATTTCCACCGAATACGACTTTTGGTCCTTCGATATTTTTAAGATTCACAAGACTAGATTTATTTCCAGTCATGTGTCTAGAACATCCACTATCGAAGTACCAAACTTCCTGCAAACAAATTAAACGTTTTTAGGTACCCAACTTGATTTGGGTCCTTGAGTGTTAGTCATTTTTGGTACCCAAATCCACCTTGTACTCACTGATCTAAGTTTAGGTGATTGGTAACCATTAAACACATTATAATCATATTTAATTTTTGAAAACATTTTTTGTGCCGGTTTTTGAAAATTTACTCGATTTTTTGGCACGTGGGAAGAAGATTGTTTGAGCCTAGGATAGACATTAAATCTGGACTTAGTCCATGGTTTAATATAACCAACCCAATCTTGTTTTGAGGGATAAAATCTCTCTGCCTCAATTCTTGGATTCCCATTTTCGTATGAGGGCTTTGTGCACTAGACTCATTGGTGTATTTCCATTTAGGAACAAACTTTTGCCTTTTTGTATACTGTTTAGGTGAAATAATATTTCTTTGGGGTTTTGGCCTAACAGTATTAATTTTGACATTCGTTTGATAACCAACTCCTTGTCTCACTGTGCTTTCTTGACCTTTTACAAATTTTACTACTTGGACTTTATTACTTAAAGTAGTAGTAGAATTGGCCAAGTTCTTGGAGGCTTGAGAACACGATGGATCATAACCGAGTCCGGCTGTATCACTTGAGGGTTTTTGCATATTTACCATTTTGTCCATTATTTTGGATGAATGTGTAAATGTTGCTATAACCTCTCTAAGGTTGTGTTCTCTCACTTCCCTTGATTTACACTCTTCTTGAAGACAAATAATTTTATCTTTCAGGTCTTTCACTTCAAGTAGAGAATTTTGCAATTTCTCATTTATTTGATCTTTTTCGAGAATCAAAAGACAATTGCGCTCTTTGAGTTGAGAGTGAGTGTCCATTACGGTTTGACATTCTTCCATTAAGTGAAAGAATGACTCTCTAGAAAATGAAGAATTGACAGAATCATACGAGTTAGATGTTACCTCATTTTCTTCATTTCCATTTGCCATGAGACACATGTCCTCGTAGGGTGAGTTGTTGGAGATGCTCATGCAAAACATTGCATTGTCATCCTTTGAGGTGTCACTTTCATTACTTGAAGATTCTTCTGACTCACTTATTTCAAGTGGGTCACTAATAAGTGCTTTTCTTCTCTCCTTTGTGAACCTTTTATCTTTGGGCTTGAATTCTTCCTGTTGAGAGTTAGAAACATTTGTATATTGACTTTTACTTACCTTAGGGTGTGGACAACTTGCTGCAAAGTGTCCAGGCTTTCTACAATTGTAGCATAAATTCGAATCTTCCTCAATAATTTCTTTCTTCGAATTCTTTGTTGCATTCCACGATTTCCCTTGTGGATTTTTCTTGTAGTTGCTTCTCTTCATGAATTTCCTAAATTTCTTGACAAAGAGAGCAAATTGATCATTAGGCAATAATTCAACATTTTGTACTGACCTTGAGGTTGATGGTTGCTCGGCTACAAGTGCATTGTTCTATTCTTCATGATCTTCCTCTAATCTTGATTTCATCTCAAATTCATAAGCTTTTAGATCACTAAAAAGCTTATCGGTCGATAGGGTTTTTAGATCCCTATGATCTCTCATGGCCGTGACCTTCATGTCCCATGTAGATGGTAGACCACGTAGAATTTTGAGTGAAATTTCTTTTTGATTAATATCTTTTCCAAGATCATTAATCTCTCCTAAGATTTTGGCAAATCTTGTTTCCATGTCGGTAATATTCTCGCCGTTTAGCATTTTGAAATTCTCGAATTTCTTTAATGCTATGGTGAGCTTATTATCTTTTTCTTGTTCGTCTCCTTCACCAATTTGAATGAGCGTTTCCCAAACTTCCTTCGCGGATTGACACTTTCGAACTTTTGGAAATATCGTGTCATCGATAGATTTAAACAAAATATCCTTGGCAATATTGTCCAAGTTATTTCTTGTTCTATCTTCACGAGACCATTCCTCTTTTGGTTTTGGAATGTATTGTGGAGTGTCACTTGTTTGTACGGATGAGGTGTTGACTTGCAAAATCTCAATAGGACCACTTGTAACCACTTCCCACATTTCATCATGTAATGCGGATAAATATACCTGCATGCGAATTTTCCAATCATCAAATTTTTCTAAGGAAAACAATAAATTTTGGGCAAGAGCCATATCTCTTTTCATCATCTTGATTTTTCGAGATCTGTCTAGCAGTCAAGATTGACTCAAATAGACAACCGCTCTGATACCAATTGTTGGTCCCGATAGGGTGGTAGAAAGTCTAGAGGGGGGGGGGGTGAATAGACTTTCTAAACTTTTTCACAATTTAAATAACTCTTTGGTAACTTCAACTCTAAGTAGCAAGTAAATAGAGTAAGTTTAAACTGCACAGCGGAAAAGGTAGTATGTAAAGAGTTATGCCCAATTAATGAATTAAATACGTATGTAAGATGAATAAAGTGACAGAGGGATCTTGAATATATAAAGGAGATGGTTCACTCAATATATAATAACAATATTCAAGATTGTAAATAAATATCGTATCACGTCGACCGTGTGATGAATGTTACATGCAACACGTCAAACTTGCTTAGAATAATTCAATATTTAAGCTTGAGAAGTTTGAATCACATGCATACGTGAAAACACACTAAACCCGAAAGATTAAGATTAACTGTGAATAGTAAACGGGTTAGTCGGATAAGATAGATAGATAGAGCAAATTATGTAAGTGCGGTATGTAAATGAGAGAGGCAATTTATAGTGGTTCGGAAGTGGCGTAATCTTCCTAGTCCACTTTTCTCCTTTCGCGTCTAGGAGAAATTCACTATTTTTCCACACACAGTTACAATAGTGAATAAGCGCTACACAAGCACTTCATCCGGATGTCTTGCACACAGCTACGCCCAACTCCGAGTGTCTCGCACACAGCTACACTCAACTCCAAGTATCTCGCACACAGCTATACTCAACGCCAACTAAGTGTCTTGCACACAGCTACACTTAGCAACTACGAGTGTTTTGCACACAGCTACACTCACTAGAGTATTTTGCACACAGCTATACTCTTTTTACAATTACAAATACAAATGTAATTGTATCTCTCTCCAACTAGATTTGAGACTATTCAGACTAAGTCTCTAAGAATATTTGAGCACTTTGCACTTTTTGAATTTTCGTGTGTATTGCACTTCTATCTCGTGTCTATCTTGTTCACCTCTGCTCCACACACTTTTTGTCTTCAAGTCTTCATGGCTTTTTATAGGCAATCAAATATATCCGTTGGAGTGGGATAATTTGATATTTGAAATTTGAATCTTCATAGCCTGATATTGTTGACAATAGTAGGTCTTCAATTTTGATTTGATTGTCAACTTACCTGACAAAATAATATCTTATCTCCAATTGATTTGTTCAAAATATTATTTTGTTGTCATATTGAATATCCAACGTATCTTTGAAATAAATTCATCTGATAGAATTTATTTCTCGGATAAGTTTTTATATTCATGTCTTCATAAATATTTTTCCGTTTTGATCAAATGTCTTTCAGGCAATTTTGGATTCTTGTGGCATGTGGGTAGACTTGAAATAAATTCCATCGAATTGATTCAATTTCTGATCATCTTGCTTCTTTGCCACATTGTGCTCCTTTGACTTTGAACATCGTGCTCCTTTGACTTGAACATTGTGCTTTTCTGATTTGGTCACATTGTGCTCTTTTGGACATATCGTGCTTGTTCTCCTGTAGAACATTGTGCTCCTTTAGATACATTGTGCTCCTTTTGAACATTGTGTTTGTCAGCACACATCGTGCTCTTTTTAATACATTGTGCTCTTTTGATAGCATTGTGCTCCTTGGTGAACATTGTGCTCTTTTGGACATTGTGCTTGTCCGAAAATTTGACTAGTAAAAAATAAGTCCTTAGGGGGGAATCGATCTCTGGTGTGATCGTTTTGAGTAAGGACTTCTACCATTTCGCCGTTAAGCTCATCCAGTCATTCTTTGCAACGCCATTCCTTTATGCTTCTTTCTCGGATGAATACTCGTAGGACCAAAATTAATTTTGTTCTTCCTATTGTAGATTCCTTTTGATTCGCTATTCTGATTTATGATGCTTGTACTCAAAGACCTAAAAACTAAGGGGATCTAAAGTACATTTGGCTTCATCAAAACTTACAAAAATATTCCTATCAATTTTCCCCCTTTTTGATGACGCCAAAACCTATACTCAGTCATTTGGCTTGTCTTTTAAAAACAATTATTTTTCAAAAGATTTTATTAACTTAGACATAGCCAAGACGAGTTTAACATTTGATTTTGACTCTAAGAAAGGTATTTTTAGCAACTAAAATTCCTATTCGCATTTTTGGACTTTAATAATAATGAATTTTTGCATTTTTCCAATTTATGCGATTTGATACAAACTAAGCTAAAAATGTTACCTTTCAAGACAAATAAAATATCAATAAATAACAAGGAAAACTAGTAGCATCATAAACAGAAATTTCGAATCATTCCAACTTGTTCCAAATTGTTCATGGGTTCATGTTCCCGTGGACCATACAAAAACAAGTGTGACAATCATACAAATCATCTAATGACTTTGTTTCTCCTCTCTTTAAGCACATGATTTATATGATTTTGAACATCAATGAAATTGTCACTAATGGCATAATTGTTGCATACTTGCCCAACTGAATAATAGTTGAATGCTTCAATGATGTTGTTCCCGGGCAGTGTACCTTCTTCATACCATATGATGCATTCTTCTAGGCTTCTTCCATTTGGTAGCTCTGCATCATTGACCTTGATATAGTCCTTTAGAACCATGATCATCAAAGCTCTAGCATAGCTTTGGATTCTTCTGAAATTCTCGTTTGAAACCCACAAATTTTGATCACTTGGACACTGGTTAGCCCCTAAGACTGCAGCGGAGCGGAGCGGAGTGTGTGGTCTGGACCTGGGCTGGATGAGGCGAGGACTGGTAGGGGAAAAGCTCCGGCTGTGATGGAGGTAGAGAGGGTAGCAGTACCTCCTAGTACTGTTACAGTAGAGAGGACGGATGGGACTCCTAGGTTTCTCGTTCGATACGGAGGAGGGGGTGGCTATGTGAGTAGTATGGTTTTGTCAATTAATGAACAGAAGCAGAAAAGATTGGATGGAGATGAGGGTGATGCAATTATTAGCGATGTGTCAAAAACTTGCTTTTGTTGGGTCCTGGATCCCAGGCCTGCCCTTCATCATGAGTACTCTGAGCTGGAACTGCCGTGGCTTAGGCAATCCACGGACAGTTCGTGAGATTATAGACTTGCTGTCCAATAAGAAACTAGATTTTGTCTTTCTTATAGAAACAAAGGTTGGTATGTTACATGCTGAACGCCTGAGAGTGGGGTTGGGTTTTGAGGGGTTGTTTTACGTGGATAGTGTGGGACTGAGTGGTGGTTTGGCTTTGTTTTGGAGGTCAAATAACACTACTAGATTGCTGAGCTTTTCTAGGAATCACATTAATGTTGAGGTGAATTGTACTGGTTTCCCCCCTTGGAGGATGACTTGTTTCTATGGCTTCCATGAATGCAACAAACGTAGGGAGTCGTTGGAACTTCTGCGTTCCCTTCAAGGTCAATCCACGCTACCATGGGTTATTATTAGTAACTTTAATGATTTGTCTTTTCAGCATGAGAAACGGGGGCGTTGTCTTCATCTAGAGAGTTTGTTGAGGGGTTTTGGAGACAATTTGGAGGATTGTGGTTTGCATACTCTAACCACGGAAGGTTACTCGTTCACGTGGGAACGTGAAAGGGGCACTGATGCTTGGGAGGAAGAGAAACTAGATAGAGTGGTCGCTACTGATGATTAGAGCTCTTATTTGTCGTTAACTACTGTGGTAAATATTCTTTCCCGCATTTCTGATCATTTCATACTCTTTCTTGATGTCAGGGGTACATCTGCTCAGTCTAGAAGGGGAAGGAAAAGTTTTAAGTTTGAGATGGCATGGTTACTTGATGAGGGATGCAAGGGTGTGGTGGAAGACGCTTGGTAGGAGGGGAGATGGCAGGGTTTGCAGGACTGCTTGTAGTTGTGTGGGGAGAGATTGAGGGCGTAGGGTTGTGACCGATTGATAAATTTGGCAAACGCATTAAGGCTATACGTCAAAAGCTCCAGTTTATGATGGGACATACTAACACTATCTCTTTAGAGGGGTTTAGACCTTTAGATGGGGAGTTGAGCCAGTTAGAAGCACATGAGGATGTATTTTGGAGACCACGTGCAAAACAACATTGGTTGCGTGGTGCTGATGCGAACATTAAGTGTAACACCCCAAAATTTTAAAACTTTTGAAACTTATATAATAAAGGTAATTTCTCATTAAATCCCAAAACATAATATAGTAGAGTACGGGGTGCTATGTCACACATGGGCTAGAGGACCCAGGTGCACAGGCTAACCAACTAATATCCTCGATAATGTAAATACATAAGCATGGCACGCAGGTCGAAAGGGAAACTATCTACTCTACGCTCCAGATCTCTAGCGCGCTCCAGTGTCTACTTCTCTGTGCCTGAAAGCCAAATATATCTGTTCAGCGAGAGATGCTGGTAACCCACTCCAACGCGTTGAAATACATTATAGATAGGTATATATAGATATACGAAAACCATTTTGAAGCAAGAAGATATATACTTAGGAGACACTAGTTTTAAAACCAAGAATAGACTTGACAGATAGGGATAAGCACATTCAACAATTATAATCAAGCATATAGAGATACTAGCATATATCCTATGGTCACAGATTCACTTCATCTCATTCATATCATCGTCCCAATTCGTATCTCATCACACACAAGCACACTTTGGTGGCGCCACAGGACCAATCGCATGCCCATACATGAGGGTCAGCGCATATAGCTCTGACACGGCCCCGCAGCACCCTGCCTCGTATCGCAATACGAAGGGGTCGATCGCAACCGACCGATGAACCGCAGCTCACCATTATGTTTGATCGCAACCAAACAGTGGACCGCAGCCCAAGAGTAGTCATCTGACCGCAGCTAGGAATATGAACCGCAACTCATGTAAGACGTTTGATCGCAACCAAACGGTGGACCGCAACCCAAGAGTGATCATCTGACCGCAGCCAGGAATATGAACCGCAGCCCAGGAATAACCAATTTGATCGCAACCAAATTGGGGTATCATGCACACATAACACATAGCAAGCACATGCAACCCACATTATCACATTGGGAAAAGGGAAGAAAACGTATAACGAAACCTATGCGTGGTCATCCACATACTAGGAATAATCCTAAGGGGTTCGTACTTCTTTCACCTAGGCCAACGGGATACCAATTCAACTAGCATGCGATATATAAGACTCATTTATCCTACGAACGGTACCCGAAACATCAAACTAGACTTAGGCACGATAAACGGAGTCCGTTGGGACACCACGAGGGTCGGGGAAACATCAAACGGGGAAGCCGGAGTCCCGAAGTGGACAATTTCCAGCGGGTAGCCGGTGGGTGGAAGGCCACCCGCCGGCGACCAGTCTCCGGGCAGCGGGTGCCCGGCGGGCAGTCGCCTGCCCGCCGGCTGCCCGCTGTCGGCGACGCCCTTTTCGGGCAGCGGGTAGGTGGCGGGTCCCCCTACCCCCCACTGACTTTTTACCAAAATAAACGTCCCGGGATCCGTTGTGGAACCCGAAACCATGCTTAGACACTTTTAAACGCAATTGATGACACCACGTAGACAATTAACGGATCAAAAGCAAGAATCACATAGCACACATCCTATCATGACTTCTAAACATAATCAACACCCGAACATGCGAAATCCCACCCAATAATATCAAGAATAACACAATACGAAATTCCCAATTTTAACCTAGGGCTCTAATCATATTCAAATCAATAAAAGCATAGTTCCTCTTTTAATCATCAAACATCAAGATTCATCAAGAACATCACATAATCATCAAGAATATCTTATCATCATCAAGATCATCAAGATTACACATAAAATCATCTCACAATCATCAAGAACTTATCATCAATATCATAAATGATTCATCAAGACACAAGTATAGAGAGGAGTCCAAAGAAGATAATTATAGCAAGGAAAATAGGTTTTGTTGAGACATGGGTTACCTCTTAGCCTTAATTAATTTCCTTGGCTATGAAGGGTCTTTCTTTAAGATTCCTTCTTTCTTGATTTCTCCTAGGGGGATTCTTGGAACTTCTTGTGTGGTGAGAGATTATTGTGGTGTGGGTTCTAGGTGCCTCCTATGCCCCCTATTTATATACCTAAGAGTCCCTAATTAGGGTTAGTTCTATTCCTTCTAGGACTAGGGGATTGGGTTTAGGGATAAGGGCCCATGAACTATGGTGGGCCTCTCTTAATTAATTAGTTAATGAGATTTATTTCTTCTTTTCCGGGTAAATAGTTAATTGGTTCATGGGCCGTAACACGGGGTGTTACATTAAGTACTACCACCATTTTGTCTCTGCCCGTAAGAAGAAGAATACTATCACTAAGTTAAGGGATGATTTGGGGAACTGGCTAGAGGGGGATGCTTTCCGCCCTCTTATCTTATTTTACTATGCCGATATCTTTACATCTTCGAGGTCTAGGTTGACGCTCATTTTCAAGTCTTAACTCCTCGTGTTACTCAGGAACATAACGTGGCTTTACTCCGTTCTTTCACTGCGAAGGAAGTCAAGTTGGCTCATTTCTCTATGTTCCCGGATAAGGCTCTTGGTCCAAATGGAATGAATCTTGGCATCTACCATCATTTTTGGGATGTGGTGGGTAAGGATGTTACAGACTTTGTTTTACATTGTTTACATTCAGGCTCTTTTCCCAGTGGCTTAAATAATGCAAATATTTTGTTAATCGCTAAAAAGAATCTCCCTGAATTAGTGACTGATCTCAGACCTATTGCGTTGTGTAACATGATTTATAAAGTCATGGCTAAGATGGTTGCCAACCGAATGAAACCCATTATGGGTTCGGTGATCTCTGAGTGCTTTTATCCCTAACAGGTTGATCACTGATACTATTTTGTTAGCTGTAGAGGTGGGACATTTTTTGAATCGTAAACAGCTGGGTAAAGTTGGTTGGACTGCTTTGAAGCTGGATATGGCTAAAGCTTACGATCGGATGGAATGGGCCTTTCTGCGAAAGGTGATGGAGTCTTTGGGGTTTGCGCCTAGATGGGTTGATTTGGTAATGCTCCGTGTCACTACTGTTAAGTACAACATCTTGATCAATGGGTCTTGTGGAGGCTCGGTTACTACCACCCGTGGACTTAGGCAGGGAGATCCGTTGTCCCCATACTTATTCATTATTTGTGCTGAAGGTTTGTCACTTCTGATTCAATAGGCTCATACAGAACGTTCTATTCAAGGTTGCAGAGTAGCCAGGGGAGCCCCAGTTGTCTCTCACTTGTTTTTTGTTGATGATAGTCTTTTATTCTTTAAGGCTAATTTGCATGAAGCTGCCGTAGTGAAGCAATGCCTACATGCTTATGAGGTGTTCTCTAGACAGGCTGTGAATTTCCATAAGTCTAGTGTTTGTTTCAGTAAAAATACTAGTTTCATGGATCGTGATACTGTGGCATCTACTCTAGGGGTATCTCAGGCACCTAATTTTGGTAAGTATTTGGGTCTTCCATCTTTTATGGGACTTAATAAGCAGAGGGTTTTTTCTAATATTAAAGATAAAATCAGGCAGATGATTGGGTCCGGAAATAAAAAGCGCCTATCTCGTGCTGGTAAGGAAATTCTCTTGAAAAGTGTGGCTCAATCTATGCCTACCTTTTCAATAAGTGTTTTCTTACTCCCTGATTCCCTTTGTGTGGCCCTAGAACGTTTGATGAATAGATTTTGGTGGGGAGCAGGAGGAAGTAATGGAAAAGGTATTCATTGGATGTCTTGGAAGCGAATGTGTACCCCAGGAGTTTAAGAGGCCTGGGGTTTAAGGATTTGCGTGCTTTTAATTTGACTTTGTTGGCTAAACAGGGTTGCGTTTCTTAACCAATCCTACTTCCCTGGTGGCTCATGTATATAAGGCCATGTATTTTCCTAATTCTTCTTTTGTTGATGTTATGTTAGGGAATAATTTGAGTGCTTGTTGGAGGGGTATTTTTGCTGCTAAGGATTTGATTTGTGGGAGCATTAGGCGCAGGATTGGGGATGGTAATTCTACCACTATTTGGGGTAACCTGTGGCTCCCTAATTTAGATCCTATGATCCATACTATTATGCCTCCCCAATTGAGTGGCGCTAAAGTTTAAAGATTGATAGACCCAGACACTCAGAGGTGGGACACATCTATTCTTACGGATATTTTTATTGCCTGGGATGTTGAGTTAATTAAACGTGTGCATATTAGCCCATATTTTATTGATTCTTGGCATTAGATGGATGATTTTCGGAGCATTTATTCCGTAAATAATGGGTATAGGCGCACCATGGGTAATTTAAACTCCTTGGTTGATGGTTTTAATGGTTGGAATAAATTGTGGAACCTAAAGGTTCCCCCAAAGTGGAAGACATTTCTCTGGAGAGCAATAACAAACACCCTGCCCACCACCTCCAATTTATTGCAAAGAAGAATGGATTTTGATCCTGCATGTCCTATTTGTGCAGCGCATGTAGTGGATGTGATGCATGATTTGTTGTGAATTCTCAGCTCATGTCTGGCGCGACTCTCTCCTAGACATCCCGAGTGGCTTTGGCGTGAGTTTTTCAGCCTGGTTCCAGCAACTTCATACAGTAGCAGATGGTGACAAGATTATCTAGGTAGCTAGGACTTTGTAAGCAATTTGGAGGGGGTAGAAATTCTGCATTTTGGGATGGTGCAATACCTATGCCTGGTGCTATTATACGTTGGGCGGTAGGTGTTGTGCAGAATTGGAATGCCGCTGTCCACTGCTCCACGCATGACCCTCTAGCCACACACATGCATGAGCAGATTGTTGCCTCGACGGATCATCTTCATTGTTTCATTGATGCAGCCTTTGACGGAGATACAGGGAGAGTAGTGGCGGGGGCGGTACTCCTTACGCCGTCCGGTGAATTTGTTGCAGCGATGAGTAGCCCTCTCCCAAGTTGTGATTCAACCTTCATGGCGGAGACTCTGGCTTGTAAGGAAGCGCTTTCCTGGCTCAAGAATAGGAAGGAGGAGATGGGTGCTATTTTCACAGATTGTGCTATCCTTCGTTGCAATCTTTTGGCTACTTCTGAGATCCTATCTTATATTGGCATAACCACTAGGGAGTGCGTTAATTTGATGAGCAGTTTTGTTTCTTGTTCAGTTTATTATGCTAGATTGGGTAATGTTATAGTCCATATATTAGCTAGAGCTTGTATTTCCTCGTTACAGGATGACGCTTTGTTTTGGGACACTGTCCCCCCTGATTCCATTTTGGAGCTCTTAATTCAATCCACCTTTTATCCTTCAAATATATATATATATATATATATATATATATATATATATATATATATATATATATATATATATAACACCTCGTGTTACGAGCCCTAAAACCAATTAATCATTTAACCAATTACCCAAAAGAAAGAATTAAATCACAATAATTAATTAGGAGAGGCCCACCATAGTCCATGGGCCCTTACCCCTAAACCCAATCCTTAGTCCTAAAAGGAATAGAGTTAGCAAACCAATAGTAATTAGGCCCTAAGTAAGACTCTTAGATATATAAATAGGGAACATAAGGATGCACCTAGAACTCCCACCACAATAATCTTTCACCACACCAAGAATTCCCCTAGGAGAAATCAAGAAAGAAGAAAGCTTGAAGAAAGACCCTTCATAGCCAAGGAATTAATTAAGGCTAAGAGGTAACCCATGTCTCAACAAAACCTATTTTCATAGCTATGATTCCCCTCTTAGGATTTCCCCCATATCCTTGTGTGTTGGTGATTCGTTATAATGATCTTGATAATTGGTGCTATGATTCCATGGGTAATCTTGATGATAAGAGGTTCTTGATGATTATATGGTGTTCTTGATGTTCTTAATGATTATATGATGTTCTTGATATTTATATGATATTCCTACCGAATCTTGATTTTAGAAGATGAATTGTGTTCTTGTTGATTTAAAAATAATTAGAACCCTAGGTTATATCGTGGAATTCGTATGGTATTATTCTTGGTATATTGGGTGGGAATTCGCATGATTGGGTGTTGATTATGTTTAGAAAAGCATGATAGGTTATGTGCCGTATGTTTCTTGATTTTGATCCGTTAATTGTCTACGTGTGTTATTAATTGCGTTTGAAAGTGTCTAAGCATGGTTTCGGGTTCCACAAAGGTTCCCGGGGCGTTGTTGGTGAAAAAGAGTCAGTGGGGGGTAGGTGGGGGTAGGGGACCCGCCAGTTACCCACGGCCAAAAGAGGTCTCGCCGGCAGTGGGCAGCCGGCGGGCGGGCAGCTGCCCGCCGGGCACTCGCTGCCCGGAACAGTGCCGCCGGCGAGCAGCCGGCGGGTGAGGGACCCGCTGGTTTGTACCCCACCTTGGGATTTTGGCTTCCCCGTTTGATGTTCCCCCGACCCCCGTGATGTCCCAACGGACTCCGTCTGTCGTGCCTATGTCTAGTTTGATATTTCGGGTACCGTTCGTAGGTTGTATGGAGTCTTATATATTGCATGCTAGTTGAATTGGTATCCCGTAGGCCTAGGTGAAAGAAGTATGAACCCCTTAGGATTATTCTTAGTATGTGAAGGATCACGCATAGGTTTTGTTATACGTTTTCTCCCCATTCCCAATGTGTTAATGTGGGTTGCATGTGCTTGCTATGTGTTATGTGTGCATGATACCCCAATTTGGTTGCGATCAAATTGGCTATACGGGCAGTTGGATGGGTTGAGAACCATTCTGACTGTTAACCAGGCCGGTTGCGATCGGTCAGGTATATAAATATTATATAGGACTGCGGTCCACCATTTGGTTGCGATCAAATGGATTATACGGGCAGTCGGATGGGTTGAGAACCATACTGACTGTTAACTAGGCCGGTTGCGATCGGTCAGGTATATAAATATTATATAGGGCTGCGGTCCACCGTTCTACATGAGCTACGGTTCATTTTCCTGGCTGCGGTCAGATGACATACTCTTGGGCTGCGGTCCACTGTTTGGTTGCGATCAAACTATGATGAGCTGCGGTTCATCGGTCGGTTGCGATCGACCCCTCCGTATTGTGAGACGGGGCAGGGTGCTGCAGGGCCGTGTCAGAGCTATATGCGCTGACCCTCATGTATGGGCATGCGATTGGTCCTGTGGCGCCAACAAAGTGTGCTTATGTGATGAGATATGGATGAGTTGTGATTATGAGTATCCTGGGGATATGACTACGGGATTTACGTTGGGGATTGTTTATGTTGGGTTATGATTATTGATTATGCTCAGTCTTATCTGCCTTGCCTGTTGCGAACTATATATGCTTGCTATAACTGCCGTTTGTGCTTAGCTCTATGTGTCGAGTCTATCCCTGTTTTAAAAACTAGAGTTCGTAGGATATATCTTCACGTTCAAAATGGTTTTCGTATATCTATATATATATCTCTATATGTATTATATTTCAACGCGTTGGAGTGGGTTACCAGCATCTCTCGCTGAACAGATATATTTGGCTTTCAGGCACGGACGAGTAGATCACTGGAGCGCGCTAGAGGTTGGGACGTAGATTAGATAGTTCTTCCCTTTCGGCCTGCGTGCCATGATTTGTATTGATATTGATTGAGATTGTTAGAACTTAGCCTGTGCACATGAGTTCTCTAGCTCAGGTGTGGCATAACACCCCGTGTCCTTATAAACGTATTTTGGGATTTATAATCATTTACCTTTATTATATTGTTTTTAAAAGTTTTAAAATTTCGGGATGTTACAATATATATATATATATATATATATATATATATATATATATATATATATATATATAAGCAAATGATTTAAAAATAGTTAACTAAGACAAATGCAATAAACTAACATTCACTCCAAAAATATTAAATATAGTGTTGGTTTTAGGGTTTTTGGGCCCAAGGAGGTCCAACACAACCGTAGTTGGTTGATTCACCAGTAAATAAAAAAGATGAACTTAAAAGAAATTAGACACAATAATTTTGACGTGAAAACCGAAAGGAAAACCACGTGCCTTTTTGGGCGGTGCCAAGCCTAAATTCAGTATTCTGTAGGATCGTTTGTACAAGTTGTCTGGCTATTTTTTATCTGTGATGTTGTGTAGTGATAGAGCTACTTTGTACATTGAGAGGGAATATTCTTCTTGAAAGGATGAGGTCTTCCTTGTGGTGAAAGTGGAGTCTTCTTGTGTAAAGAAGAGTGATAGGGTCTTCTTGAGAGAATGGAGTCTTCTTGTTGAGAATGAATAGTGCTATCTTCTAGTATGGGAAGAATCATGTGATGAAGATGAATGAGCTCCTCCCACCTTGTGCTCTTCTTCTCCTTTTTATAGCTAGCATAGGCTTCAAGATTATAGCCATTGGGGGTAATTAGTGGGGACTAAAGGGTATTAATTTGGTTATTAGTGGGTTCGTTATAGAAATTAGAAATAAATAGGGTAATTAGTTGGGTAATAAGTTGGGGATTTAATAGGATAATAAATGGGTATTTGTATAGAGGTTATGGAGGGGCTAAAATGTTTGATCGGGTTTAGATGGGGCAATCGGGGCTAGGTGGTCCAACTAGGCCCAAATATCGGGTATCCATCACCAGTCTCTCACTTTTCTATGTCTCGCACTCAGCAGGGCATGGGAAAGTATATTGTCTCGCCTCAAGGTTCACTTTATCGGCCACGCCAATTTTTGCCGACTTTTTATTCAAGATTCCATACGACTCCATCCTCATGACTTCTTTTCGTTTGCCATATGACCGACCGCTTCAGTGGAGGTGACCCTCTGACCTCGAGCCCCTTTTTCTTCACCCATCGAAGTGACTCTTGGCTGTAATTTTTCTTTTTTCTCTAAGAAACGTCTAAGGGTCGGAACCCTGGTTTCTTTCTTTACTCGCCGAGTTCCTCTGTCGAGGCGACTCTTGGCTATGACTTCTCTTCTTTTCTCTAAGAAACGTCTAAGGGTCGTAATCTTGATTTCTTTCTTTACTCGTCGAGTCCCTCAGTCGAGGCGACTCTTGGCTATGACTTCTCTTCTTTTCTCTAAGAAACGTCTAAGGAACATATAGATTCCTACGAAAGAGATGGGAATTTACATTCTCCTCCAAATATATTAAAAGATTATTTTCTTTCTCGCGTGTGTTTGTGCGTGTTTTTTTTTTTTTTTTTTTTTTTTTTTTTTTTTTTTTTGGAATGAATTTGGGAATATACACACACAAACACACCCTAATTTATATAATACGGAGTAATTATTTTGTAAATTTAATCAATTAAAGAAATAATTTTAATATTTTATTGAATTTAATTATTTTAATATTTTAAATATGTTATGACATATTGATTAAAAATTAAACATTTTAATATAGAGTAAATTGCAATTTTGGTCTTATGACCATTGGGTTTTGTTAATTGCAATCCACGACTTTTAAAACTGTTAATTTAGTAATTTAACTATTTAATTTTTATCAATTTTGGTCACTCCGGTTAAATTGCCGACCAAATCTCACCGGAAAATTTTAATTAGTCAATTAATATTTAATTTGAGGGGCAATTTCGTCTTTTAACCATCATCCCCTCCATCTCTGCCCATGCATATACTGGAATAACTGCAATGTTTCGAACACTGGAATTTCAATGTTCAAAAATAAAAATTTCTTTCAAAAAAAAATAAAATAAAAAAATTCCATTGCTAAATTCGCTTTAAGGGAATCAAGGTAGAAATCAGAAACTAAGCAATCAAGAATTTCCAGTTTTATTCGACACTCAAGGCTCAAACAATTAAAAATCAAGCATAAGAAAAAAATCAAATTTCTAAATCAAGCCAGAAATCGGAGGAGGACTGCAGAAATCATCTCTGCCAATTGCAGTCATCGGAAATATATGTTCTCATTATTCCTGTTCTTTATCGTTGTCGCCGTTTCTCCGATGGTCGCGGCAAGACTCAAGATAGGAGATGAAGAATTTACTCAATCCATGGTTGACATGGATGGTGGGGCTGGAATTGTGACGGAGGTCGCCGGGAATGGAGGGAGGTTGGAGGTTGACGATGGAATGCTGGCAGAGATGGAGGAGATGATGGTTAAAAGACAAAATTGCGCTTAGATTAAAAATTAATTGGTTAATTAAAATTTTTCGGTGAGATTTGGTCAGAATGATCAAAATTGATAAAAATTGAATAGTTAAGTGGTGAATTACAATTAACAAGATCTCAATAATCACATCAAAATTGAAAAAATTATTCTTTTAATATATTATTAAAAGGGCAAAGAGTACAAATATAAGAAAATCTCATAAAACCTAAAACAAAGAAATCACATTCCCTTCAAAAATAAAACAAGGAAATTACATTCCCTTCAAAAATAAGACAAGTAAGTCACATTTTTTGAAAAGGTAATAAAACTTGAACCAAACATAAAAATTAACATTCTAAAGGATTACCTTTGTTATTTTACATACCATGAACCAAATTCCCCCTAAATGTTTTTAATCTATAGGCCTCATTTGTAACAACGTAACTCCACTTTCACCAACAACAAAGTAGAAAATTTTGGAATGGCACAATCCATACACTTATATGATTTTTCTCTTCTGAGTGCTAGCTTGCTAGGTAGGACCTAGGCTATCGCAAATTATGCTGTGCATGGTGCATACGGATGCAAAAACGACGTCGTTTTGGTTAAAAAAACGCGCGTCCCACTTAAAAAAGAAATCATGTTCGATTCCCGGCAATAACATTTTTATATATCCATAAATTCATAACTATATATCCATAAATTCATAACTATATATCCACAGTGAATGAATGAAGTAACAATCCACAATGAATGAACTAAATATCCACAATGAATGAACTAAATTTCCACAATGAATGAACTAAATATCTATAAATTCATAACTATATATCCAGAAATTCATAACTATATATCCATGAATTCATAACTATATATCCACAATGAATGAATGAAGTAAATATCTACAATGAATGAACTAAATATCCACAATGATTGAACTAAATATCCACAACGAATGAACTATATATCCAGAAATTCATAAATATATATCCAGAAATTCATAACTATATATCCACAATATTGCTATTGCCGAGAATCGAACCTGAATTTTTTTTTTTAAGTGGGACGCGCGTTTTTAGTCAAAACGACCTCGTTTTGCATCGTATATATGCACCATGCATGGTGCATTCGGTTGCACAGCATAACTATTGCCTAGGCTATGGCACCAAACAACTCAACTAAATTATTATCTCATAATTATTCAATTTTTTTTTGTAACAACAAAATCCACCACCACTACCCATGCACTAGGTAAGCCACGTACACTAAAAATCCCCTATGCGACAAGCTCAATCGAAAAGATGTTACACAAAATCAAATTAAAATCATGTTTTACCCACTCAAATAACCAAGCCAATAAGTAAATTATAAAATTAAAAAGGGAAAAAAAAAAAAGAAAAAGAGCTTAAATGACTTTGAAAATGCCAAACACAGAAGTAGAAACAAAAAGAAAAGCCACATTTTATGTAAACCATTATATTTCATGATGCTTATTATTACTCTGTATATTAATATATATAGATCTCATGATGTTATGAATCTGAATATAGATGTCATCATCATATTTACTAATACAGAAATGTCTACTCTTCAAGTTGCGTTATATCAAAACGCATGTATATATTAATATTTCAGTAGCTAGTATAACAATGAATGGATAAATAAGCTGCCTGAGCTTCAATTCTTCTACCTACATGCTTTAATACCCTCACTATAGGCTATATATAGGTGTGAAAGAAAAAATATTGAAGTCAACCCTACTTTACATATATTATTGTTAAGAGTCCCACATAAAAATAATAATAATAATAATAAGATCGAGAATATGGGAAGGCCATGCGTTGGCCTACTTAATCGATTGGATTCAATTGGTAGTGTGGTTTGGCTCATGTGCATTATAGTCCAATTGAGTGACATTAATCCAATCTTAAAGTTAACATGGTATTAGAACCTGTTCGGTCCATATTATGTTCACTCGGTTGTCTATTCGTGGTGTCCACGCTTTCATTCTAGAGGGATGGTCAATTTAAAGTAGCTTTCATTTTAGAGGGATGGTCTATTTAAAGTGGTCAACAATTGAGATTCAAAATGGCTCGGTTGTCCACTTGAATTAGACTAGTTAATTGATTGAATTTAATAGTTTGGACCATATGCATTATAATCAAATTGAGTAATCTTGACCTAATCTTATATTTAACAAATATAAATGAATCTGTAATTTTGCATTTCCTCAATTTAATATTATTGTTAGAGATACTCGACTGATGTAACGGACTGACTGATTCGTAGGCGTGCATTATCAGTCAGTTAGATAGATTGCAGATTAGTTGATAGAGGAAAACTAAAACAGATAATAAAACATCACATGCAATGTTTACCCAGTTCAATACAGTTTGTATTTACATCTGGGGGACGATCACCGAGGTGTCCAATCCACTAACTCATAGTCCAATGTACAAAGGTAGAGAAACAACAATCTCACCCAAGTGCCCCACACAACGTACGTACCCAGTCTACAAAGGTTTAGTGGATTGTTGAAGTCGGAGAGCCACGCATGCAGAAGTCCAATGAAATCCCTTCAATTGGAGAGCTAACTCTGATGCAGTCCGCTTCAATGACGCAGTCACATGTTGTTCCCACAACTGAGTGATCTTCGCGTCCTTTCGTTTAAGCAACGATAGTTCTTCTCAAGTTCTTCATCATTATCACCAAGAACTTATTATCTTGAGAAGAGGCATGATAATCAAAGATATCTGTCTCTGTGTAGCATAGAGTATTTTCTTCTTCTGAAAAACCATAACCCTAATTCTTGACCGAATAAGGATACTTATACTTCTTTGGTAAGAACACTCTCCAAAAATATCTTTGATTGTAGATGGTAGGACATATTGTGAAGAAAGTAATCTTAAAGATTCGGTCCATACCTTCCAAAACAGATCCGCTGATTTTCTTTCCAAAACTGTCTTCTCAAACCGCGTTCAGCATTTTGGAAACATCTTCCTTTATCAGATCTTCAGTGTCAGTGCGTCTGTTGATGAACCTGATCAATCAGTCTTCTGTAAGAATAAACAGACACCACGTTAAACCCTATCTTAGTTTGCCATAATAATATTGGCAATTATATGTTGGGGGTTTTTGGAGAAAATAAAAACACTAACAAACTCCCCCTTTGGTTATTATTTGGCAAAACAATTCGACTAAGATAAAACAATAAACTAGGGAGAAAAAACGAAGATAACAGTCGCATAAAGGACATAAGTCTGAATTACAACCCTTAAAAATAACAGCACACAAGTCGTGCTGGACAAAAACAAGTAGTAACATTCTTCACAAGGCATGAGGCCATCACATACACACGCCCAGACAGGGCCAGAAGATACGAGGTCCAACAAAAAACACACAAAAAACTCCCCCTGAGTTTAGGCACTCCCCCTTTTTGCCAAAGATAGACAAAGGAACATTTAAGCATTCGAGGGACCTTCACTGTCAGACTTCACATTCTCAGTAGTAGCAGACTCAGTCAAGCTCAGACGAAACAGAATAGTGGCAAGATCAGTACGGGCTCCAGTGAGTTGCTTCGCGATAATGCCATTAACAGTTTCAAGCTCAGACACCCGAGCCTTCAGACGGAGAGATAGCTGAACATCCTTGGCATGTGGCGAGTCGTCAACAGGAATGTCAGCATCAGATGATGGAGGAGCATTAACAGGTGTAACATCTCGGATGTGCTTGCCGTTCAAGAGGCGTGGATCAACAGTATAAAGCAGAGTTGGACTGATAATCTCACTTGGCATTGGTACTAGGCCCTGCGTCGTTAGAACTCCAAATATGAGATTATGATAAGGCAATCTTACTTTCTGTTCCCTCAGATGAATCAATGTGAGGAAATGATAGAAGATCCACTTCCCCAGATCAAAAGACATTTTGGTGCCAATACAGAATAGGAGAGCAACCAGTTGCTTGCCAACCGTATGAAAATGGGCAAAAGATAGCCAATTGTGGAGGGCAATTCGATGCAAAATAACATATTTGGAGGTAAGCTTCGAGCTAGACAGAGTGTCAATATCACCTGTAGGCCATACAGGAGTTTGACCACCAGTGACAGTCCTTGCAACCAAATCCCAATCCGTAATCTCTTCTTCATCAACACCCTTCAAACCATAGTATTCATTAATCACGTCTGGACTGAAAATATACCACTTTCCTCTTATGAAAATCTGCATGCACCGGGTCCCCGTAAGATTGTCAATTTCTTCATTCAGATTACAGTAGAACTCGTAGGTCAGCAGCTTTGAGTAGGGGTAAATGGAGGTGACAGTCTTCATGAGGCCAACCTCACTCAGCAAGGGTAAAATGTCACATACAGAGTTCAACTGATTCTCATCAACCGATCGCTGAACTATAAGCTCTCGTCGAACCATCGTAGACCACTTTCCTTGAGCTGTAGCAGAAACAAACTGAGGTTGGTAAATTGTGGTGTCAGGATTTTCCGAAGCAGCTTGGACATCAGGAGTGACACTCCGTCCTCTCGACCTTGTAGTGGGTTTCATCTTTCCGGTAGAAGTGGTAGAAACCGTAGCAGGAGCCTTGTTCTTGACAGACGATCTCAGAGTTTTGAACACCTGTTGGACAGGTGGTTCACTTTCCGCTTTTACTGATTCAGCAGATCGTCGTCTTTTCTCAGGTTGAACTGTATCAAGATTATCATCACCGGTTTCAACGGCTACTCTCTCAGGGACTCCTTTGCGTTTAGATTTTCTTGTCTCTCAGGATGGAAAATGATCAATTGGGCTTGGTGAAACCGAGTGGCTTGTTTCTGACACAAGGGCAGATGAAGAGCCAAGGAGTTTGGAGACTTCTCGAATTTTGAAAGTAGTCGAGTTTGGATGTGTTGTTGCTTCCACTGTAAGAGGTCTAGAGAACTGGGCTTGTGGACCATAAACTTCAGTCAGTATACTCTCATCATCACTGTCTATCTGCACAGAGGGATCCTCGGGATGAATAACTCTATATGGTTCCGGTACAGAAGCAGAAGGCAAACCCGCAAAATGTCGGATGTGGTCAAGGCTCTCAGCCAAGGTAGAGGATGTATAAACTGGAACTCCATCAATCGGGTCAGAGGGACGAGGGCTTGAATGTCTGGCAGCCTCAATTTCAGAAGGCAACATAGGAGAAACATCAACCGGGCAAACCTCAACCGGTGACTCAGCAGCATCAGATAAAGGCACAACAGGAATTGCAGATCTCGCAATATCAGCAGAGTACACAACCAGACTTAAATTTTCTACCTTATCAGATTGGTTAACTTTTTCTTCAGAATCACTGTTAAAGGCAACTTTTGTAGGCTCAATTTTTTCAGAAGATAAACGATGAGGATCATCAGACACAGAGGTTTTCATAGACAGTAAAGCATTCTCATTATCAGATTGCGCAACAGGCAGAGCAGATTCAATATCATCAGAAATTAAATCATCAGGCTTATCAGGAGTAATCTTAATAGGGGTGTCAGAAGTATTAGACCTGTTACGAAGAATCTCAAGACGGTGTTTGGCTTCGTCCTGTGCAGCTTGAAGATAGAGGGGTTGAGCTGCTATCCGTCGACGCGAGACTTCTTCGGATTCCAGAGCCCTTTGGGCGAAATATTAGAGGAAAACCCCAGCACGGTTTCCATCTTCGGGCTCAGGAATGGACGCAGGGCTTACATCAACACTCGCTGCGGAGGCCAACATCAAAAGATCACTTGTATCATCGTCAGACCAGTCCGCATAGAACTCCGGGTAGTCTAAAAGCACTGTGACTATGATTTCGTCGCGGAGAACAGAGTCAAGCTTCAACTTCTTTTTCATAGCGAGTTGGAGAAGAGTTTTTACATGCTTCGTGGCTATTTCTAGTGAATGGATTTTCCTTCCCAGCTTGATGATAATATTTCTCACTGCATCCGCCATTGTCGTGCGATTTGGGAAAAAGAAGAGAGAAACCCTAGGTGTAGAATCAGTAAGCAAATAACAGAGAGCAAAATAGTATTTAGAACTCTTCCCCCAAAGTAAAAAGAAACCCGATCAAATATATAATCCCAAGGGTGATGAACACTATTTAATGCGGTTGTCAGAATGCATGCAGCTGATTTGATTGACGCAACGGTATAACTCCTTTTTAGGGATAAAACGGATGATTTGAATTTTGAAAGAGGCGAATTAAATTTGGTAACCAAGGTTAAGATAATATCCTAACATAAACAGAAGAGAGATTAAAAGGGAAGTCAAATATGTAATTTTGACCAGTGATTGAGACTATCATACACTCTCCTTCTGTGTTATCATTCTACCTTATTGATCAATCCTGCAGATTCCCAGAGCAGATCTGAGAATCTCAAACCGATTTGCATCCAGAGGCTTAGTCAGTATGTCAGCCAATTGCTTATCTGTTTGAATATATTCCAATTCTATCTCCTTTGATTCTACCAAGTCTCTGATATAGTGAAGCCTTATATCAATATGCTTCGTTCTGGAGTGCTGAACTGGGTTCTTTGAAATATTTATTGCACTGACATTGTCACAGTAGAGTGTCATAGTCCTTTGTGTGAGACCATAATCTAGAAGCATTTGCTTCATCCAGACCAACTGAATGCAACATCCTCCAGCTGCTATATATTCTGCCTCTGCAAGTACTTAGAGAGATTGAATTCTGCTTCTTGCTTAGCCATGAGACTAAATTCTTTCCAACAAAGAAGCATCCACCTGATGTACTATTTCTGTCATCAATATTTCCTGCCCAATCAGCATCACAATATGCACTCAGGCTGAGTTCACTGTCCTTGGAATACCATAACCCAAACTGAATTGTGCCCTTGAGGTATTTCAAGATCCGTTTAGCAGCTATCAAATGTGACTATTTGGGATTAGATTGATATCTTGCACACATCCCAACACTGAACATAATATCTGGTCGACTTGCAGTCAAATATAGCAGACTTCCAATTAGGCTTTGATAGACTGTGTTATCAACTGATACGCCAATATCATCTTTTGACACCTTTGTGGAAGTGGAGATAGGAGTTCTGGGAGTTTTACATGACTCCAGATCGAACTTTTTGATCAAATTCTTGGCATATGTTTCTTGTGAGATAAAGTAGCCTTCAGTACTCTGTTTAACTTGAAGTCCTAAGAAATAAGTCAGTTGACCCACCATGGACATTTCAAATTTTTCCTTCATAACCTTCACTAAGTCATCAGTATATTTCTGTAGAGTAGATCCGAAGACAATATCATCTACGTAAATCTGAGCTATAGTAACATGACTTCCAGTGGTTTTAACAAACAAGGTCTTATCAACACTCCCTCGGTTATACCCATGATGTAACAGATACTGTGTCAGACGTTCGTACCATGCCCTTGGAGCTTGTTTAAGCCCACAGAGAGCTTTTCTGAGCTTGTAGACATGCGTCGGATGAACTGGGTCTTCAAAACCTTTAGGTTGTGCCACATAGATATCTTCATGCAGATACCCATTCAAGAACGCTGTCTTAACATCCATCTGGAACAGTGTGAATCCCAGAATACATGCAACTGCCAACAAAATTCTGATTGACTCTAGTCTTGCAACACGGGCAAACGTTTCATCATAGTCAATTCCCTCTATTTGTGTATATCCTTGAGAAACCAACCGAGCCTTATTTCTTGCAATATTTCCGGCTTCATCAGTTTTATTTTTGAAGATCCACTTTGTTCCGATTATGTTAACACGGTTAGGCCTTGGTACCAGATCCCACACATGATTGCGGTCAAACTGATGTAGCTCCTCTTGCATCGCCTTAATCCATAGATCATCCTGCAAGGCTTCCTTCACATTTTTTGGTTCTATTTTTGAGGTGTAGCAGGAAAATCCGGATATTTCTGTCAGATTGCTTCTCATCCGACTTCTGGTGTTCATTCCATCTAATGGATTACCAATTATGTTGTCTGGTGGATGATTTTTCTGTGTTCTGGTGGGCTTATTCTTACCATCACCATCCGAGAGAGAGTTCTCCTGTTCTGGTCTTTCTTTATCTTCTTCTGATGAATCATGTGTGTCAGGCAATTTGGTTTTCTCCGTTGTTTTTAACGGCTCACTGATAGGAAGGTCTATCTCTGGATCAATCACCGATGTTTCATCTGATTCTCATGGGTTATCATCAATAACAACATTCACTGATTCCATGACTTATTGAGTTCGTTTGTTGTAAACTCTATAAGCTCGACTGTTTGGAGAGTATCCAAGAAAGATACCCTCATCACTCTTGGGTTCAAACTTTCCCCTTTGTTCCCTATCAATTAGAACATAGCATCTTGTGCCAAACACATGGAAGTACTTCAGATTCGGCTTCTTCCCTTTCCATATCTCATATGGTGTCTTAGTCGTACCTGGTCTGAGATAGACTCTATTTACTATATGACATGCTATGTGCACTGCTTCAGCCCAGAAACGCTGCGGCAGATGCGATGCGTGTAACATCACTCTGGCCATTTCCTGCAAGGTCCGATTCTTTCTTTCCACCACACCATTCTGTTGTGTTGTTCTAGGAGCCGAGAACTCATGAGTTATTCCATTTTTAGAGCAGAAATCTGAGTATAAGGAGTTTTCAAACTCTTTCCCATGATCACTTATCAGTCTTTGAACTTTTATAATGGGCTCGTCCTTTTCTTTTTGTACTCTTATGCATAGAGTCTTGAAGGCATTGAATGCCTCAGATTTTTCTCTCAGAAAGTATACCCAGCTGAACCGAGAGAAGTCATCTACACACACAAAGATGTATTTCTTCCCGCCAATGCTTTCAATCTGAGTTGGTCCCATGAGGTCTATATGGACCAGTTCTAGACATCTCTCAGTAGTGATCACTTTTACTGCTTTCTGAGGAGCCCTTAATTGCTTTCCAATGGCACATGCACCACAAACTCCTTCCTGTTCATTTTAAGCTTAGGTATCCCATGAACAGCATCTAATTTGATCATTTTATCCATATCTCTGAAGTTTATGTGACCCAATCGTCGATGCCACCGTTTTGATTCGTCTGTTTTAGATATTAGACATGCTGTTTCGTTAGTCAGAACATAACAATTGTCAGAGGATCGTGTTCCTTCCATTACCACTTGGTCTGCTTTATCACGAACTCTGCAGCAGTCACGATTGAAGCACACATTCCAATTTTGATCACACAGCTGACTGATGCTAATAAGATTTGCCTTCAGACCACTGACTAGGAGAACTTCGTCCAGATGAGGCAATCCTGGTACATTTAGAGTACCTTTTCCAACTAACTTTCCTTTTTGTCTGTCTCCATATGTTACTGACCCACTGCTAGGTTAAACAGCCATGAGACACTTGACATTCCCAGCCATATGTCTGGAACACCCACTATCAAAATACCATCTTGCTTCAGTCATAGAAGCGGTCAGAACTACTGTGGGATAGCATATTAGTTCTGATTTCCTGACCCAAACCTGTTTTGTGAAGGGGGGTAATAGACTTATTCTGATATTTCTCCTTCCTCTGATCTCTGTAAAAGAAATAACATTCAGATCGGGTGTGACCTTCTGTTTGACAGTAGTGACAGATGGGTACGTATTGTCTAACTTTTACAAATTTAGTTTTGAACTTTGAGTAATGAGATTGAAATTTGACTCTGTCAGTCTCAGTCTCAGCAATCCGAGTGTGCATAATTCCTTTCTGCTTTATCTGTACTGACTGTGATGTCTGACCTTGTTCATAACTGTGAACTAATTTACCAACTGTTGTACCTTCTTTGATAAAAACTGGCGCTGTCTTCGAGGACTCTCCTCATTCAAAATCGAGTCCCTTTTTATCATTGAGGTTTCGGCCAGAATCCAGAATTTTTTCTAAGGTAGAAGTGGTATCCATCATCTTGATGTTCTTCTTTAGATCCTCCAGTTCTTTTATCAATTTTCCCTCTCGTGATCTTATCTGAGTAATAAGATCTTCTTTTGTGACAAGTTCATTGTTTAGTTTCTTCAGGATTTCATCTCGCTGCTTCAGATCTTCATTCAGATTCTTATTGACTTTCACCAGTTGTTCCCAACTTCCAACTAGTTTAGCAAATTCCATTTCTAGTTGAGTATGCCTTTCTTCAAAGTTATCTGATGATATGTACGATTCTTCATCTGTTTCATTCTCTTCTGATTGATTCTCTGTAGCTGTGAAGAAGGCCACGAAGTTTCCCACATTGTCATTTGCCTGGTCATTAGATGCTTCCTTCTCATCATCACTTAGGGTTGCCACACACATAGCTTTCTTTCTTTTGAGATACGTTGCACATTCAGATTGTATATGTCAGAATCCTTCACACTCTCGACATTGCACTGATCGGTTTAGAGGTCTAACAGTGTCAGTTGAGTTACTTCTGATTTGTCTTGTTCGACCAGTCTGAGGCTGACTGTTCTGAGTAAAGGAGGGTGTTTCTGTTTTCTGATAAGAGGAGTTTCCACTTTTGTACTGTGTCCTGTTAGGTTGTCCTTGACTCCTTCGATTGAAGCCTTTCAGAATTTTCTTAAAATTCTTTGTTAGCAAGGCCAAGGCTTCATCATCTATGTCTTCTGTGTCAGATTCACGATCCGCTTCAGCTACAAAGACTAGTGACTTGCCTTTTCTGCTGACTGCAGGTTCATCATCAGCCAACACTTCAAGTTCATACGTATGTAGGCTTCCCATAAGTTCTCCCACACTTTTCTTCTCCCAGCTTGTGTGTTCCTGAATAGCAGTTACTTTCATCCGAAAACGTTTTGGTAAAGATCGAAGTATCTTTTTGACTACTCTTTCATCAGTAAACGGTTCACCAAGTATTGAGGCTCTATTCTTCAAATTCTGAACCCAACTGTGAAAAATTGAGATTGTTTCCTCTTCACCCATTCGGAGTGCTTCGGACTATGATAGTACCAACTGAAGTTTTGACTGCTTGACATCATTGGTACCCTCGAATCTGGTTTCAAGGATTTCCCATACTTGTCTTGCTTCTTTTATCACAGTGACTAAGGTACAGAGCGATTCATGCAGAGATCCTACAATAGAATTCAGTGCATTATTGTTCAGATCAGAGGGCGACATCTTATCTTCAGTCCATGTCTCTATAGGTTTGGCCCCAACAGTGCCATCAGCATTCTGAACAGTCAGAGCACTCCATCCGGTGAGAACAGTACGATAAACTCTAGTACCTTGTGCCTGAAGGTAAATCTCCATTCGAGCCTTGCGGAACGAATAGTTGTGACCATCCAATTCTGGTGGTTTCATACTTGCATCCATCCTGAATCAAAAGACAACCAGCCAAAACACACAAGCAGACAAATTGCCAACAAACAACCAAGAGAAACAACTTCTTAAAGAGAGAACAATGCAAAAATTTCTTCCCGTAAGGATCAAGTCACTGTGTAGACTTAAAAGCTCTGATACCACATGTAATTTTGCATTTCCTCAATTTAATACTCCCTCCGTCCCATTTTATCTGTCTTACTTTCCTTTTTAGTTTGTCCCAAAATGTTGTCCACTTTCCTAAATTAAACACTACTATCATTCTATTTTTCCAATTTTGCCCTTATGTGCATTTCATACTTTTGAGTTAATTTATTGTACTTTGTACTATGTAGTACAAGTGATTTGAGTATAAAGTGATAGAAGGGTCAAATCATCACATGGCATGTTGGGGGTAAAATAGGAAAACTAGTATTCTTTTCATTGCTTCCTAAAAATCCGTGTAAATGCAAAGTAAGACACATAATTCGGGACGGAGGGAGTATTATTGTTAGAGATACTCGACTGATGTAACGGACTGACTGATTCGTAGGCGTGAATTCAGTTAGATAGAATGCAAAGTAGTTGATAGAGGAAAACTAAAACAGATAATAAAACAACACATGCGATGTTTACCCAGTTCAATTCGATACAGTGTGTATCTACATCTGGGGGACGATCACCGAGGCGTCCAATCCACTAACTCATAATCCAATGTACAAAGGAAGAGAAACAACAATCTCACCCAAGTGCCCCACACAAGGTATGTAACCAGTCTACAAAGGTTTTGTGGATTATTGAAGTCGGAGAGCCACGCATGCAGAAGTCCAATGAAATCCCTTCAATTGGAGAGCTAACTCTGATGCAGTCCGCTTCAATGACGCAGTCCCACGTTGTTCCCACAACTGAGTGATCTTCGCGTCCTTTCGTTTAAGCAACGATAGTTCTTCTCAAGTTCTTCATCATTATCACCAAGAACTTATTATCTTGAGAAGAGGCATGATAATCAAAGATATGTGCCTCTGTGTAGCATAGAGTATTTTCTTCTTCTGAAAAACCGTAACCCTAATTTTTGAACGAATAAGGATACTTATACTTCCTTGGTAAAAACACTCTCCAAAAATATCTTTGATTGTAGATGGTAGGGCATATTGTGAAGAAAGTAATCTTAAAGATTCGGTCCATACCTTCCAAAATAGATCCGCTGATTTTCTTTCCAAAACTGTCTTCTCAAACCGCGTTCAGCATTTCGAAAACATCTTCCTTTATCAGATCTTCAGTGTCAGTGCGTCTGTTGATGAACCTGATCAATCAGTCTTCTGTAAGAATAAACAGACACCAAGCTAAACCCTATCTTAGTTTGCCATAATAATATTGCCAATTATATGTTGGGGTTTTTTTAGAGAAAATAAAAACACTAACAGAATCATTGGTTGAAATGTGATCCTAATCTAATAGTGAGGTAGTAGAAGTATGAACGTAGCTTAAGCCCAGGAATGATTCCACGAGGTGCATCAAAGTAAGCACCTGATATCCTCCTGTTACAGTACTGGGAGAGAAAAAGAATATCTCTTGAGAGTTCTCCCTCTTTCTGTATGTCTTTAGGGTTAGTCAACCTCCCCTTAAATACTAGCTTGATCTAGACTGATATGGCATGCTAATATTCTAGTTTCCTAAAATATAAGATACTCAATCACACAGAATATTCTATAACACTCCCCCTCAAGTTGGAGCAAAGACATTGATCATGCCCAACTTGTTACACAAATAACTGACTTGGGTTCCAGTAAGGGCCTTCGTGAATAAGTCCCCAAGTTGTTATCCTGTCTTCACAAATCCTGTGGAGATTAACCTTGTTGTATCTTCTAACGTACAAAATGACAGTCAATCTCTATGTGCTTAGTTCGTTCATGGAACACCGGGTTTGATGCAATATGAAGAGCAACTTGGTTATCACACCATAACTTTGCAGGAATTGGAGCTTTGAAACCAGACTCACACAAAAGGTTGTGTATCCACATTACTTCACTCGTTGATTGTGCCATCGCTCTATATTCAGACTCTGCACTCGAACGAGAGACTACATTCTGCTTCTTACTCTTCTAGGAAACCAGATTACCTCCAAAGAAAACACAATATCCAGTTGTTGATCTACGATCCTCTTTGGAACCTGCCCAATCCGCATCAGTAAAACACTCAATCCGAGTGTGACCGTGATTCTTATACAAAATTCCGTGTCCCGGAGCTCCCTTTAAGTAACTCAAGATGTGCTCTACAGCTGCCCAGTGATCAATAGTTGGAGATGACATGTACTGACTCAAAACGCTAACTGGGTATGCAATATCTAGACGGGTTACGGTCAAGTAGTTTAGCTTCCCAACCAATCTCCTATACCTCTCAGGATCTTCAAACAATTCCCCTTCCTTTGACAATTGCAAGTTCGGTATCATGGGAGTATTGCATGGTTTAGTACCTAATTTTCCTATTTCAGAGAGTAAGTCAATAACATATTTTCGTTGGGAGAGTAATATACCTGTTTTGTTCCTCATAACTTCAATACCCAGGAAATACTTTAGTGGTCCCAAATCTTTCGTTTGGAATTGACTGTGAAGAAATTACTTGAGAGACAAAATCCCTTCGGTGTCGCTCCCTGTAATGACAATGTCATCTACGTAAACCACCAACCAGATGATACCTGTTTTGGACCACTTGTAGAACATGGAATGATCCGATTTGCCTTTCACCATCTCAAACTTCTCAACAACTTGACTAAATTTTCCAAACCATGCACGTGGACTTTGTTTCAGCCCGTACAACGATCGCCGAAGACGACATACTTTCTCAGACTCCCCCTGAGCAACAACCCCAGGAGGTTGCTCCATGTACATCTCTTCATGAAGATCCCCATGCAAAAAGACGTTCTTGATATCAAGTTGATGCAAAGGCCAATCATGAATGGCAGCCATTGAGATGAGTAATCTGACAGAAGTAAGCTTAGCCAGAGGAGAAAAAGTGTCAGAATAATCAACTCCATAAGTTTGGGCATATCCCTTAGCCACAAGACGAGCCTTCAATCGAGCCACAGACCCATCAGAATTAACTTTGACAGTAAACACCCATTTACAACCAATAGATCTTTTACCCGCAGGCATAGTGACCAACTCCCAAGTACCATTGTGATCCAAAGCGTTCATCTCCTCAATCATGGCATTTCGCCACCCAGGATGGGACAAGGCATCCCTAACAGTCTTAGGAATGGAAATAGACTCAAGGGAAGCAATAAAAGAACACGAGGCATGTGACAGCCTATCATATGATGCAACAGAGGATATAGGATAAGTACAGTTACGTTTACCTTTCCGGGTGGCAATCGGACGGTCATCAATTAAGACTGGATCTGATGACATAGAGGTGGTGTCAGGGCACGGAGTCTGTACCGAGTCTGGAATGGGAGGCGGTGCCGGTACGAGTGTGTCAGGTCGAGGTCGACGAGAATACACTTGCAAGACAGGAGGGGTAGGAACAGGGGAAGGAACAGACGACATTACCATATACATCAATATATCATCCTCCTCCCCCTTACGAACAGCATCTGGGGATGAAGGAAAGAAAGGGACGTCCTCATGAAAGGCAACATCAATGGAAACAAGGTATCTACCAAGCTCAGGAGAGTAACACCGATACCCTTTCTGCACACGGGAATATCCAAAAAACACACACTTCAAAGACTTGGGATCTAACTTGGTGACATTGGGACGGACATCTCGAACAAAGCACACGCAGCCAAATATACGCGGGTCAACATGGAACATAGGCTTTGAAGGATACAGAGTATGGAAAGGTGTTTTCCCACCCAAGATCGCAGAGGGCATCCGATTAATCAAGAAATAGGCTGTGGAAACGGCACCACTCCAAAACTGCTTGGGAACCCCCATTTGAAACAACAAGGCCCTTGCAGTTTCAAGCAGATGCCGATTTTTGCGTTCAGCGACCCCATTTTGGGAAGGTGTATCAACACAAGAGGACTGATGTAACATACCCTTCTTACGCATATAAGAGACAAAGGGAAAAGAAAAATATTCTTTTGCATTGTCACTACGTAAAACTTTGACAGGAACACCAAATTGAGTCTCAATTTCAACACAGAATCCACAAAACACCTCAAAAAGTTCAGAACGAGACTTCATTAGATATAACCATGTTATTCGGGAAAAATCATCAACAAACGTAACAAAATACTTAAAACCAAGTTTAGAGGTCACAGAACACGGACCCCAAATATCAAAATGTACTAACTCAAAAGGAGCAGACGCTCATTTGTAAACTCTAGGACTCAAAGGCACACGATGGTGCTTGGACAACTGACACGACTCACAATGTAAAGAAGACAAACTAGAAAACTGCGGACACAATTTCTTCAACAAGGGAAGGGAAGGATGCCCCAAACGACAATGAGCTTCTACCGGAGTGACAGCACCTGAACAAGCAATAAGCTCTCGCCTCGTGGTGTCAAGAACGTAGAGGCCCCCAGACTCGCGCCCCTTACCCATAACCCTCTTCGTCAAAAGATCCTGAAACAGACAATAATCAGGGAAAAACGTAACAGAACAGTTTAAAGTACGGGTAAGCTGGCTGATTGAAATTAAGTTGAACAAAAAGTTAGGTAGATGCAAGACAGAAGACAAGGGGAGCGAGGGGATGGGCGTAATGGTACCGGACCCAAGAACATGGGAGGTAGAACCATCTGCTATGGTGACGGGGGAACTATGTGGGCGAGAAGAAACTGTGGAAAACAAACTAGAGTTACCTGTCATATGATCCGTGGCACCCGAGTCTATAACCCACTTGGAGGAGGATGAGAGAAGGCACGTAGTTGCATTACCTGAGTCAGCAATAGCAGTGACTAAAGAGGAGGATGAACGCTTTAAAGATTCTCGATACTGAGAGAACTCAGCAAACTCATCAGCAGAGACAGTGACCGTCTTGGAAGACGCCTCAGCGGTGGATGCAACATTAGCAGTCGGATTTCCTCGTTCCCTCAACCATCTCCGACAATCCCTTTTTATGTGGCCAGGCTTATGGCAATAATGACACATAATACCACCAGAAGTGTATCCCTGAGAATTTTTACCATTCCCACTGCGAGGATGACAGCCAACAAGAGCATTGTTTGACGGGATAGTAGCCTCAAGCACATTTGGTTGCGATTGCACCGATCAACTTAGACGTGGGAAAACATCAGCAAGAGAAGGGATTGCAGAGCTACTAAGAATTGCAGACCTCGCCGTGTCATACTCAGAAGGGAGGCCTGCCAAAAAACTCAGAACACCCAACTGTTCACGTTGGGTTTGCTGCTCTTTAATGTCAGCAGTGAATGGCATAAGCTGATTAAGTGCCTCAAAAGTCTTCTTAAATTCCAAAAAGTATGTAGGGAGAGACAAATCACGTTTTTCAGTACGGAAAAAAGACTTGCAAACGTCATAAACTCGAGTGACATTCCCCTTTCCAGCATACAAGTATTCCAAATACTCCATTAACTCCTTAACAGAGGCACAATGACTAATGAACCCAACAACACCCTCATCAATAGAATTACGGATTTGTAGGAACAAACGGGCATCATCTCGAACCCAAGAAGCATCTTGGTCAGCCAAAGGTTTGGACAAGTGGTCACTCTTATCCAAACTAGTAAGATGAAGTTTAACGACATGAATCCATTCCAAGTAATTAGAGTCATTAAGCTTACAATCCGTGATTTTAGAACTAACAGGAACTATATCAGTAACAACCACAGACTTATTCTCAGCCATACCCACAAATATTTGACCCCAAACAAATCACAAATCACGCAAAAAACTGAGCCGAAGGGTTACGAAACAACCTGACCTTAGAACCGAAAATACCGACGCGAAACTGGTCCAAACTGAGCCCGGAACCGAGACCCCCGAACTCAGGCGACCCTGGGAAGACCGACCGGGAAGAATTCCGGTCGCCGGTGACGGCGCACGCGCCGGCGCGTGAAGCGGAAGCAGCGGACGCCGGTGGCGCGTGTGGCTCACGCGCAGGTCAGATCACCAAGAAACTTTCCAGGCGAGGTCGCCGGACGACGGCGAGAAGCCCTGGACCGGCGGTGACGATCGGAGACGCAGGAAAAAGAAACCCTAATCTACTGGCTCGATACCATGTTACAGTACTGGGAGAGAAAAAGAATACATCTTGAGAGTTTTCCCTCTTTCTGTATGTCTTTAGGGTTAGTCAACCTCCCCTTAAATACTAGCTTGATCTAGACTGATATGGTATGCTAATATTCTAGTTTCCTAAAATATAAGATACTCAATCACACAGAATATTCTATAACACCTCCCATGTTCACGAATTGAAGCTCAGGACATGGAGCTTCTCCTAACCTTCCCTCTTGATCTGAGCCAATTACTATACATTGAAGTATTGAAAATTCAAACAAGAACGAATTGAATTTGATGTTACTAGATGGGATGATCAAATTATTTTAATGATATATAATAAATGCATAAACATACATGGTCATATTTAATCATGACAGCAAGTGCTGCTTACATCATCATATTTGCCTCCGTATAAATTCAAAAATAAAGATCCAAATAAATAATAATAATAATAATAATAATAATAATAATAATAATAATAATAATAATAATAATAATAATAATAATAATAATAATAATAATACACAAGTACTATGAATCAAGTTGTAGCATAAATTAAAAAATATGGCTCCTTCTGAGATGCAAATTTTGGAAATGTGAGATACCGTACCACTCTAATGTAATGCAAGAGCTGTGAACTAAACAACACAGGGCCTCATAATAACATGATAGAATCACATCTACCCGCATGAACAACTCAACTAGTCATAGAGGTGAAAGTTTGGAAGAATGGCCAAGAATAGACTCTCACCAGCGAGAGTGTGGTTAGGTCTGGTTATAACCATGTCTTATATATATATATATATATATATATATATATATATATATATATATATATATATATATATATATATATATATATATATATAGGATTCTATTCAAATACAAACGGGTCTTAAAATACAAACGTGCGGATTCATCAGGGGCGTCGGATTTTGGGTTTGGATGGCCAGGATTTATTTAATTATTTAGGGTGAGTTTTAATAAATTAGTGCGCTATTTTATGGTAAGGTGGGTATTTTGGGGGTTTTGATTTCTATTAATCGGTTCAAATCCTAGAGGGATTCAATCATCATCGTTTTGCACTATTTTCCCGGACTCTCTCTCCTTCTTTGCCATGACCGTGTATCTGCGTGGGTTTTTATCGCCGACGATTCGGGTCTTCATCAGCAACTTGGACAATGGGCATAGAGGGGGACCGCAGTGGAGCCAAGCAGAAAAAGCCACCATCTCGAGTTGTAGAACCAGGTATGTCTTGCCCCCTTTCGCAGTGTTTGGCTTTGGGTGTTTGTCGGTGTTAGTTGATAGAGGGTCATTATGCATGTGTGTTCTCATCATCAGGCGAGTTGTGTGTGAGCGGGGGGGGGGGGGGGGGGGGGGGGGCAGACGGTGGTTAACGGCGGGCATTGGTGGCGGAATTAGAGTAGGGTGTTATTGGGTTTCTTTTTTTTTTTTTGTTTTCCTGTACCGATTGTTCAATTGTTAGCTACATGTACATCTTTATAATTTCACTCCTATTTTCTAGATTTTTATTTTGTAATTATTTCCATCATTAGGTGAGTTGTGTGTGATTGGGGGGGGGGGGGGGGTGCGGACGGTGGTTCCCGGATAGTAGCTTGTTGCTGTGTGATTTTAACTCACTGCAAGCGAATAGAATTATATATTTCAGAAGTTTAAAGTCAAAATAAATATGAAAACACAGTGGTGCCTCTTCTCTTGAAAACTGTCCTAAAACCATCAACCTTCTCAAGGTATGCCACACTTAGGCCTTGTATTTCAGTGTAACTGGTTAAACATACAACAATACCGTACTGCTTGTGTTCAACATCTTGATTCCTTCAACCGGCGTTTGGGTTATTTTACTCATAGATTGGCCAAACTGAACCCTTTTTAGGGTAAACCCTGTACAATGCTCTAGCTGCTCTTTCACAATCCACAAAATGGGAGAACTTTTTCAGGGATTTCACCAAAGCTTGCTCAGAAACCTTATATTTGCCACAGGATATGTGAAACCCCCTTTTTCCCCAATTAATCAATGCCTCATCATCATTATTTTGTAAATGGGCAGCCTGCAAATACATAAATGGGTGCATGTACAAGGGCGTATGTGTGCACAGTTTTTTTTTTAGTGTCATTTGTATGTTCATTTTTAGAGTTGGCTAGTTGCATTGTTGTGTTATAAAGCAATGGTTTTGATGCGTGGGTTGGTGTGAATAAGTGGATGCACTTGTTGGTATTGTTTGTGTGCGTAGTTTTAGTAAGTGGGTTATGTTTATTGAATTCAAGGGTTGGTTAGGTGCAAGTTTTTGGTTTGGAGTGGTGGGTTTTTTGTTTGTATGTTCGTGGTTAAATGGGTGTGTTTGCTATGCTTTATGCGTGCATAGTGTTGTTAAAATGTTACTTCACGTGCTTGTGCGTGTTTGTTGTTTGTGCAGCTAAAAATTCTAAGCGTGCTCAGTCAAATGCAGGTCCTTCAGGGATATCTGAGGATGATAGTGACTTTGTGTTGCCGCCTAGGCCAGTCCGCCCAAGGATTCCGGTAGAGCCGCCACAGGAGAATGCCCCTGATTGTGAACTCACCCCTGAGGAGGATGATATGTATCCTACAGTGAAGATGAGGGCGCAGTCGGTGGTATTGGTTAATGCCCTGAAAGACTTGAGTTTTTAGCAGAAGTCTGAAATTCGGGAGCTCGGGTTTGGGGCTTTGTTGGACTTTGAGGTTGAGGATCTTCCTCCGCGTCTTCTGCGGTGGCTGCTGTATAATTTTGATAGCCAATCGAAGTCTTTTGATCTTGGTGGCGGGAGATCGTCGGTGGTAGATGAGAGTGATGCGGAGTTGATTTTGGGGTTTCCGCGTGGTCGTATTGATATGGTTCAGCGGGATAGACGTAAGATCAGCAACACTTTGAAACACTAGAGGGGGTTATTCCAGAAGTCCAGGTACAGGGTTACCCCTTCGGAGATTAGTGTTAGGATGGTTGGTGCGGTGGATGGTGGCATTTGGTTTAAGCGCCATTTTCTTATGTTGGTGCTCTCCACATTGGTTTCTTGTATGTGTAGCGGCTATGCTAACCAGATGTATTGGCATCATTTTGACGATGTGTCTAGCATGCGTGACTTAAATTGGTGCAAGCTTGTGGTCAACACGTTGGTTGAGACGCAGTCTGTCTGTAGTACTATTTCTGTTTTGTCTCGATCGCCCAGTCTGAGATTGATTGTTCTGTGAGAGTGGTGCTGTTTCAACCTTTTGATATGAAGGGTTGTTGCCTTTGTATTGTGTTCTTGTAGACTGACCTTGACCCTTTCTGTTGAACCCTTTTAAGATTTTCTTGAAGTTTTTGGTTAGGAGAGCTAGGGTTTCATCATCTATGTCGTCTGTGTCAGATTCTCGATCAGCTTCAGCCACAAAAGCTACAGACTTTCCTTTCTTGTTGCTTCCAACATCATCATCAGCAAGAACTTCCAATTCATATGTGTGCAAGCTTCCCATGAGTTCTCCGACAGTCTTCTTTTCCCAACCTGTGTGTTCCTGAATAGCCGTTACTTTCATTCGAAAACGTTTAGGTAGGGATCTGAGAATCTTTTTGACCACTCTCTCATCAGTGAATGGTTCCCCAAGAATTGAGGCTCGGTTCATCAAGTTCTGAACCCTACTGTGGAAGGTAGAAATGGTTTCGTCTTCAGTCATTCTGAGAGCTTCGAATTCTGATAGAACCATTTGCAACTTTGACTGTTTAACATCACTGGTTCCTTCATATCTGGTTTCAAGAATCTCCCATACCCGTTTAGCCTCTTTTACCCCTGTAACAAGCGTAAAAACAGATTCATGTAGCGATCCAACAATTGAGTTTAGTGCTTTGTTGTTCAGATCAGAGGCATTCATTTCATCTTCTGTCCAAGTCTCTATGGGTTTTTCTTCAGCAACTCCTTGTGCATTCGGAGTAGTAGGTCGACTCCACCAGTTAGGATGGTGCGATAAACCCTGGTTCCTTGTGCTTGAAGATATATCTCCATACGAGCCTTCCAGAAAGAGTAGTTGTGACCATCTAGTTCTGGTGGTTTCATACTTGCGTCCATCCTGAAATCAACAACCAGCCAACGAACACACAGACAGACTTCCCCAAAAACAGAGAGAATGCAAAAGATAGCCCTTCGGACCAAGTCACTATGTAGACTTAAAAGCTCTGATACCACATGTAATTTTGCATTTCCTCGTTTTACGAAAATTATCAGAAATAGTTTGCTGACTTAAAATACTGATAGATTCAGTTAAGCACCTACTTAGTAATGATAGATCATGGTGCGAACATCAGAGAAAAATAAACAAACACACAGAACGAACACTCACAATGTTTACCCAGTTCGATACAGTGTGTATCTACGTCTGGGGGACGATCACATAGGCGTCCAATCCACTAAGTCATAATCCAATGTACAAAGGTAGATATACAATAATCTTACCCAAGTGCCCCACACAAGGTACATACCCAGTCTACACAGGTTTAGTGGATTGTTGAAGATGGAGAGCCATGCATACAGAAGTCCAATGAAGTCCCTTCACTTGGAGAGCCAGCTCTGATGCAGTCCACTTCAGTGACGCTCTATAATGTTGTTCCCACAACAGTGTGATCTTAGTGTCCTTTCGTTTAAGCAGGAGTAACTCTTTTCAAGTTCATCATCTTAATCACCATGAACAAGTTGTATTGAGAAGGTGCATAACAATCAAAGATCTAGACTCTTAAAGCTGATATGGAGTGTTTCTTCTTCTTATTTGGCGTAACCCCAGTTACCTTTTGGAACTGGTACTTATAGATCCTTCTATAAACACTCTCCACAAAAGATCTTTGATTGTAGAAGGTAGGACAATAAAAGAGGAATGTAATCTCAGCAGATTAGGTCCATTACCTTCTTTGAAGATACGCTGATCGTCTTTCCATACTGAGCTGATAATACCGCGTAAGACTCTTAAGGAAACAGCTTCCCTAAATCAGATCTTTAGTGTCAGTTCTTCTGTCGTTGCTTCTGCTTGATCAGTAAACTGTAGACCCAACTGACAGACTCTAAACCTATCTTAGTATGCCATAATAATATTGCCAATTATAATATGGGGTTTTTGAACATAACAACACTAACAGTTCTAACATGTGCAGATTGACATTCCTCTGTCGAAATTTCAAAATGTGTTTAAGAAGCAGTTCATTATAATTTGAGAGAAGTGTAATCCATGTATGTATGCTTCCCCCATTCTTGAACCATCAGGGAAGCCAATTCCTTCCCAAACTCTCCTTTCTCTTCCAGACAACACAAATGGCAGACTCGACTGCTCTACTAAATGCCAAGATAGAAAGCTTAAACTACAAGCTTCTCCCAAAAAGATTGAAATGTTGAATCCCCAACTCTAAGGGACCCCCACATTTCAGTCTGATAGAGCATTTCGGAGTATATAAAACACGATGACTCAATGATTCAGCAGACATGATCAAATGTCGGTGCGTACAAGGTGATCTGTCCACTTTGAGCATAATTCCCACCAAGCCATTTTTTAGATTTTTGTGATCTCGTTCTTGTAAATAAATAAGATCCTACAAAAGAGTATAAGTGCAATTTTTAAAACCAATCGTAAAAATCCTACTAACCTACTATCTCAAAAGTCCAAACAAACAGAAAAATAAAATTAAAAAAAAAAAAAAAAAACCATCTTAAAACTACCTAGTAGTGTTAAAAAATAAATATTGAGTCCTCTAAAAATTGAGGCATGCCATGTTCCCTCACAATAGTTATTGCGTGGACCGTGGTCCAAACAGCTGTTGGACCACAGTCCAAAAACGACATTGTTTTGCTTAATTTTACTTTTTTCGCGCGCACACCTTAAAATACAATTTTTACATTATTTTAAAACATAATGTACATTGTTGTTCCCACACAGGTTTGAACCACGTCTTTGCTCCCAAATAATGTCTACTGAACTATTGATCTAAACTCGTACGGACAAATCGAAAATATAAAAGATTTGAACTTGGGTTATTGGATTCAAAGTCCAATGTCCTAACCGCTAGACTATGGGACCTCTTACTTAGAGTATAAGCTGCTGATATCAACTGCCGAGAATGACGAGAATCATGGTATTTATTTTCCAAATAATGTCTACTGAACCATTGAGCTAAACCCGTACGGACAAATCGAAACTATAAAATGCAAAGTCCCACTGAGATTTGACTCGAGTTACTAAATTTAGAGTCCAATTTCCTAACCACTAGACCTCTTGCTTAGACTACAAGTTGCTGATATCAACTGATGAGAATGACAAGAACAATGGTCTTAAAATACATATATATATATATATATATATATATATATATATATATATATATATATATATATATATATATATATATAATTACATTCGTGTAAAAATAGGACTTAAAATACAAACGTGTGAACATTTCTTAGATGAGTTGTATTCTATCTGATATTTTATTTTTGATGGGGACAAAGGGGGGTTTTATATTTTATACTCTCTCTCACCTTTAATCATCATCTCCTTCCTCAATCATCCTCACGCCATAATTATCTTGTTCATCATCATCCTCTTCATCAACCGATCATCACCGCTAGTCTACGCCATCATCGTCTTACTCGTCGCTGGAAGGAAACCAGCGACAGAGAGCGTAGGCGACATGTGAGAACAGAGATAATTTCGTCGATAAGTTGTCGTCGATCTGCTGCACTGTCATCGAGAGGGAGAGGGTACGAGAAGGATAAGACAAGAGGGTGACGATAGTGGAGGGCACAATGGAATTTCTAGGAGAGAGAGAGAGAGAGAGTGACGGAAAGCCAGAGAGAAGAGGAAGATCGTGGTGAGCTTGGCGTGAAATGGTGGAGTTGAAGAAGAAAATGATAAGATGAAAGGAAAAAACATTAATGAGAGCTAGAACAAGGGGAGAGGACACGAACGTGTGCACGCAGGCTCAAATAGTATGGATTCACACATGCATACTATATTGAATGTGTACATTGTGGTTCACGGATTTGTGTACACATGCATTTAGGTGTGTGCACGGTAGGAAATCCAGTGTTGCTGATCATACCAACAATAATTATTTCATTTACTACATTGATTGTTTAACACTAAGATGTAGCATATCTTTGTTTTCCCACTTAAGATTTAAACATGCACATAGTTTGTGTACTGTGTGTCATGGTATTTATTTTCCAAATAATGTCTACTGAACCATTGAGCTAAATCCGTACGGACAAATCAAAACTATAAAATGCAAAGTCCCACTGAGATTTGACTCAAGTTACTAAATTCAGAGTCCAATGTCCTAACCACTAGACCTCTTGCTTAGACTACAAGCTGCTGATATCAACTGATGAGAATGACGAGAACCATGGTTTTTTTTTTTTTCAAATTTCAAAAAATGTCTATTGAACCATTGAGCTAAATCCGTACGAACAAATCGAAACTATAAAACGCAAGGTCCCACCAAAATTTGAACTCAAGTTATTAGATTCAAAGTCCAATGTCCTAACTACTAGACCATAGGACCTCTAACTTTGACTACAAGCTACTAATTTCACCTGACGAGAATGACAAAAATCATGGTCTTTTTGTTTTCCAAATAATGTCTAATGAACCATTGAACTAAATTTGTACTGACAAATCGAAACTATAAAATGCAAGGTCCCAATTAACGAGATTTAATTTGAACTCAAGTTACTGAATTTAGAGTCCAATGTCCTAACCACTAGATCTGTTATCCACGGACGAGAGTCCAATGTCCTACAGCTGTTATCCACGGACGAGAATGTGAATACAGCGAAAGAGGAAAATACATCATTCTTAATTATTATCCTCTTAGTTATGGTAAAATAATAGGATTATTATCCTCTTAGTTATAGTAAATAAGTCATGCTTATTTTTGTCGCTTCAAAATAATAACCCAATCTCCCGTTCTCCACTACCTGATCACATAGAGAGGTGCCAAACATTCTAAATACTATGTCGGGGTGAGAGCTCTTAAGATTGGATATTCAAATTTTTGGGAGAAGGACTCATACTATTTATACTATAATGTCAATTATTAATAATGATTTGTTACTTGCAGTTCTATGAAGGACTCAACGTTGCATTTTTGTTTATATATATATATATATATATATATATATATATATATATATATATATATAGGGAATGGATCAGGTGCATTTGTTGCTTCCCGTGCGGATGTGCGGTGGATTAATGTGCGTGAGGTTTATACTTAATGTGCGTGAGATTTGTGCTTAATGTGCGTGCGTATTTCAGAATTACGTGCTCAGAAGAAAGCAAAACAGAAACTCACGCACATTAACGCCCAAGCTTCTTGTTACTTCTTCCTTCAATTTGGCCATGGATTCTGGATTATCAGCTACCTTCAGTGCTGTTGAATGTTTATATAAATGACGCACGCACAGTAAAATTTGCACAACAGTTAAGTGTGGATTTCTGTTGTATTATTCCCATAATTTTTAACCATCATAGCTCGCCTCCGCATCATCATCATCAGGGAGGGGGCAAATGGCTACTGGGGATGGGGAAGAAGCTGACATCAATATTTTCTGCTGCATTTTACACATTCACGCACATTAAGTACAAATCTCAGGCACATTAAGCACAACACTCACGCACATTGAGTACAAATCTCACGCACATTAATCCACCGCACATCCGCACGGGAACCTTTCACTATATATATATATATATATATATATATATATATATATATATATATATATATATATATATATATATATATATATATGTATATATATATATGTGTATATATATATGTATATATATATATATATATATATATATATATACATATACATATATATATATATATATGTATATATATATATATGTATATATGTATATATATGTATATATGTATATATATGTATATACATATATATATATATATATATATATATATATATATATATATATATATACATACATAATTACATTCTTGTAAAAATAGGACTTAAAATACAAACGTGTGAACATTTCTTGGATGAGTTGTATTTTATCTGATTTTTTATTTTTGATGGGGACAAAGGGGGGTTTTATATTTTATTCTCTCTCTCACCTTTAATCATCATCTCCTTCCTCAATCATCCTCACGCCATAATTATCTTGTTCATCATCATCCTCTTCATCAACCGATCATCACCGCCAATCTACGCCACCATCGTCTTACTCGTCGCTGGAGGGAAACAAGCGACAGAGAGCGTAGGCGACATATGAGAATAGAGATAAGGTCGTCGATAAGTTGCCGTCGATCTGCTGCACAATCATCGAGAGGGAGAGGGTACGAGAAGGATAAGACAAGAGGGTGACGATAGTGGAGGGCTACAATGGAATTTCTAGGAGATAGAGAGAGAGAGAGAGAGAGAGAGAGAGAGTGACGGAAAGCCAGAGAGAAGAGGATGATCGTGGTGAGCTTGGCGTCAAATGGTGGAGTTGAAGAAGAAAAAGATAAGATGAAAGGAAAAAACATGAATGAGAGCTATAACAAGGGGAGAGGACATGAACGTGTGCACGCAGGCTCAAATAGTATGGATTCACACATGCATATTATATTGAATGTGTACACCGTGGTTCACGGATTTGTGTACACATGCATTTAGGTGTGTGCACGGTAGGAAATCCAGTGTTGCTGATCATACCAACAATAATTATTTCATTTAGTACATTGATTGTTTAACACTAAGATGTAGCATATCTTTGTTTTCTCACTTAACATTTAAACATGCACATAGTTTGTGTCCTGTGTGTAAACATTAAAATTCAATTCCTTTTGTAAGGTTAATATAATTTTTTTGAGCAAATACCAATTTTGGTCCCACGAGTATTAAGAAAATGATAATTTTGGTGCATATATTTAATTCCTACCAATTTTTATCCACAAATATTATGTTAGTACCAATTTTCATCCACAATTATTATTTTAGTGCCAAAATTCATCATGACAGTCACACATCCGTTTAAGACATGTCGAAATCTAAAATAGTTAAGGGTATTTTCGTCCTTTTCAATTTAAGATCCCAATTTGAACATGAATAAAGATATTTAAGTCCTAAGAGCGATCCTAATTCACAATTCTTCTCCTCATCTTACCTTAATTTGAGGATGAGAACCGCGAATTGTGATCTATCTTAGGGCTTAAATTCATTTATTCGTGCTCAAATTGAGATCTTAATTTGAAAAGAACGAAAATACCCTTCATAATTTCATATTTCAGCATTTCTTAAACAAAGAGGTGACCGACATGATGAATTTTGGCACTAAAACAATAGTCATGGATGAAAATTGGTAGTAAAACAATAGTCGTGGATGAAAATTGGTAGGAATTAAACATGTGGACCAAAACTGTCATTTTGCTAATACTCGTAGGACCAAAATTGGTATTTGCTCTAATTTTTTGATGTCATAATATATATACAAATCTAATAACAACTAATAAAGTTAGGCCCCTAACGGGAACTAAAAAATGTCATTTAATTGTTGGTTGAAATGAATGGTTCATATTATTTTGAATTTTTTAAAAATTATTTTTCCTATTTTATCTTCTATTATATCATTTACTTTTCCTAAATACCCTTGTATTCTATCAGTGTAAACTTTAGTAACGGAATATTCCGTTAATTATTTATTATTCTTAACTTACTCAATGATTTTATAAGGAATGTCTTAGGTTCGAACCTCATCCCAATCAAAATTGACATAATTGTTAAACATATACTATGAATATGTTAGATATTAAAAAATATAATATTAAATTTAACATTAACTTTGGTCAATTAATTATAATCACGTATTGGGCATTATTGATGAAACGGTACACCTAATTTACACTATATATTCAACACAGATGAGAAATTATGCCTATTATAATTGTCTTTTTTGGGAAGTAGGATTTTGTTCTGTTTTTGAAGGTCCATTACGCCAAAGCACTAAAATTGCAGTGAAGCACACCATGGGACTAGATCAAATCAATAATTTATTTCGGGCGGAAGTGGCAGCAAGAGGAAGCATGGATCAAGCCAATTAATATTGTTTTGTGTCGCAAAAATTATGCTTGAGGTACTATTCCGTGCTGTGCTTCCCTCCAAAATTGCTATTGATTTGGAATTTTGTAGTTATGTATTCTTGAAATATTTACTTTTATGAAAAATTTGATAATTTTGCATTGATATACGCCAGGATACCGAATAATACTTTGATAAATTCTGAAACACTAATTTAAAAATATATATTGAGCATCAGACAATTCGAGCAATGCGCATGTGGTAACTAGCTCAGATGCATTTAATTGAATCAAGATACACTAAACAATAGTCGACTTGAGTTATTATTTATTAAATTTCATTGATCAAAATGTAAGCTCGCATTAGATCTTCATTAATGTTAAATGAATCATACTTTGGACTAAGATTTGTGTTTTTACTTTTATTTAGATCACTGATGAAGAGTGTTCTTGCTACCTTATTTAGTGCCTATGGACATGTAAGTCACTTTACTCATCTGAACTTCAACCTTATTATATTCCACTACATATAAATTTTGGTTTTTCTAAATACACAGAGTTTCTAAAATATAAAGGCATGCATGGTTTATCCGTTTATGGATTTTTTTCTTTCTCCTTTAAAGAGTGGGAAGACAACCTTTTAGTGGCGGCATGGTGGGTAGCTTGACCAGTAGTTAGTTTTAAAGACTTGTTTGAATTTTGAAACAAGATGTGGTAAAATTATTATTTAACATTACTTTTACTAAATTATTATTATATTTAACATTAATCGAGGTCAGAGAGTTTTCTTCAACATATGTTTCAGTAGATTGGCTAAGCAGTGAAATTATTATTTAACATTAATAATTTTCTTTTCAGGTTTTCTGCCTGAGGCTTTGCTTTTGGGGGATCAAGTTTCCTCAACCCGAATTGTTTTTGTTAAATTTGTTGTGGTATGTTTACACTTCACACTATGCTTTTGGGGGGTAAAGTGATGTTTAACAGGTTGCAAGTTTATCTGTTTGTTTCTCTCTGCTCATATTCAATTTTTTTTTTTTTAAACTCGACGGATAGGTCTTTTACAAGCTAGTTACATGAAGGTGTAAAATTACTCAACTAACGGATTGCTCAAGTATATATTTAATTTGTGACTTGCATTTTCAATGCTATCCTATCTAATAATGTGCTATGTGCATGCAGTGGCTAAATGGGTGATTGCATTCTGATCTTCAATCTTTTCACAAAATAAATTATATTGCCGGCAGGGTGAGATTTTTATGTACACATATGAAATAGGAAATTTTTAGGGAGTACAATGCATTGTGCGTCCTAGTGCATGATATAACAATCGGTTATGGTGGGGGTTCAAAATATAAATATATAATAAATACTTCGATACATGGCTTGATTTTAGGGCGTCAGGCCTCAATTTTTAAAGGGCTCAATATTTATTTTTAACCTAGCTACTTAAGAAATAAAAACAAAAAAATTACAAATAATCCTAAAACTCATTTATTTTTTTTCCAGATCATTTCTCTCTCCTAATAATTAGGACCTAATTAATTGATCATGGCAAAACTCTTCTGTAACTGAAAAAATAGTCATATATTTTACTATGATTTTAAAGATTGCACTTATACTTTTAGTAGGACCTCATTTATTTATAAGGACGTAACTACAAAATTCCAAATCAATACAGGATTTATATAGGCATATTGGTGGAATACAGAACATATTCATTATATAGCATCTTAAGTTATTGTACTCATACTATTCAGAAAATACTAGGTACACCATTTAAGGTTCTGAGTCAAGTATGTGACAAACAGGTCTATCATTCAAGAGGCAATACAACATGACATCAACTATGGCTGGAGATCTGCATTGCTTCCGCTTCCGCTACTACGAGGTTAGGTTTCTCGTAAATTATACTCTGTATGATTAGACGATATTTAGATCTAACATATGGTATCAAAGCCTTTATTATAATCTCTGTTTGGTTGATTGTTTTGCTTATAATCAACGTTAATTTGTTTCATATACATCAATATTTATATATGATTTTTGGACGGTTGAAAAGTATTTTTCGGCATTAATAAGGCCAATTTTAATTTCTTTTGGATTCTGAAATTATCTGTCGTGATTAATTGGAATTTACTATTGCCGAATTTTGGACAGAAAATCGAGCGCTTAACTACTGTACGAGGATTTATTCTCCGCCCTCCGATTTGCGTTTCTTTTCCCGGCGACTGCTACTGGTTGCAATGGAGAATGTCGGCGGCGCGACATGGAATCGTTCGCAGCGGGCGGCGACGTGACTAAGGCTATCGGTGGTGGCGCTGGTTTACTGTTGACGACGGTGGGCGGTGCAGTGATGGTGTTCTCGTTTGAAAGTAACACTTAGGACAACGTTACTGTAGCAATATCACGTCTGTTTGACTGATAATGATACAAACCATATATATATATATATATATATATATATATATATATATATATATATATATATATATATATATATGGCTGCCATTAGCATTTTTATATGTTTTAGACTTTTAGCTTCTTATCTTTATTCTAACTCTTCAATAAATTAAATGTATTCTTTTTAATTCTACTTTTTTTGCATGTATATTTTAGCTTCTTTTCTTTAGTTTAGTCTTACCATTCAATAAATTAAATATTTTTTAAGTCTACTTTTTTTGAATCATTTACTTAATGTAGTCAACAAGTTTATATTATACTTCATCGTATTCAAATTAATTCAAACAGAATTGTGAAAGATGCAATTTTTTTTTAAAAGTGAGATCTAGAGTTAAATACGCCCCCACTCACATTATTTTATGGATCTGCCACTGTATATATATTAATGTTCATGTCTGTTTTCCTTCAAAAAACATTGTCCTGCTACGTGATCCACAACTCCATCAGACTCCTTCCTTTTCTTTGCCACCTAAAATCATGGAAAGAATCACATTATAATATTTTCTTGTAATTGGTTACCACACAAAATTACATCAATATCCTTTATTATTAATTTTTTTTTAATATGAACATTAAATTGAAATATTATCTTGACCATTGATTAAGAAAAGATGGTTGGATTGAATTAGTTCTTAGGTTCCTAGCTACCTAAAGAGTGGTTTATATATATATATATATATATATATATATATATATATATATATATATGGAGCCATTCTAATGCAAACCCCCTTAAAATACAAACGTGTGGACAAGAACTAGCCATAGGATGCGATAAGATGAACGGATGAGATGTAGCCTTTGATGGGAGACGCGGACTACTAATTAGTATTAATAAGGGTAATAGTGACAATGCACACACAACTCGTAATCTAGAACGACTTCTAAACCGTATGCCACCCTATAATTAAGGAATTAAAATACTAATAGGATTTCAATAATCAATCAGCAACAACAAACACACCACCCAACGGGAACCGCTCCACCGTGCACCCATCGACGTGAGAAACAGACTCCTTGGACGCGAGAGGAGACACCATGGCCGACGCAGACGTAAGAAATTATGATGCCAACTTGGACTCCATGGATGACGCCAATCCAGGTAAGTACACCATATAGTTGAACCCCTATTACTGTACAAATCTATTTAGCAGTGAAAAAAACAGTTGGATGCACTGGAATAAAACTTTGGGAGTCACAAGTAGTAAATAATTTAACCTAGTATGTACTCGTAGCAGATGTGATGGAATTGCATCAATACAAATCTGCAAAACTAGAAATCATGGACTCACTACAGGGGGGTGATGGAAGGGGTTGTAGCGTTGTGTTCATAGAGTGCACACGCTATTAGTCTCAATTGCACACACCGTACCGTAGTTTGAACATGCATGCACCCACAGATTCTATCGTTTATATTATACGAAATTCTAATAGCGCTACCAGTGCCAAATAATGCTACTAATATTTACGGAACACACCTTTGATTTATAGGCAAAGAGCATACCGAAGGAGAAGTAACAGATTGCGAAATGATCATATTACCCGATGGAACGAAACGGTGGTTACCGACCTGCAAAAGTGAATGCACCCCGTATGAAGGGCAACAATTTGCAACACTAGGAGACGGACTAGCCTTCTACCGGGCATACGCAATTACTGTCGGTTTTGATATCTGAAAAGGCACGATGCGAATGAATAGGGAAGGGAAAGTTCACATAAAATACATGTTATGCTCACGGGAAGGATTCAAGCCCCCCAAGAAGGGCAGTAACGCAGTCACCGACATGGTAAAAACCACACAACCAAAGAAAAGAAAGCGGGTGTAAAAAAGAGTTGGTTGTAAGGCCCGAATTGTGATAACAAGGTGTTCGACCAGTAGTTATAAGGTCCATGCAGTGGAGCTATGGCCCACACACTGCCTATGCTCAGATATTGGGAGACCCTTCTTGAAAATAAATAGGAAGCTGGATATTGGACACAAAATATTCCTAGCAAACTGTGCAAGGGCAAACATTGGTTCTACCAAATCTTGGAGACTATACAAAGAAATGGTGGGAAGTTTTACCGATATAGGGGTAACATCCACGGATTTCTGCAACTTCAGAAGGGATTTGTTGGCGTATATTGCTGGAGCAGATGCACAAATGGTGGTAGAAGACATGTACAAAAATAAAGAGGCCAACCCAGACTTTTACTTCGATTTTGATCTAAATGAAGATAGACAACTATGCAGGTTGTTTTGCGCTTACGCAATATCACGGAAGAATTTTGCATGTTTTGGAAACGTGATGTTATTCGATGCTACGTACAGCACGAACAGGACATATGACTCCAATTAAAGTAGTCGAATTTAATGAAATTGTTATCCAGTACGTGTTAGTACTCAAATACACGTGCGTGCACAACTACTAAACATTGTATGCATAGTATAAACCATGAGATCCTTTCACCAACCCTGGTAATTGCAGCGATCGAATCAATGGTTAATTACACTGTGATGTGGTGTGTGCACACCTGTGTATTCGTGAGTGCAAGACAGCCTGCATGCAGTTTTGCAATAGAATCTACACGTCGGGCGGCCAAAAAAAAATGAGGCTTGTCTTACTATTATATGTCTGTGCACTAACTGAGAAACAATATACACCGTGCAGATACAAGCTTGTATTTGTACCGTTCACAGGGGTGGACAACCATAAACGAAGCATTACATTTGGGCGGGCCTCATTGCAAGAGAAGATGTGGAGTCGTATGAGTGGTTATTAAAAAGCTTCAAAACCGCGATGGGGTATACACCAAGATGTACTATTACAGATCAAGATCCAGCACTAAAGGTCGCAATACCCAACATTATGCCATAAACGAGGCACCGGTTCTGTATGTGGCACATCATGTCAAAAGTCGGGGACAAGGCAGGACCTGCGCTGGCAAAGAATGTCGAGTTTAAAAAGGCCCTAAACAATGCAGTATGGGATGAAACCTTAAGTGCCACCGAATTTGAATTGAAATGGGCAAAGGTAATGCAAGATTACAACCTTGTTGAACACAGGTGGTTTAACCAATTGTACGAGGCACGTGCAACGTGGATACCCGCATATTTCCAAGATGTACTCATGGGAGGACTACTCAAAACAACATCATGTTCAGAATCGGAGAACAGTTATTTTGGCAAATTCACAATCACCACTGCAGCCTAGTCGAGTTTATAATGCAATACAACCGCGCCATAGAAGAACAGAGGCATAACCAAGCAAAGTTGAACGCAGACTGTGAAGGTTCAACCCCTGAACCGAAGACCCCGTTGGGCATGGAACGCCAAGCAGCGGCACTGTACACCATCAACATATTCTACGAGTTCCAAAAAGAAATATGGGCCGGAAGTTTCACATGCAAAATCACCAACAAGACGCTTGAGGACGGGAACCGGAGGTACGTTGTACACGAAACAAGTGCGAAACTGTTCGAGGTAACACACCAAGAAGCTACCTTCAAAACAGAATGCAGTTGCAACAAATTCAACAGAGTAGGAATCTTATGTAAGCATGTGCTGGCAATTTTCAAGGACGAAGGCATCGAAGAAATACCAAGACACTATATTGTTCCTCGATGGACAAGAGACGCATGTGCACGACCAATGTATGATATTGTGTTGAAAGGCAGCCCTAATACGCAAGGGGGGAATTAACTCAAATCAATTGCAAACCAACTCTGGAATGAATTCTACAACTGCTTAGGATTGGCTAATGGAAGTGAAAATGAAATGGCTCTAATGTTGACAACAATGCAGCAGCTAAACAGGAAGTTAAAGAGTGCTAAGCAACAAGCCAACCCAAGCACCAGCCACCAATCAGTGATTGAATCAATAGTCAACGCTACCGCACCTACCGAGATCCAAATCAAGCCACCCAATGTTGCAAAAAACAAGGGCAGCGGGAAACGATTAAAGAGCAACAAAGAGAAAGCAAATGAAAGAACGAAGAAAAAGGTGAGGACATGTGCTACTTGTGACCAACCGGGCCACGACAGCCGGAATTGTCCAGAAAGAAAAGACCTATCAGACGAGTAGCCTCCCGTGGTTTAAAATACTACGAATTCTAGCACAATTTAAAGTTGAATTAGATACTTGTCAAATTTTAGAATTTGATCCATCACTAGTTTGTTTGTTCAGCTATGCACACTGACTACCATTAATGTGCACACAGTTTTTATTTCTAAGCCTACAGTGTAATAGTCAACTACTTAATTTGCTCAACTATGCACATTGTGTACCATCAACGTGTACACACAGTTTTACCACTACGCCCATACGCTAATAGTAAACTAGTTAATTTGTTCAACTGTGCACCCGGTCCACCATCATTGTGCACCCACAGGTTTTATTACTACGCCTATGAGTTAACAGCCAAATACTCACCATGGTGAAATTTATTAAATTCACACCCATCTTTGCCACGCCTTCAGTTGAGAATGCACAGTATTTAACCCCAATGTGCACCCACATATTTAACAATAACCGTATATAATTAAATTAAACTGGACTGTTTTTAATTTTACCCATGAAAGCCAATGTATTACGAACAGACATGCACACTTCGAACCGCCATTGCACACACACGCTATAAATTAATAAACCCTACAAGCTAATAGAAAACTACTTAGGTGAGTTTAATTTTATACCATTTTCACACATGGCTTTATAATTAAATATTTGTGCACTAAGCCTATACGCTAATAGTCAACTAGTTAATTTGTTCCACTATGCACCTAGTCTCCCACCATTGTGCACTCACCAGTTCTATTAGTAAGCCTATAAGTTAACAGCGAAACACTCACTACGGAGAAATTTATTAAACTCGCAACACATCATTGACATGTATTCCGTTGCGAACGCACACTAATTAACGCCAAGGTGCACCCACATATGAAACAATAACCGTATACAATTAAATTTAAATGGACTGTTTTTAATTTTACCCACGAAAACCAATGTATTACAAACAGACATGCCCACTTAGAACCGCCATTGCGCACACGTGTTTTTAATTAGTAAACCCTATAAGCTAATAGTAAACTACTGGTTGAGTTTAATTTTATCCCATTTTTTACCCATGACTTGATAATTAAATAGTTGTACACGCACATTAGTACACCCAATACCCAAGAACTAAGCAGGTAAGATAATATAGACCTACTGTCTTCTGTGTAATTTAGATGAATAGAGAATCATGCATAATTCATTAAACTATTAACCACAAATACGCACACAGTTTACCACCACAAAATCAAGCCACTGTGCGCACGCACCCACCCCTAAACAGAAGGAATTACTATTACCTAAAACACACGGAGTCAGTTTAGAAGTGTATGGCGGTGCACCCCAAGTTATTACACTGTGCATCCAAACACACACAGAGCCGCAACCCAAAAGAAAATGAGATACCAAAATTTAATTAAACAAGAAGCAATTAATAACATAAATTTGACACTAATAAACAAACAACCAACTGCGAATAAACAAACGTCAAAGGAACCCCATGAGGGTACACAGGTGCAGCCCTTACTTAGCAAAAAGAATGAGAACCCAACCAACTAAATACCGGCTTAATCACCCATACACAGTAACAATGGTAGCTACATAAAAACCCCAAAAAGGTACGCATACCACGGCAAAAACTATGAACTAATATCAATTAAACCAAAGACACCAAAGACACAAACCCCACCCCGGACCTATGGGATCGATGACACAAACTTATACGCCCGAACAACATTCCTAGACTTTAGTAAATTGAACTCTGATGTTGCGATTTCCTTCATGTAGCGTAACCTTAACTTCTTGAGCTGAGAAATGTTACCTTTGCTAAGCCCACACCTCCATTTGGCCACTCCCTGCCCCATGTAAGACTCCATATGACGCATGACATAGACCCCGCAGTCAACCTTATTCTTGCCATCACGCCAAGTCATCTGCATACGCTTTGGCTCCAAACACCCACACATCGTAGACCTCCCAGGATGAATAGTGCTAAAGAATTCCATTAGCATGCCCAACTGTAAGAGACCCCCAGATTGCAGACATCAAAATGACGAAAACCGAAAAGCGCAAAGAGGTAAAAAAATACCAGACTGTGCGAAATATATAACATGCCAAATCCTCTGGGCAATCCCCATATTTCAGCTTCGTATTAGGCTGAAGAGTTGAATTGTCAATTATCTCACACCGGAATTTTCGAAAATCAACGCATAGAAGGAAGTAATGTTTCTGACGTAGAATGGGGAACATAAACTGCAAAAAAACAACGACGCACCACCTCAAAACTCAGTCCATGTGCACACAAAAAATAATGGACGCACAGTCTGGAAGCCATGTAAAACAAAAGCATACATACCAAATCAACTTCAGAAATGTAATGATATGGCGTCATATGAAAATCCTCGTGCAGCCTATCCTTGAACAACGCAAACCGCTTATCCTGATCAAGGGAGGCATCCACGACAGTATGAAGCTTCAAAAGGAGTAAAATTAGCACAACAAAAAAAAAAAAAAAAAAAAAAAAACCTAAACATGTCAAACTACCATAACACAAAAAGATGCAATTACAAACCGTGGAAAGAGTGGAGGCAAAAAAACGAGAAGGGGCATTCGGTTCCTTATACCGCTCCCGACAATTTAACAGACACGCCCATGCGTCTACAACACCAACCTCAACCAAAGACCCGGGTGCCAAAGACATCAAGTCCGCCCACCGCGCCACACTACCACCCACATCAACCAAAATCTCCTCCCTACACAAAAGTAATAAAAAAACACACTGATCAAACACACATAACCAACACAATATGTCTATTAAGAAATGGTTCCCGAAACTAACATGTCCCCCTTAGCTGCACACAACGACCAGTTGCAAATAACCGACTCCTCTGGATTGTCTAAAGGTGGCAACCCAAGATCCAGATGCGACAGCTGCAAAGGCAAAGCATCCGGCGGGATAGTAACACCCCTAGACCGTTTGAAAGGGGCTTGACAAATACGTCCGTCAGACTGACACCGGCTAGGCTCACCCCCACGAACAGATGGCTGCACAGAAAGAAGTGTGAGCATCAACGACCAAGTCCTGAATTTAAATTACAAAATGCCACTTAAACTACGCACCCATAAGTTCCAGCAAGTGCATCCATTTATACACATCCACACACACACACATCAAACCCATTCCATCACACCAAACTATGAGTAGATAGCTAAACATGAGAAGTGAGAGCATCAATACCCAAGTCTTGAATTCAAACTACAAAATGCCACCTACTTAAACTAAGCACACAAAAATTCCAGCAAGTGCATCCATTTATACACATCCATGCACACATCAAAAACATTACTTTATAACAAACCATGCAACTACCCAACTCTTAAAATGAACATACAATTGCCACTTAATAAAACTATCCACGCATAAATCCTAGCACATGTACCCATCTACCCACATTATGCATACAGAAAACCCATTCCTTTATACCACACCCGTGCAACTAACCAATTCTTGGATTCAAATCACAATTGCCACTTAATACAACTGTGCACACATAAAACCCAGTAAATGCATCCATTAATTTGCAAGCATGCCCACAACTACTATAAAAAAATAACAGAGCACCTGAATTACGGAAAAAAAAAAAACCAAGGAAAAAAATGCACACATCAAATCCATTCCTCTATACCAAACATACCAAACCAGGCTCAATCGGCGTAGATAACGGAGCATCAACATGCGTAGGTAACTCTGAACCCCCCGGGCAAGCACCCTGAGACCCAATATCACACACCATGGAATCGCCATCACCATGCGTATGTCCCTCCACATACCGCGGGCCACAACCCCCCGAACCCGCACAAGCTCGACCCCCATTAGGAAGAGCCACATCAGTACCCGGAGCACCTAAAACACCACCCATACAATCATCACCATGCTCTTGTATCGGATCACCCTATCAAATAGGAATAGAGTGAAAAAAGTAATGAGTTATAACCCAACAAAACCAGAAACAGTGTGAACGCACACAAGTAACCCAACAAAACTGACCTCAACACCAGAAAAAGGACGACCAGTATTGGTCGGAGTCAAACCACGAACCACGAACCACATCCCCAATATCAGCCCCCCCCCCCCCCCCCCCCCCACGATTAGGAAAATCTTGCGTAATACCTAGACTAAAGGATGGAATATCATTAAAATCAACAGGTTGCTCATCAGAACGCACCTCTCCAACAGCCTTTACAACCTCAAACACCCGTCGAAGCACCCCGCCATCAAAAGCACCAACGGGACCCTGCTTTGCCAACTCTAAAATTTCTCTTGAAAACAACCTTGATCTTTCTAATACAACATCTGCGAATGTCTAACCCAATAAAAGAGGATGACACATTAAATAAAACCCACCCATAAAGACACATACAAACACCACTTTCCCGTGTGCACCCCTAGAACATAAACATAAATGAATGCCTACCAACAAAACCCATACCTTTGGCTCATAATCAACTGCATCTGAAGACGGATGAACACCTTCGTCCGCCCCATGACGACCCTGCATGGGGGGCTCAATCATACTAAGGCCAAACCCGCCACCTGGAATCTCGGAAAATTCCTGTTCACGAAGTAGACGTGAAGACCAACCACGCAGACCAGGAATACACCGGGGGACAGAGCGCGCACCGTGCACAACACGATCCACATAAAACAACTGAAAAAAGAACTAAAAATAATGACAAAATTAATTGTAACGACATAGTGGGAAAGAACAAAACAGAAATCACCAATCAGAAAAAATAACACCAAGAATACCGTAACAAACTCAGCCGGAGGAATGTGCAACATATCTTAAAAGGAAAAAGGCTATGTCTGTAGCTACTCTTAGTGATGATGAGGAGGAAAATTCAAATGATCAATCAGATGATAATGTAGGAAACTTTGTAGCGTTCTTCACTACCACAAACATTCAATCAGACGGAGATCAATCAGATGGAGAATCATACATATCAACAGATGATTTTGAAGAAAGACATATTCAACTTGAGGCAGAATTTGCAAAACTTGTCGCTAGCTGGGAACAACTTGTGAAAGTAAATAAGAATCTGAATGACGATCTAAAGCAAAAAGATGATCTTATAAAGAAACTGAATGCTGAATTGGTCATAAAAGAATATCTCATCACTCAGATACGGTCCAGAGAAGGAAAATTAATCAAGGAGTTGGAGAGCTTGAAGAAAAATATACAGATGATGGACACCACATCTACCTTAGATAAAATTCTAGACTCTGGTAGAAACCCTAATAATAAAAAGGGTCTGGGATTTGAGCAAGGAGAATCTTCGAACAACGCACCAAAGTTCATCAAAGAGGGAATGTCTAAGACCACAACATATCACAGGTATGAACAAGGACAGTCATCTCAGTCAGTACAAATCAAGGAAGGGAGATACGGTACGAACACTGACCAGGACAAATCAACTTATAAATCTCATTATTCGAGATTCAAAAATAAGATTGTCAAAGTTAAATATTATACTCCCATTTGTCACTACTGTCACCCAAAAGGTCATACTCGTCCCGAATGCTATTTTTTCTACAGAGATCAAAGGAAGGAAAAATATCAGAATAAGACTATTACACCATTCACTAGACAGGTTTGGGTCAGAATGTCAGAAGTTATCTGTTATCCCACCATTGTTCTAACTGCATCTACAACTGATGCTAGATGGTATTTCGACAGTGGTTATTCCAGACATATGACAGGAAACATTAAATGTCTGATGGCTGTTCAACCTAGTAGTGGAGCTGTAACTTTTGGAGATGGACAAAAGGGTAAAATCGTTGGGAAAGGGGTCCTAAATGTTCCAGGTTTACCTCAGTTAGAAGAAGTCTTGCTAGTCAGTGGATTAAAAGCGAATCTTATTAGCATTAGTCAGTTATGTGATGAAATTGGAATGTATGCTTCGATCGTAACTGCTGCAGAGTGAGTGACAAAGCAAATCAACTTGTCATGGAAGGAACTCGGTCTTCAGACAACTGTTATGTTTTGACAAATGAAACTGCTTGTCACCTATCCAAATCTGATGAATCAAAACTCTGGCATAGATGACTGGGTCACATAAATTTCAGAGATATGGATAAGTTGATAAAACTTGAAGCAGTAAAAGGTGTACCGAAGATCAGAATTGATCCAGAGAAAATTTGTGGCACATGTGCTATTGGGAAACAAATCAGAACTCCACACAAAGCAATAAGAGGTATCACCACTGAGAAATGTCTAGATCTTGTCCATATAGATCTCATGGGGCCAACACAGACTGAAAGCATTGGAGGAAAGAAATATATATTTGTGTGTGTAGACGATTTCTCCCGATACAGTTGGGTTTACTTTCTGAGAGAAAAGACAGAAGCCTTCAAGGCCTTCAAGACTCTGTGCATAAGAGTTCAGAAGGAAAAAGATGAGTCTATTATAAAAGTTCAGAGATTGAGGAGTGATCATGGAAAGGAATTTGAGAACTCACTATATTCAGACTTCTGCTCTGAGCATGGTATCTCACATGAGTTCTCAGCTCCTAGAACTGCTCAACAGAATGGAGTGGTGGAAAGAAAGAATCGAACGCTACAGGAAATGGCTAGAGTTATGCTACATGCCTCACATATGCCACAACGTTTCTGGGCTGAAGCAGTACACACAGCATGTCATACTATAAATAGGGTCTACCTTAGACCAGGGACGACGAAAACTCCATATGAGATCTGGAAGGGAAAGAAGCCAAATCTGAAATACTTTCATGTGTTTGGGACAAAGTGCTATGTGCTGGCTGACAGAGAACAAAGAGGGAAGTTTGAACCCAAAAGTGATGAAAGCATCTTTCTTGGATACTCTCCGAACAGTCGTGCATACAGAGTCTACAACAAGAGGACTCAGTCTGTGATGGAGTCAGTAAATGTGGTTGTCGATGACAATCCAGAAGAACCAGTGGACTCAACAGTGATAGAGTCACCTCTACGTGATTCAGATGCAAGTTATAACAACAGTCAGCTCAAACCACAAGATTCATCAGATGAAGATCAAGAAAGTTCGGAACAAGAGATAGATCTCATGAATGATGTTGGTAAAGACAAACCTACCATAACTCAGAAAAACCATCCATCAGATAACATTATTGGAGATCTGTCAGATGGAATGAAAACCAGAAGCAGAATAAGAAATAATCTGACAGAAATATCTGGGTCTTACTGCTATACCTCAAAGATAGAACCAAAAAATGTCAAAGAAGCTCTACAGGATGATCTGTGGATCAATGCAATGCAGGAGGAGCTACATCAGTTTGAGCGGAATCATGTCTGGAATCTTGTACCAAGACCTGATGGTGTTAACGTAATAGGAACGAAGTGGATCTTTAAAAATAAAACTGATGAAGCAGGGAATATAGCCAGAAACAAAGCTCGGTTGGTGGCTCAAGGTTATACACAGATTGAAGGGGTTGACTATGACGAGACATTTGCTCCTGTAGCTAGACTTGAGTCAATTAGAATCTTGCTGGCTGTCGCTTGCATTTTGGGATTTACATTATATCAGATGGATGTCAAGACAGCGTTTCTGAATGGGTATCTCCATGAAGATATCTATGTGGCTCAACCTAAAGGTTTTGAAGATCCAGAACGTCCTTCGTATGTCTATAAGCTTCGAAAAGCTCTCTATGGTCTTAAACAAGATCCACGGGCCTGGTATGAACGTCTAACACAGTATTTGCTCCAGCACGGATATAAACGTGGAAGTGTTGACAAAACACTGTTTGTCAAATCGACAGGAAGTCACGTAACCATCGCTCAAATCTATGTTGATGACATTGTGTTTGGATTAACCTTGCAAAAATACACTGATGAATTAGTACAAGTCATGGAGGAAGAGTTTGAAATGTCCATGGTCTACAAGTCAAGCAAAGTTCTGAAGGATACTTTATTTCACAAGAAAAGTATGCTAAGAATCTTGTCAAAAAATTTGATCTGGAATCATGTAAACCATCCAGAACACCGATCTCCACTTCTACAAAAGTATCGAAAGATGAAACTGGTATATCAGTGGATAACACAGTCTATCGTAGCTTGATAGGCAGTCTGTTGTATCTAATAGCCAGTCGACCAGACATAATGTTCAGTGTTGGAATCTGTGCAAGGTATCAATCTGACCCAAAGGAATCACATCTGATAGCAGCAAAACGCATTCTGAAATACGTGAAAGGAACGATACAGTATGGACTCTGGTATTCCAAGGATAGTGAACTGAATCTGGTTGCATATTGTGATGCTGATTGGGCAGGGAATGTTGATGATCGGAAAAGTACTTCTGGAGGATGCTTCTTTGTTGGGAAGAACTTAGTATCCTGGTTAAGTAAGAAACAGAACTCTATCTCACTAAGCACTGCAGAGGCAGAATACATAGCCGCAGGTGGTTGCTGTACTCAGTTGGTTTGGATGAAACAGATGTTTTTGGATTATGGTCTTACACAAGGAACAATGACACTTTCTTGTGACAATGTCAGTGCTATTAACATCTCCAAGAATCCTGTTCAACATTCCAGAACGAAACATATTGACATCAGGCATCACTACATCAGAGACCTGGTTGAATCCAAGGAAGTTGAGTTGGAATACATTCAGACTGACAAACAACTGGCGGACATTCTGACTAAGCCACTAGATGCTAATCGTTTTGAAATTCTCATATCTGCTCTGGGAATTTGCAGAATTGACTGACTAAAGCAGTAGGTCCGTCAGAGAGGAGTTGGTTTAATACGGGTCAGTGTTATGACTTTGAATTTCCTTAAAGACTCTTCTCTTTTTATGTTAAGAAGATCTTCTAAGCTTAGTCTTCTCAAAAGATATCTGAAAAGATCTCTATGCTTTTTGAATTTCAAATTCCCTTGGGTTCCGTTTCCTTCCTAAAAAGGAGCTGTACCGTTGTGTCCATCAATCACTTCTGCATGATATTTTGACTTGCCGCATTAATTAGGGTTTATCACCCTTAAGACTATATGATACCGGGTCAAGAAGAAAGAAATCACCTCAGCTCCCATCTCTCCACTTCCCGTGCTTAACTGCTATCGGTGTTCTATTCTTCTCCTCGCACTTAATCTTAAATGGCGGACCCCGTAAGAAACATCATCATTAAGCTTGGAAGCAAGGTACATCCTCCGGCGGCAGCCCTCAAACACATTCAGACGCTTCTACAGTTGGCTATGAAGAAGAAGCTCAAGCTTGATCCTCTGCTTCGCGACGAGATTCTGGTGACTGTTATGACCAACTATCCGAAATTTTATGCTGAATGGTCGGCAGATGATGTAACTGAACTTCTTGTATTGGTCGCCGAAGCCAGTGATGACATCTCTCCAGTGTTTATTCCAGAACCCTTCGATGGAAATCGGGCCGGGGCATTCCTTCAATTTTTTGCTCAACGTGCCCTACAATCTGTTGAAGAACCTCGACGTCGAGAGGAGTCCCAAGCTCTGTATCTTGAAGCTGCTCAGAGAGAAGCAACACACAGACAGGAGATTCTTCGACAACGGGTGGCGTTCCTGTTTACACTGCAACATCTTTAGGAGAAAGCCTGGAACATGTGCGACATTTTGCTGGATTACCATCTGCTTCAATCCCTCAACCTTATCGAGTGATACACCCTTCTGAATCCTCCAGTGAAGATGATAAGATACTGGCTGAGGTGTATGGATCCCAAGCACCTTCTTCTGCTGCCCCTACTGTTGAGGGAACTGCTCATCCTGATTCCACGAATTTCCGAATTCGAGAGATATCAAATATTGTTGGGAGCTCATCTGCAAATGTTTCTGAGTCTAGCCACTCGGTCACTCCTGTTCAGTCCCCATCCAGAGAAACAAGACGGACAAAAAGGAAGAATGTTCCAACAAAGGTTGTTGTTGAAACCAGTGCTGATAATGTAGATGTGGATCAGCCTGTGAAAAAGAGAAAGTCGAGTGAGATTGCTAAGCCTGAAGGAGACCCACCTATCCACCAAGTTTTCAAGGTTCTATGTTCCTCTGTTAAGCAACAAGGAACTACTGCTGCTCAAGCTACTTCTGCACCAGCCCCCTCTGCCAGAAAAGGGAAACCTACTACAAGGTCAAGAGGTCGAAGTGTAACTCCGGAGGTTCCACCTATTGAAGGAATTGATTCTACTGTTTACAAACCTCAGTTTGTATCACCTGCTGCACAAACAAAATGGGCCACTATGGTCAGAAGGGAGCTGATTGTTCAAAGAACTATGGATGAGAATCAACTGAACTCCGTTTGTGATATTCTGCCCTTGCTGAATGAAGTTGGTCTTTTGAAAACTGTTACAGATGTTTGCCCTTACTCCAAGCTGCTCACATATGAGTTCTATTGCAATCTCAGTGATGAGATTGACAGTCTCACAGGGCCACGACCGATGCAAATCTTCATCAGAGGGAAGTGGTATGATTTTGGGCCAGATGTAATAAATAAATACTATGGCTGGTGCGCGCACTGAGCTAGCTATTGTTCTTCTCCGCATGAGCTTGTCTGATACTGCTGCTGCTGCTGAGGATCCTGTGAAGTCTGACTGTGGCTCTCCCTCAAATGCTTAATCTTTGGCTACCATTGGCAAAAAGGGGGAGTAGTAAACTCAGGGGGAGTTTTTTTTGTGATCGAGTACCTTCTGGCCCTGGCTGGGCGTGACTGTTTTGATATTGTTTGTTTTTTTTTGTTTTTAGACTACTTTGGATCTTATGTTCATTTTATCCTATGTAATCTTTTTGGACACTTGGGTTGCTTCCTTTAATAACCTTTCTTAGTTCTTTTTAAATAGTTGAGTTGTTTTGCCAAATAATAGCCAAAGGGGGAGTTTGTTAGTGTTTTTATGTTCAAAAACCCCATATTATAATTGGCAATATTATTATGGCATACTAAGATAGGTTTAGAGTCTGTCGGTTGGGTCTACAGTTTACTGATCAAGCAGAAGCAACGACAGAAGAACTGACACTGAAGATCTGATTTAGGGAAGCTGTTTCCTTAAGAGTCTTACGCGGTATTATCAGCTCAGTATGGAAAGACGATCAGCGTATCTTCAAAGAAGGTAATGGACCTAATCTGCTGAGATTACATTCCTCTTTTATTATCCTACCTTCTACAATCAAAGATCTTTTATGGAGAGTGTTTATAGAAGGATCTATAAGTACCAGTTCCAAAAGGTAACTGGGGTTACGCCAAATAAGAAGAAGAAACACTCCATATCAGCTTTAAGAGTCTAGATCTTTGATTGTTATGCACCTTCTCAATACAACTTGTTCATGGTGATTAAGATGATGAACTTGAGAAGAGTTACTGCTACTTAAACGAAATGACACTAAGATCACACTGTTGTGGGAACAACATTATAGAGCGTCACTGAAGTGGACTGCATCAGAGCTGGCTCTCCATCTTCAACAATCCACTAAACCTGTGTAGACTGGGTATGTACCTTGTGTGGGGCACTTGGGTAAGATTATTGTATATCTACCTTTGTACATTGGATTATGACTTAGTGGATTGGACGCCTATGTGATCGTCCCCCAGACGTAGATACACACTGTATCGAACTGGGTAAACATTGTGAGAGTTTGTTCTGTGTGTTTGTTTATTTTTCTCTGATGTTCGCACCATGATCTATCATTACTAAGTAGGTGCTTAACTGAATCTATCAGTATTCTAAGTCAGCAAACTATTTCTGATAATTTTCGTAAAACGAGGAAATGCAAAATTACAAGAACATTTGAACTATCCATGTGAATCTAATAGTTGCATGTTCAGACAATCTGAAATTTGATGTTTTTTTCCTGAGTCTGTGCCCCTGCCATGCATTTAACCATGAAGTAGACAAGAGATTATAGCTACTTGATTATGTTTTTTGACTAGAAACCCACAACAATTACCCGACTACCCGAGGGTGTCCGATGATTAGACCCTGCCTTGTGATCCTAGTCAACAAAGGATCACAATGAGATAAACCAGTCTGGATTGCCCATAGCTGACGTGCTCAAACCAAGAACCGAATTGCGACCATAACCCGCGAAGGACCAAACAAAGAAGGCTAATAGGCCGCTCCCACTAGAAGTCGAATTTGGTTGGGGTTGCCTCTAAAAACATGCATGCATTTTAATTTTTAAATGACCTTGTAGTCTAGTGGCATGAAGTGACTCTTTCAAATGGGAGTTCATGGGTTCGATCTCTAGTGGGGCAGGCTGAAATAGTAGATATGAACAGATATTACATTGTAACAAAGTCAGTAGTATTCATAAAAAAATAAAAAATAAAAAAAATAAAAAAAAAAGGTACAATGTACCTAACATTTCACTAATCTTTTAGTCATGCATGGTTAAGTTGTTCCCAAAACTAGACAATTATATTCACTAAATAGAGATACAAGGGATCAAATAAAGGTCCTTCACTATTTATTAACGATGAGGCTTAGAATATCTGACGTGTCTTAGTAGAGTACAAATATAATAATCCTAACACTCCCCCTCAAGCACCGGGTTGTTAGCAACATTGCGCTTGCTCCTTAGGAAACCAAACCGCACAGAAGACAACGCCTTGGTGAATATATTAGCCAACTAATTCTTAGTGGAGATAAAATGAACCTGCAGCTTCTTCTTGGACACCTTGTCACGAACAAAGTGGTACACGTTTCGTCCTCGCATGAAACACAGGATTGTCGCACAGATAAGTGGAACCCAAGTTATCACACCATAACTTGGGCGTAGACGTTGGAGGCAAACCAATTTCCCTCAGCAGCGAAACCAGCGAAGTCACCTCTGCAGACACATCAACCATTGCCTTGTACCCAGCCTTAGTAGAAGACCAAGTCACCGTACACTACAAGAAAAATACACATAGAACGGTTTTTCACCGTTGTCGTAGGGGTAAAATTTCTGTTGTTGAAGCCAGTGTTATTGTAAGTCCCGCGCATAGACAACGATTTTTAACCGTTGTCTTTTCTAGAAACAACAATGGTTTTTTAACCATTGTCTATCAAGTGTTGTTGAAATCGGTGTTGTTAAAAGTCACGCATATAGACAACGGTTTTTAACTGTTGTCTTTACTAGAAAAGACAACGGTTTTTGAACCATTGTCTATCAAGTGTTGTCGAAACCGGTGTTGTTAAAAGTCATGCATATAGACAATGGTTTTTAACTGTTGTCTTTTCTAGAAAAGACAACGGTTTTTGAACCGTTGTCTATAACCGTTGTCTTTTGAGTGTTGTTGAAACCGGTGTTGTTAAAAGTCATGCACATAGACAACGGTTTTTAACCGTTGTCTTTTCTAGAAAAGACAACGATTTTTAAACTGTTGTCTATTGAGTGTTGTTGAAACCGATGTTGTTAAAAGTCATGCACATAGACAATTGCTTTTAACCGTTGTCTTTTCTAGAAAAAACAACAGTTAAAAACCGTTGTGTATTGAGTGTTGTTGAAACCACTGTTGTTAAAATTCACGCCCATAGACAACAGTTTTAAACTGTTGTTTTTTGTTTAAAAGACAACAGTTTTTAACCGTTGTCTATTGTGTGTTGTCGAAACCTGCTGTATTCTCGATAATTTGAAGAATAGACAATGATTTTTAATTGTTGTCTTATATATGAAAGACAACAATTTTAAATCGTTGTTTTTAACCTGCTTAGGTTTTAAACATAATCATATAAAAAAACAATTTATCCAATCACAATCACCAAGTGTAGTTATACAACTTTGCACACAAGCTAAGGTTCAAAATACAAAAGAACTAATTACCAAGTCTAAATACTTCAATGACCAATTCCAATCACCATCCCATAATACTTCAAAAAACAATTCCAAGCGAACCAAGTCTAAGTGTTCACAAAGTTCTAATCATCAAAACCATGCCTACTCTATATAACTTGATATAACATCTTCCCATTCAGAACGCACCAAATCAATAACCGTTTTGTCGTAATCAACATGTTGGAACTACATGTAAAAAATAGTAAATATATTAGTACGTACTCAACATAACCACAAATACGATTAATTTTATAAAATTATTTGGATTAATAATAATAATAATAATAATAATAATAATAATAATAATAATAATAATAATAATAATAATAATAATAATAATAATAATAATAATAATAAAGTCCACATTGCACATAATATGTTCATGGGTGAACATGAGATAGCCAGATAGTGAGATACACATATACATAACATTATATAACAGTAACTCTTCTCGTTAACCACTTGACAAGTAAAAACTAGCTATAAATAATGAAGGAATAAAATTTACTTCGATGGAGACAAAATGATAAAAATTATCTTACCAATGCTTGAACAGAATCTTTATCATCTTTGTTTAGCATATTCTCAATTAAAGTTTTCATGTCAGCCATGACATAGAAACCACGTTGCTTCCGACACGTCCACAAAATCAAATTATTACCCAGGTACACCGCAAAACCGCTAGTAGGCTTGCGGTCATACGGATTGCCAGCCCAATCCGAATCCGAAAAGCATGAATATCAGCAAACACAGACTTCATAATATGCAGACCAAAACCAACAGTGCCTTTCACATAACGCAAAACACGCTTCAACATGCTTGAATCAGCCGTGGTTGGCACATGCATATGCTGGCATAACTTATTAACAGCAAAAGATAAGTCAGGACAAGTTATCGTAAGATACTGAAGAGCACCAGTCAAACTGCGATACTGGGTGGGATCAGCATATGGAACCAGAGTAGAATTATCAGACCTGGCAAGGGAAACCAGAGTAGAAATAGGCTTACAGTCAACCATACTAGCTCGGCTTAAGAATATCATTCATGTATCGCTGTTGAGAAAGAAGCATTCCACTAGACTACAGAACAGTATCGATGCCACGAAAATAAAGAGCTCATATATCGTGAACCTTAAACTCCAACGTCATTTTAGCCACATGACCAGCTACACGAGTCGAGTCAGACCCCATGACTAAAATGTCATCCACATATGCCAAAAGATAAAGTTGAACACCATCATAAGAATAGATAAATAAAGAGACATCAGTTTTAGAGGGAGTAAAACCAACCGAAACCAAGAAATTGTGTAAACGGGTGAACCATGCACTAGGAGCTTGCTTAAGACCATAAAGCGACCGCTGAAGTAAGCACACATGATCCGGACAATGCCTTTTCCTCATACCCAGGCGGTTGGCGCATATATACAGTCTTAGCTAGAGCACCATTCAAGAATGCGTTGTGAATATCCAACTACCGAATCAACCAACCCCATGACACGACCAAAGACAAAAAACAAGCCGAACCGTAGTGGGCTTAACCACCAGACTGAAAATCTCGAAGAAATCTTGCCTAGCAACCTGATTAAAACCCTTAGCCACAAGCTGAGCCTGGCGTTCAACCGAAACATCAGCATTCCGTTTGGTCCATAACACCTACTTACACCCCACAACATTCATACCTGGAATGCAAGGAACCAACCGCGACGTATTGTTTTGAAGTAACGCATTAAACTCCAGGTTCATGGTTTCACGCCACTCAGGATACTACACGGCTTCGGTGTAACAAGTGGGTTCGGGTATACTTGCGGCAGCCACCAGCGCAACATGCTTAGTAGGACCCATGCTGCGTGTGGCCATCGTGTGAGACTGGAGCTGAGGCAACTTGGAAGTGCGGCGCCCACGACCAGACCGAGATGGCTGCAAAGGCTCAGTCACCGTGCGCTCATTGGGAGCGAATGATGGAGCGGCAATAGGAGCTTCACACTGGACAACAGGCACCTCACGCACACTGCCAGGAGCATGCAAAAAAATAGGAACAGGCGCGGTCCTCCACGGAGCGGCAGCAGTTGGTTCAGTAACCTGTTGTAATAGATTTTGATTTGCCAAATTTTATTTCAGAATCCCCAATTTTATTTTGTCTAAGACTAGATTGTCATAGACCATGAAAGGAAAATTAACAAAGGAAATTAACGAAAAGGGAAAATAAGAAAAAGATATATGCATATGATATGTATACTTGAAAATGCCTACCTACACGCCCTACCTAAAGTAGAAATGGCAATGGAAAAATTTTGGAGAAATTCGAAAAAAGACAAACAAGATTGCATGAAGATGTCTTGAAGTTCAAGCAATTATGGAAGGAAAGAAGTACATCAAGAAGAATGCAACATTAACAAATAATTCGTACAGATGAATTGGTTGGAAGTTTATTATTTAAACTTTAAGGTTTTAGGTCCGAAACTCACTCTCTACAATTATTTTATAAGATAAACTTCAAAAGGCCAAATCAGTTCAGGGTCAAGAACAGTCAAGACAAGGGAGGTATCAACAGTCAAGGGTCAGGGACAGTCAAGGGTCAATAACAGTCAAGACAATAGAGGTGTCAACGGTCAAGGGTCAGGGACAGTCAAGGGAGGTGTCAACATTCAAGGGTCAAGAACAGTCAAGGGAGGTGGGTCAAGAATAGTCAAGGGAGGTTTTAACATTCAAGGGTCAGGGTCAAGAACAGTCAAGGGAGGTGGGTCAAGAATAGTCAAGCCAGGTGTCAACAGTCAAGGGAGGTGTCAACATTCAAGGGTCAAGGCAGGTGTCAATAGTCAAGGGTCAGGGACAGTCAAGGGAGGTGTCAACATTCAAGGGTCAAGGGAGGTGTCAACATTCAAGGGTCAAGAACAGTCAAGGGATAGTCAAGGGAGGTGTTAACATTCAAGGGTCAGGGTTAAGAACAGTCAAGGGAGGTGGGTCAAGAATAGTCAAGCCAGGTGTCAACAGTCAAGGGTCAGGGACAGTCAAGGGAGGTGTCAACATTCAAGGGTCAAGAACAGTCAAGGGAGGTGGGTCAAGAACAGTCAAGGGACAGTTAAGGGAGGTGTCAACATTCAAGGGTCAAGAACAATCAAGGGAGGTGGGTCAAGAATAGTCAAGGGAGGTGGATGAAAAGGAACTGAAGTATGACATTCAAGGGTCAAGAACAGTCAAGGGAGGTGGATGAAAAAGGAGCTGAAGTATGACATTCAAGGGTCAAGAACCGTCAAGGGGGGTGGGTCAAGAACAGTCAAGGGAGGTGGATGAAAAGGAGCTGAAGTATGACATTCAAGGGTCAAGAACAGTCAAGGGAGGTGGGTCAAGAACAGTCAAGGGAGGTGGATGAAAAGGAGCTGAAGTATGAGGTGAAGTGCAAGTCAACAGTAGTCAAATGAAAAGGAGCTGAAGTTTACAATGAGCATAAGCAAGTCAACAGTCAAGGGAGCTGAAGTATGAGGTGAAGTGCAAGTCAACAGTCAAGGGAGGTGGATGAAAAGTCTAAGACAAATGCAAGTCTGAGGTGAAGTGCAAGTCAACAGTAGTCAAATGAAAAGGAGCTGAAGTTTACAATGAGCATAAGCAAGTCAACAGTCAAGGGAGGTGAAGTGCAAGTTAACAGTCAAGGGAGGTGGATGAAAAGTCTAAGACAAATGCAAGTCAACAGTCAAGGGAGGTGAAGTCTAAGACAAATATAGTATGGGATGAAGTTTACAATGAGCAGAAGCAAGTCAACAGTCAGGGGAGCTGAAGTATGAGGTGAAGTGACAAATATAGTACGGGATGAAAAGTCTAAGACACATATAGTATGTGATGAAGTTTCAAGACTAAATATGAAGTTTCAAGACTAAATATGGAATGAACAGAAGTTTCAATCAGACGAGATTTCAAGCATCAAGGGCTCCAGTATAAAAGGAAATTGACTAGTCCACCGTAATTCTTGGGATTTGAGATGAGATTTCAAGTATCAAGGGCTGAGATTCCACCGTAATTCTTGGGATTGGAGATGAGATTTCAAGCATCAAGGGCTGAAATTCCACCATAATTCTTGGGATTTGAGATGAGATTTCAAGCATCAAGGGCTGAGATTTCATCACCGGTATAAAAGGAAATTGACTAGTCCACCGTAATTCTTGGGATTTAATTGGAGATGAAGTTCAAATTAAATCAAGAAATCCCATTGGCAGAAGGAACCGTAATTCTTGGGATTTAATTGGAGATGAAGTTTAAATTAAATCAAGAAATCCCATTGGCTGAAGGAATTAATTCTGAGATAAATCTCAAGTCGGGATTGAGAAGAAGTTTGAGCTCAAGATATAAAAGGAAATTGACTAGTCCACCGATTTGAAGGATAAAAATGATATAAAAAAGGAAATTGACTAGTCCACCGATTTGAAGGATAAAAATCCCAGAAGGCATGATCTACATCAAAATTATTTGAGGAGCTTATTTGTGTGGAGCTCAAAGCAACGACAAAATTGTCGACACATTAAAGATGTGATAAGATTTTCTGAAAAGGCTACAAATTCGCTGACAAGAATTCAAATTTGAGATTGTCTTTTTCCAACGGACAAATTCTCAAAATGGCTATAAAAGGATGAAGATTTGAAGATGTGAAGACAGACTTCCAAGCAAGAAATATACGAACTTCCATCTAGTGATACATACGAAATACAAGAGAAAATACACAAGTTCTCAGAGCTTACAAAGAAATATCGAAGAGTGCTAAAATCTTCATCAAAGAGAGACTTGCTGCTTATTAAAGAATCTATCCAAGAAATCTCAAAGTTGGAAGCAAGAGAAGCTTGTTTTTCTACAGACAAGCGTGATCCCTACGGGAGTGTAGGAAGGAGATTGTCACACGGAGTTGTGATTAATTCTTATATTATTAATATTATTTTTATTATAATTTTATTTTATTATTACATTATTACATAATAATAATAATAATAATAATAATAATAATAATAATAATAATAATAATAATAATAATAATAATAATAATAATAATAATAATAATAATAAATTTTCTTTTAGACAATTTTCTAATGTGCAGCCAAACATTAAAAAGAAAAATGTTTTTTGAATAATAACTCATTTTCCAGAAATGATTTTCCTACTTTCCAAACGAAAATTATTAGATAAAAACATTGTTTGATTATTGACAAATTCGTCATTTTAACATTTTTTTAAATTAAAACACCAAAAATATTATTTAATAACTCGGCAATTTGTCGCAAATTGCTAAAAACTAAAACAACACATATACATTTTGGGTTAATATTTCCCAAACACCGATAATAAATAATTTAAAAAAAAAAATTAAAATAAGAAGCCATTAAACTAAAACTTCTTAAATAAGAGTCTTTTGACTTCTCAATACTTGCCCACATTGATAGGCAAACAATTATGTTAATTTGGAAGAGGAGCATTGCTCCTCTTATATAGAGGAGCTCAAGAGGTCCTCTTTCCAAACATTTTTTATGTGGGATCAAAATGATCCCACATCATTTACAAAGCAGAGCCCGTGGCTCCCCTTTGTCTTTTTTTTTTTTTTTTAAAAAAAATTTAATTTTATTTTGTGTATAATTTTGTTTTGATTATTATTATTATTATTATTATTATTATTATTATTATTATTATTATTATTATTATTGTAATGTAATTTTATGCTATTATTACATTATTACATAATGTTAATAATATAAACTTTCTTTTCAACCTTTTCTACTGTGCAGCTAAACATTAAAAAGAAAAATGTTTTCTGAAAAAAAAAAAAAAAAAAAAAACTAAAATAATAAGCCATTAAGCTAAGACTTCTTAAATAAAAGTATTTTGACTTCTCAATACTTGCCCACATTGATGGGCAAGGAATTTTGTTTGGAAGAGAAGCAATATCATTTACAAAGGGGAGCATGTGGCTCCCCTTTGTTTTTTTATTGTTTTTCTTAAAATTTTAATTTTAAGTTTATTTTGTATATAGTTTTGTTTTGATTATTATTATATTATTAATATTAATTATTAATATTATTATTATTATTGTAATTCTATTTTATTATTACATAATAATAATAATAATAATAATAATAATAATAATAATAATAATTTTCTTTTAGACAATTTTCTGTTGTGCAACCAAACATTAAAAAGAAAAATGTTTTTTGAAAAAAATTAAAATAAGAAGTCATTAAGCTAAGGCTTCTTAAATAAGAGTCTTGGCTTAAGCTAAGGCTTGTTAAATAAGAGCCTTTTCTCAATACTGGACAAGCAATTATGTTTGGAAGAAGAGCATTGATCCTCTTATATAGAGGAGCTCAAAAGCTCATCTTTCCGAACATTTTCGATGTTTGATCAAAATGATCGTAGATCATTTACAATGCTTTGTCTTTTTTTTTTTAAATAATTTTATTTTGTATATAGTTTTATTTTGATTATTATTGTTGTTATTCTAATTTTATTTTATTATTACAATATTAAATTTTACATAATAATATAAATTTTCTTTTAGACAATTTTCTGTTGTGCAGCAAAACATTAAAAAAGAAAAACGTTTTCTGGAAAAAAAAAATTTAAAATAAGAAACCATTAAGCTAAGACTTCTTAAATCAGAGCGTTTTGGCTTCTCAATACTTTCCCACGTTGATGGGCAAGCAATTATGTTTGGAAGAGAATCATTGCTCCTCTTATATAGAGGAGCTCAAGAGCTCATCTTTCCAAACATTTTCGATGTGGGATCAAAATGATCCCATATCATTTACAAAGCGGAGCCCGTGAGCCCCCTTTGTCTTTTTTTTTTTTTAATTGTAATTTTATTTTGTATATAGTTTTGTTTTGATTATTATTATATTATTAAGTAATTATTAATATTATTTTTATTGTAATTTTTTTTGAAACATTGAAATTTTATTTTATTATTACATAATAATAATAATAATAATAATAATAATAATAATAATAATAATAATAATAATAATAATAATAAGAATAATAATAATAATAATAATAATAATAATAATAATAATAATAATAATAATAATAATAATAATAATAATAATAATAATAATATAAATTGTCTTTTAGACAATTTTCTGCTGTGCAGCCAAACATTAAAAAGAAAAATATTTTTTGAAAAATAACTCATTTTTCAGAAATCATTTTCCTACTTTTCAAACGGACTTTAATATCTATACAATTAATTTGTTAAATGCCATAATAATTATTAGATAATGACCTTGTTTTTTTTTTTTTTTTTAGATAATGACCTTGTTTGATTATTGACAAATTCGCCAAAATTTTAAAAAATTCACCATTTTAACATTTTGTCTCTTAATCAAAACACCAAAAATATTATTAATTATTCCATAATTTACCATAATTAAATAATTTGTCCAATAATACAATGAGTTTGGGAGGGAAAATGCTAGAATGAGGATTTTACTTTTAATTTTATATATATATATATATATATATATATATATATATATATATATATATATATATATATATATATATATATATATATATATATATATATATATATATTTATATATATATATATATATATATATATATATAGATAGATAGATAGATAGATAGATAGATAGATAGATAGATTGATTGATTGTTCTATTGTATTACGAATAGGAATTTTAATGTAGAATTATAGTACGAATATGAATGTATGAAACATTATATTTTATTAAAAATTGTATTACACTATTTTATAATATTAGAATAGGAATTTTAACCTTTAATTATAGTATGAATAGGAAATTAGAAAACAATATATTTTATTACAAAGCAAGATTTTTTAAGAATTGGGGGTGGGGAATTAAAGTTTTGGATTTTGTTTTTATATATAGTACAGATAGATAGATTAGAATATGAATTTTAATGTACAATTGTAGTACGAATAGGAAAGTAGGAAACAGTATATTCTATTAGGAATTGTATTACACTATTTTACATAGGACCGTTTTGGGTGGGATGTTAAAATGAAGGATTTTATTTTTATATATAGTATAGATTATTATCTTATCTAAATTATTAAACTTGCAGTGTTTAGACTTTAGAGTAGGTTCAATTGTTTTGAGCAAAAAAAGTAATAACAATAGTACTTGACTACTTGCACCTCCCAAATTAGCATATTAATATATTTTGATATTTCGATTCAGTGTTTTAGCGTGGTTTGACCCTTGTGCAATCTTATTAGATTTATTTTAGAACCGGTGATGTAGAACTTGTTGAGAGAAAATCACAACACAGTCATGTTAAAGCATAATAATTCTTTGATATTATTATTACTCTGCATTTTTACTTTGCAGAACCCTAGATAGTGTACTGGTATTTTCTGAATAGTATGAGTACCATAACTTAAGATGCTAATATAATGAATATGTTCTGTATTCCACCAATATGCCTATATAAAGTCTGTATTGATTTGGAATTTTGTAGTCCCGTCCTTATAAATAAATGAGGTCCTACTAAAAGTATAAGTGCAATCCTTAAAACCAATACGGTAAAATATATGACTATTCTTTTCAGTTACAGAATAGTTTTGCCACGATCAATTAATTAGGTCCTAATTACTTGGAGAGAGAAATGATTTGAAAAAAAAAAAAACAAATGAGCTTTAAGATTAATTGTAGATTTTTGTTTTTATTTCTTAAGTAGTTAGGTTAAAAATAAATATTAAGCCTTCTAAAAATTGCGGCCCTGTGCTGACGCCCTAAAATCAGGCCATGTATCGGAGTATTTCTTATTTATATTTTGAGCCCCCACCATAACCAATTGTTATATCGTGTGCACTAGGACACAAAATACATTGTGCGCCTTAAAAATTCCTATTTCATATGTACATAATTGTAAAGTAGAATATACATAAACTCCTAACATAGTACACATAATCTTAACATAATACATAATACACATAAACTCTTAACATAATATACATAAACTCTTAACATAATACACATACACTCTTAGGGCTCACAATGCATTGTGCACCATGGTGCACGATATAATTTACCCACCATAACCCATGTGAGTTATAATATGTTTATTATTATTATTGTTCTTATTGTTATTAGACTAGTCTTTATGTTCTGTGGTTAGGAATTAGTCTCCAACTAATAACCCGATGTATAGGTATAGTTAGGAGTTCTAATTCTCGTATGTCTGTGTAACAGTTTGATTGAATCGACAATAACATTCTCATTTGGTATCAGACTGGGTTCTCTCTCCCACTCCCAGATATGTCGACAAATTCAAGTGAAAGAACCGTAACTGCCGCGATCCCCACTGGAACGCCGGCGACTCCGACATCTCTAACATCAGCGCATCACTTTGTATCGCTGAAATTAACGACGCGGAATTTCCTCTTCTGGAGGACGCAACTGATTCCTTTTCTCCGTGGCCAAGGATTGCTTGGCTACGTCGACGGAGAGCTTCCATGTCCGCCGGCAGTGCTGCCCACCGAAACTACCGGCGATGAGGCGTCCGGTGCAACCGCCGCTACCACCACCCCGAACCCGGCCTACTCGTTCTGGGTGCAGCAAGATCAGGCGATATTATCTCTTCTCATATCGTCTCTTTCCGACGAGGTTATGTACCTCGCGGTCGGCCGCAATACATCCCGGGAGGTGTGGCTTTTCGTTACGGCAGCGTTAGGGTCATCCACAAGAGCCCGCTGCCTGAACCTTCTCGCCCAATTCCAGAGCTTGCGCCAAGGTGATAGCTCTCCAGCCGAATATCTTGGGCGGGCTCAATTAATAGTCGAGGATCTTGCCTTAGCCGGACGTCCGATGTCGTTAGATGAACAAAACCTCTATGTTTTCAGAGGTCTCAGGCCAAAGTTCCGCGCGATGGCTGTGTCGTTAGCGGTAACAGGTACTCCAGTAACAATCCCTCAACTCTCAGATTTTCTTCATGCTCAGCAGTTCATCTTTGCCGAGGAGTTTCCGGCGAATGATGGTGCTGGCGGTGGTTCCCCGATGGCCATGGCGACTGGCAGAGGTCGTCGGCAGAACCATGAGGGTGGCTCTGGAAACCGGCAGCAGAATGGCAATGGCCAAGGGCGAGGCCGCAATGGTGGCCGTGGACGTGGCCGGAACGGCGGTCGCGGCGGGTATGTTCCACGTTGTCAGATTTGCAAGGCTAATGGACATACTGCTGTTGTTTGTTTCAAACGCTATGCTGGACAGCCGCAGCAAGCGAACCTGGTTGTTGCAGGCGATGACAACACCACTATCGGCAGTGACGCATGGTTCCCGGACACCGGGGCTTCCTCCCACGCAACACCTGATCCTGGCATGATGGGGCAATCCGAAGCCTGTAATGGGAGCGACGTCTTACGCGTTGGCAACGGCACAGGTTTGGGTATTGAACGTGTTGGTCATGCATCGTTGCCATCTGAGTCTAGAATTCTTAAAGTGTCAAATATATTACATGTTCCCCAATTATCTATCCCATACTGTCTGTTAATCGCTTTGCACACGACAATAACGTGTTTTTTGAATTTCACGCTGATTATTTTGTTGTGAAGGACTCAACTACCAAAATTCCACTTCTTAAGGGTCCTAGTTCGGGCGGTCTCTACAAGCTACAAGTTCCTCGGGCACATTTTGCATTCATAAGTGCCCGTGCGTCATCTATTGTCTGGCATCGCAGGTTGGGCCACCCGCACTCACGTGTCTTACAGCAGAGTCTCAAAAAGTGTCATGTCACATCCAATAACACGAGTCTTCCTGGGTTATGTTCCGCATGTCAGCGTGGCAAGTCGTCCCGGTTCCCATTAGATAGGGTGCATTCTAGTAGTACTAATGTGCTAGATCTTTTGTATACTGATATTTGGGGCCCCGCGCTGGTTATTTCTGCAAATGGTTTCAGATACTTTGTATTATTTGTGGACGACCACAGTCGTTTTTGCTGGTTTTATCCCTTACGGGTAAAATCGGATATTTATAAAATTTTTCAAGAGTTCCGGGTGATGGTTGAACGCCGTTTTTCGCGTTCTATAAAAACCTTCCAGTCAGATTTAGGGGGTGAATATCGCCATCTCCATTCTATTTTCAAGTCCATTGGGATTGTGCATAGGCAGTCGTGTGCCTATACACACGAGCAAAATGGGCGAGTTGAGCGCCGGAATAGGCATATTGTCGAAACCGGGTTGGCTTTGCTCGCCGCAGGCTCTGTTCCACTTAAATACTGGGATTCAGCCTTTGAAACCGCTACCTATCTAATCAACTGCATGCCTTCATCCGTGTTAAAATTCACAAGCCCATATGAGTGTCTATACAAAACACCTCCGCCATACACTTTCTTTAGAGTCTTTGGGTGCCGGTGCTTTCCCTATCTTAGGCCATATAATAGGCATAAGATAGAGTATCGGTCCGCACCCTGCGTGTTCCTAGGTTACCCACAATCCTTTAGGGGCTATCGACGCATGGACCTAAACACGGGCAAAACCTTTGTCTGTCGTCATGTCAGATTTGACGAAACTCTCTTTCCCTTTGCAACAGATTTGCCTGTACAGGTGGCTACACACACGGAGGCAACACCTACGCCATGGGGTTCTGGACCGCTAGTACCATCAATGGTACCCCCGGTACCACAACCCGACCCAGCACCTCCACCACCTTTGGCTCTACCTGGCCCGGCGGCCCGGCCCAGGGCACGACGGCGTGCTCGCAATGTGCCACAAGAGAGAGCACATGTCATGAGACTACGTCGCATGACGCGTGGCACGACTGAGGAATTTCAGGCTCTTACCATCACAGCGGACCCAACTTGCTACTCACAGGCAGTAGGGCACCCTCAATGGCGTGACGCCATGGATCAGGAATTTAATGCTCTTTTGCATAACAACACCTGGTCCCTCACTCCAGCTAAACCCGGCATGAATATTATTGGGTGTAAGTGGGTCTACCGCACTAAGCGTAAGGCCGATGGGTCTATTGAGCGATACAAGGCGCGTCTAGTCGCCAAGGGGTTCAACCAGGTAGCTGGTGAGGACTTCTTTGACACCTACAGTCCCGTGGTCAAACCCACCACCGTCAGGATGTTACTCTCTCTTGCTGTGACAAAGGGGTGGACGCTACGACAGCTAGACGTCCACAACGCCTTTTTAAACAGCCACTTGGCTGAAACCGTTTATATGCGGCAACCGCCAGGGTACGAGGATCCGACACACCCAAATCATGTGTGTCACCTACAACGGTCTCTATATGGTTTGAAACAGGCACCCCGTGCTTGGTTCAAACGCCTACATGATTATTTACTAACTGCAGGGTTCTTTGCATCCAAGACCGATGTTTCCCTCTTTCACTACTCAAGTGGGAACTCCCGTGTGTTCTTATTAGTCTACGTCGACGACATCATCATGATGGGCAATGATGCCGGTTTGCTCGCCACCCTGCTGCACCGTCTTTCCACCGTCTTTAAGATTCGAGACCTGGGCACCCCGAGTTTCTTTCTGGGCATCGAGACCCTACACGTTGACGGAGGATTGTTACTTTCTCAGCGGCGCTACATGGATGACATCTTATCTCGAGCGGGCATGACTGATTGCAAGCCACTTGCCACCCCGGCGTCCTTAACTCAATCAGCAGCACCCTCGGATGAACCATTTGATAACCCCACGCAGTACCGACGTCTGGCTGGGGCCCTCCAGTACTTGACGATCACTCGCCCTGACCTTTCTTACGCAATCAACAGGCTGTGCCAATTTATGCATACCCCCACTGTTGAACATTGGGGACTACTGAAGCGCGTTCTCCGCTACGTCAAGGGTATTATTTCCCTCGGGCTCCGTTTGTCACCGTCCGACTCCGTTGATGTCCATGCTTATTCAGATTCCGATTGGGCTGGCTGTCCGGTTGATCGAAAGTCAACCAGTGGGTATGCCGTGTTTCTGGGGTCGAACTTAATATCCTGGGTTTCTCGGAAGCAGAAGACTGTTGCCCGATCATCCACAGAAGCTGAGTATAAAGGGCTGGCGGATGTAGCAGCAGAGGTAACTTGGGTTGTGTCACTTCTCCGAGAGTTGGGTCTGCATTCTAGGGCTCCTGCCACGTTGTGGTGTGACAATTTAGGCGCCACCTACTTATGCGCCAATCCGGTGTTTCACGCTCGCACGAAGCACGTGGAAATTGATTTCCACTTTGTTCGGGACAAAGTAGCTTCAGGTGAATTTCTGGTAAATTTTGTTTCAACGAAGGATCAACTGGCGGACATCTTCACGAAGCCGCTTCCTACAGCGCGTTTTGCTGCTCTACGATCCAAGCTCAATGTTGCTGCTATACCACCTTGATCTTGAGGGGGTGTGTGAGTTATAATATGTTTATTATTATTATTGTTCTTATTGTTATTAGACTAGTCTTTATGTTCTGTGGTTAGGAATTAGTCTCCAACTAATAACCCGATGTATAGGTATAGTTAGGAGTTCTAATTCTCGTATGTCTGTGTAACAGTTTGATTGAATCGACAATAACATTCTCAATACCCATGTGTTTCTCTGCATCAATCTATTATCTACGCATGCCTCAACTATACATATATGCCAGCATGCCTCAATTAACGCAATCAGCAGCAACACCTTCTAAGTCAATATTAATTTCCAGATTTAAATTGTTTTCTCAAAGGTCAACAACACTCAGGTTTCAACAGACTAAATAATTTCTCTTGCCAGGCCAGGGAAAAAAGAAAACACTAAAACTTTAACAACTAACATGGATGAAACCAAGACTAGTTTAATTTGTTTCACCATTCATGCATCCATCCATTATCCCTTCAGTTTCACCAACAAACAGATAAACTTGCAACTTGTGAAACATCACTTTACCCCCAAAAGCATAGTGTGAAGTGTAAACATACCACAACAAATTCAACAAAAACAATTCGGGTTGAGTGAACTTGATCCTCCAAAAGCCTCCGGTGGAAAACCTTAAAATCATGGATAGATCACCCAGGTTCGGGCCCATAAGCAGTGACAATTGCCCTATGAAGACTCGCTTTCGCTATGGCTCCGGTGGGTTCCCTTAACCAAGCTACTGCCTATGAGTCGCAGGCTCATTCTTGTTGGAAAAAGTGCTTGTAATTTGTAATACATTTGAGATACAACAAAATACAGAAGACAACAGGGAACAAAATCTGGATCATTTGATATCTTTAGGCGTGTAATCACTTTCCTATAAGCTTTAAATCTCCCTCTATAAAAACAACAAGGTTCAAGATTTAATCTTACACTACAAGAAAAATGCACATAGACAACACTAGAAAGACAACAGTTTTTAAGAAAAGTGTTGTCTTTTATATATAAAAGACATCACTTTGGTCCAAAACCATTGTCTTTGATGCAACACTTTTGTCATAGACAACGGTTTTTACTTAACCGTTGTTATAAGTGTGTTGTCTTTGTGCATTTTGTGAAAAGACAACACCACAACGACAACGGTTTTTTAAAACCGTTGTCTATGTGCGTTTTTTTTTTTTAAAGACAACGGTTTTTTTAGCCGTTGTCATTGGTGTGTTGTCTTTAAGCGCGCTAGAATACACAACACTAGAAAGACAGCGGTTATTTAAAACCGTTGTCTTTGTTCACTCTTTTTTTAAAAAAAGACAACGGTTTTATTTAACTGTTGTCGTTGGTGTGTTGTCTTTAAGCGCACTAGAATACACAACACTACAAAGACAACGGTTTTTTAAAACTGTTGTCTTTGCGCATTATTATTTTCTAAAAGACAACGGTTTTATTTAACCGTTGTCATTTATGCGTTGTCTTTAATAGCACTTGAATACACAACACTACAACGACAACGGTTTTATATAACCTAACCGTTGTCGTTGCGCGTTCTTTATTTGTTTAAGACAACGGTTTTACTTAACCGTTGTCTTTGATATGTTGTCTTTAAGCGTATTTGAATACACAACACTATAAAGACAACGATTATAAAAAACTGTTGTCTTTGCGCATCATTATTTTATAAAAGACAACAGTTTTATAAAATAAAAACAAAGATGTTAACAACAAGAATTAAACCTTTGACCTTAAACATAGCAATTACAATTTAACCAACTAAGCAACACAAACACTTATGTGCTAAAGTGCAACATTTGGTATATAACTGGGTTGCTTCTGTGTTGTCTGTGAAAATCAAGACAACGATTTTATAAAATAAGTTAAGGATGCCTCTAGGAAGAATAAAACCCAAAACTTCTAACATAATCTAACATAACAAACTAAGCTAAACCCACCAAGCCACACCAACACTTATGGACTCAAGCGCAACATCTAAGATATAACGAGTTTGTTTATGTGTTGTCTCTGAGAACCAAGACAATGATTGTATAAAATATAAGTTAAGGATAAAACCCAAGACCTTTAACATAACAAACAAAGCTAAACCTACCAAGCCACACCAACTCTTATTTATTAAATTTGGTCCTTTATAAAAAAAATTGTTGAAATTTGGTTAAATACAGGACATTTCGCTCTTCAATTATGATTTTTTTATAAAAAAATATAACTAGTCAACGCACTTTGTATTAAAAATATCAAAATGAAATTATTCAATTTAATTTAATTTCAACGATTTTATTGATAGAGGACCAAAATTGATCATGTCGAAATAATACTACGACCAAAATTGAATATTTTGATAAAAAAGGATTACAAATAGACTGTTACCTATAAATCTAAGATAAAAAAAAAATGAAATTCACTCTTCTTTAAATTTGACTTTCAAGACTATCACACTTTGCAAAAATCTCCTTTCCTCTCCAAAAAAAAAAAAAAAAAAAAAAAAAAATCCCTCACACACTCTGTAAAAAATAATCTCCTTCCCTCTCAAAAAATAAATTTCCTCTCAATTATTTTCGTTAACACTTAAGGAAGACAAAATAAAAACAAAATTTCTTCGAGAAGAAGAAAACAGCGCGACAGTGCAGTCCCTCCGTCGATCGAAGTCGTTCGCCGAAGTCCAACCTCTCGATCGAAGTCGTTCGTCGTCGCTTGAACCTCCGCCTCCGTCGTCGTTGCTCGAACCTCCGCCGCCGCCTCATCCCTCATTTGCTATCGTCGCACCAACCTCGTCCTCTTCCCCGCCGTAAGCTCGTAAGCTTCTACTTTATTATTAGGTTTGATGTTGTTGAATTCAGTGTTTGAGTACTAGCTATGATGTTCCAAAACTACCTATTGTGATTATTAGTTAAAAACCGTTGTCTATGTGCATCACTTTTAACAACACCGGTTTCAACAACATTGAATAGACAACGGGTCAAAAACTGTTGTCTTTGAAAGAAACAACAACGGTTTAAAACTGTTGTCTATGTACATGACTTTTAACAACACCGGTTTCAACAACACTCAATAGACAACGGTTCTTAAACCGTTGTCTTTTCTAGAAAAGACAACGGTTAAAAACCGTTGTCTATGTTCGTGACTTTTAACAACACCGGTTTCAACAACACTTAACAGACAACGGTTAAAAAACCGTTGTCGTTTATAAAAAAGACAACGGTTAAAAACCGTTGTCTATGTGCGTGACTTTTAACAACACCGGTTTCAACAACACTTAATAGACAACAGTTAAAAAACCGTTGTCGTTTCTAGAAAATACAACGGTTTAAAACCGTTGTCTATGTGCGTGACTTACAATAACACCAGCTTCAACAACACTTAATAGACAACGGTTAAAAAACCGTTGTTGTTTCTAGAAAAGACAACGGTTAAAAACCGTTGTCTATGCGCGGGAGTTACAACAACACCGGCTTCAACAACAGAAATTTTACCCCTACGACAATGGTTATTAACCGTTGTCTATGTGCATTTTTCTTGTAGTGTTATGGGATACAAGAAGATGAATGAAATTCTCAAGTTGCTTTGTTTGAGAATTTCCTGTTGAAATGCAATACTGTGAAATATCTCAGTCTTATGCAATTTTATTGCATATATCTTTAAGATGTTTCTCCAAAATATTTATAGATGAAAAAATATATCTGTTTGAAGAAGTTGCATGGAAGTTGCTGTGATTTAAAACTCAACTTACATAAGATAAGATATATCCTGAATGATATATCCATCACTAGAGAAATAATTGAATTTTGAGTCAGTAACTGTATGCAAAATTATATATATATATATATATATATATATATATATATATATATATATATATATATATATATATATATATTCCTTACGCATGAAAACATGCAAAGAATAAATATAAATAATATCCATATATGTAGTTTAATAATCCCAAGCACATAGCTACATATTTCAACGCATGTTAAGAGTAATTTTGAACTTGAAATGTAAATTCAAAGTTCATCAGCCGAAATTAATTAGGCAAACATGCATTAAAATTTTCAAGCATATAGCTATATATCTCAAGCATATAGCTGTATAAAAATCAAGCATATAGCTATATATTCCAACCATATAGCTATATATCACAAGCATATAGCTATATATCACAAGCATATAGCTATATATATCTCAAGCATATAGCCATATAAATCTCAAGCATATAGCTATATAAATTTCTCTCAGTATTTTAATTAACTTTCTACCAAACTAAAATAATATTTACACCTTCACAACTCCAAATATTATTTAAGCTTTCATAGTAGTTCATCTGAAACATTAATCTCCATTACTATATAAATTTCCAACATTCCTCCTCCATTTATATAGTAAAATTAATACTGTACGAAGATAAATCCAAAACTCATGCATAAATGAAAGTGTCTTAGAGATTGAACTTTCACATAGTATTATATGCGTTACATTAATTCGGATTGCAGTGATGGACGAACCTTGAATCACGCAGTCTCTTTGAAGAAACGTAGATATAAGACACACAAGTTTTACAGTCATTACAACTCACTGTAACTTGACACTATTAAGGCCATGTGTCTGTATCCATCAATGAGCACGTACCAAGTAAAGCCCAAACTTGTTTGAAGCGGCCACACTTCATGCTCACAGAGGCTAATCTTTTATATCATGCACTGCACCCTGCATTTTTTCAAAAGATCAGTTAAGAGTAAAAACCCATCCCTACAACAATGCAGAACCAAGCATCACATTTTTTTGGGAACAAATTTTAATTTAAACTTTTGATGCTTGCAATCACAAAATGAAGTATTCATCTACATTGAACTCAAGGTCTAACGTAAAAACTTAGACGTGAGTTGAGCTTTCCTTCATTTGCAATTTAAATAATTAGGCTTTCCATATCCCTTCCAATGTCTTTAGAACCATGTCCCTTGCAAAGACTTTTGCAAACGGATCTGTTATAACCGGGACTGTACAAAGTCCAGTGCTACAACACCATAACTTAGGAGCTCCCGCACATAGCTACATCTCTTGCCTATATGTCTTAACTTGCCATTATAACTATTGTTATATGTTTTGGCCAGTGTAGTAGCTCTGTCACAATGTACTAAAACTGGTGACATCGATTTTGGCCAAACTGGAATCTAAATAATCAAAATCCTTAGCCAATCAACTTATTTGCATGCCGAAGCCAACACAAGAAATTCAGATGCCGTAGTTGAAAAGGCAACTTTGCTTTTAGAAACCCATAAAACAACACCTCCTCCAAGCAGAAATATCCATCTACTAATTGTGGAACAAGTTTCATGATTAGACATTCAACTGGCATTAGAATATCTTTCCAGGATGGAAATTTCTATTAAATATACTAAACCATAATTAATGGTTTTATTCAAGTATATCAAAAATTCCTTTTAATCCCATCCACTTAGCCACCCGAACATGATGACAGATAGAATTTTAATATTCTATTAATGAACTGGTGAAATAAAATATTCAATTGATTATACCAGAACCCCCTTTATAGGTTTCTAGTCAATAAATATTTATTTCTTGCAAATTCTATAACCAAGAATTTCAATCATCATGTTGAACTTATTAGCAGTGAGGATTCCTTAAAATAAAAATTCAACCTCCTCCATTTGAGACATCATCAACTTTGGAGAATAAACCTCCTCCATTCAGAGAACATCAACTTTAGAGAATAAACCATTTTGATTTTAAGCTTTTAACTTTTCATGTTTCTTCTAAAATGAAGAATTATACTAACTTAAATCATAATCCATGATTTAAATTTAAACTTTCTTTTCACTGCTAACTTCCAGCCATACTAGATAAACTAGTAAAATTTTTGGCTTTCGGAATTTTAACACATTCTCAATATGAGAAACTTTGTGTTAAAGGCATTCATAAATTTTATGAATTTCATTATGCATATCTCAGGCATAAAACTTTCTGCATCCCTTCATAAGAAATATAACAGAGTATTTCAAAGGCATTTATGGCTTTATCAGAAATATTCATAACATAATATTTCACACTTTCACAAGGATAAAATTATCTGTGTGCTAAAATAATCAATAATTTCATGCATGACATTGAAATTAATTCCAACTTACAATCATTAAACATTGTAACCATGCATAAGAAAACAACAAATTGATAACACCAATTTAATTCAAATTTGGCAGATTTACAGCACCTCAAGATCCAGCATATTATATATGTATCTTGTATACTGTGCATGCAATCGAGACAATGTCTCAATATAAAATATTCATAAACATGCATAAGCATATCCTTGTATTTAACATGCTATGCAAAATTCAAAAGAATCTCATGCATATCTTCTGGACATAATCCAGAACTTAACCAGTAATTAAAATAAAACTTACTTACCTGCCGAGTCCGAGACAAAAATATAAAAGTTAATGTACCGATCTCATCCTGTAACTTGTATTTGTTTTTGATGATCCATCTCTTCCGGGCTTTGATGCGTTAAAACCACTCACCCCACCATGGAGAGAACATATCTTCTCATGCCAATTAAATTATGGCTAACAAAATAAATTATTTAAATAAAATTATTTTATACATCTCACTAATCATCTTGGCATAATTTGATATGCCCATGATTTTGAGTGAAAACAGAAATGAAACTTCATAGCATGTATGCAAACCACATGTACATAGCATGCCATGAACACCATGCAAAACCGCACGGAAATCTTCTTGTACAATAAACAATGACAAACCCAAAAGTGATTTCTGTCATCCTCTCATCAACAAATTCAGAATCTCATTTCGAAAAATATTACCTTGATGAGAACTTATTCTTCCATGCCTGACATCTTGCCTTCAAAACTTTCAAGGCAAGACCAATGATCACAGGTTTATAATATTTAAACCTTATAGATTGTTGAAAAAAGTGCTTGTAATCTGTAATCATTTGAGATACAACAAAATACAGAAGACAACAGGGAACAAAATCTGGATCATTTGATATCTTCAGGCGTGTAATCACTTTCCTATAAACTTTAAATCTCCCTCTATAAAAGCAACAAGGTTCAAGATTTAATCTTATGGATACAAGAAGATGAATGAAATTCTCAAGTTGCTTTGTTTGAGAATTTTCTATTGAAATGCAATACTGTGAAATATCTCAGTCTTATGCAAGTTTATTGCATATATCTTTCAGATGTTTCTCCAAAATATTTATAGATGAAAAATATATCTGTTTGGAGAAGTTGCATGGAAGTTGCTGTAATTTAAAACTCAACTTCCATAAGATAAGATATATCATGAATGATATATCTATCACTGGAGAAATAATTAAATTTTGAGTCAGTAACTATATGCAAAATTATATATATATATATATATATATATATATATATATATATATATATATATATATATATATATATATATATATTTTCCTTACGCATGAAAACATGCAAAGTATAAATATAAATAATATCCATATATGTAGTTTAATAATCCCAAGCACATAGCTACATATTCCAACGCATGTTAAGAGTAATTTTGAACTTGAAATGTAAATTCAAAGTTCATAAGCCGAAATTAATTAGGCAAACATGCATTAAAATTTTCAAGCATATAGCTATATATCTCAAGCATATAGCTGTATAAAACTCAAGCATATAGCTATATATTCCAAGCATGTAGCTATATATCACAAGCATATAGCTATATATCACAAGCATATAGCTATATATATATATATCTCAAGCATATAGCCATATAAATCTCAAGCATATAGCTATATAAATTTCTTGAAGTATTTTAATTAACTTTCTACCAAACTAAAATAATATTTACAACTCCACAACTCTAAATATTATTTAAGCTTTTATGGTAGTTCATCTGAAACATTAATCTCCATTACTATATAAATTTCCAACAATTCTTCAACAGGCACGCGGTCAGAGCCCAGGCTCCTCCCACTGCTTGGGAGCTTACGGTTTCATGTTCTATTTCACTCCCCGCTGGGGTTCTTTTCACCCTTCCCTCACAATACTACTTCACTATCGGTCATCCAGGAATATTTAGCCTTGCAATAAGGTGGTCCTTGCTGATTCACATAGAATTCCACGTGCCCCATGCTACTCGAGACAGAGCGTAAGCTAGTGATGCTTTCGCTACTGGACTTTCACCATCTAGGGTGCAACATTCAGGCTGCTTCGCATAGCAGCACGACGCTTGCTTAGCCAACCTATTGAAACATATATAGAAGAAAACTCTCTGATTGACCTAGATTAATGTTAAATAATAATTTATTAAAAGTAATGATAAAATAATAATTTCACCACTTCTTGTTTTAAACAAGTCTTTAAAAGTAACTACTGGTCAAGCTACCCACCATGCCGCCACTAAAAGGTTGTCTTCCCACTCTTTAAAGGAGAAAGAAAAAAGTTCCATAAACCATGCATGTCTTTATATTTTAGAAACTGTGTATTTAAAAAATTAAAACCAAAATTTCTATGTAGTGGAATAAGGTTGAAGTTCAGATCAGATGAGTAAAGTGACTTACTTGTCCATAGGCACTAAATAAGGCAGCAAGAAGACTCTCTTCATCAGTCATCTAAATAACAGTAAAAAACAAATCTTAGTCCAAAGTATGATTCATTTAACATTAATGAAGATCTAATGCGAGCTTACATTTTGATCAATGAAATTTAATAAATAATAACTCGAGTCCACTATTGTTTAGTGTATCTCGATTTAATTAAATGTGAGCTAGTTACCGCAGGCGCATTGCGCGAATTGTCTGATGCTCAATATATATTTTTAAATTAGTATTTCAGAATTTATCAAAGTATTATTCAATATCCTGGCGTATATCAATGCAAGATTATCAAATTTTTCATAAAAGTAAATATTTCAAGAATACATAACTATGACCTGTAACATAAATTTTGGATTAACGGGTGCAATAGCAATTTTGGAGGGAAGCACCCCACTGAATAGTACCTCAAGCATAGTTTTTGCAACACAATAAAACAATATTAATTGGCGTAATCCATGCTTCCTCTTGTTGCCACTTTTGCCCGAAATAAATTATTGATTTGATCTAGTCCCATGGTGTGCTTCACTGCAATTTTAGTGCTTTGGCGCAATGGACCTTCAAAAACATAACAAAATCCTACTTCCCCAAAAAGATAATGATAATAGGCATAATTTCTCATCTGTGTTGAATATATAGTGTAAATTAGGTGTACCGTTTCATCAATAATGCCCAATACTTGATTATAATTAATTGACCAAAGTTAATGTTAAATTTAATATTATATTTTTTAATATCTAACATATTCATAGTATATGTTTAACAATTATGTCAATTTTGATTGGGATGAGGTTCGAACCTAAGACATTCCTTATGAAAATCATTGAGTAAGTTAAGAATAATAAATAATTAACGGAATATTCTGTTACTAAAGTTTACACGGACAGAATACAAGGATATTTAGGAAAAGTAAATGATATAATAGAAGATAAAATAGAAAAAATAATTTTAATAAAATACTAAAAAAAAAAATCAAAATAATATGAACAATTCATTTCAATAAATAATTCAACAACATTTTTTAGTTCCCCTTAAGGGTCCAACTTTATTAGATCTTATTAGATTTGTATATATATTATGACATCAAAAAATTATATTAACCTTACAAAAGGAATTGAATCTTTAATCTCTAAATAAATAAAGTCATTCCGATATCAAAACGTTTGCACACAGTACACAAACTATGTGCGTGTTTAAATGTTAAGTGGGAAAACAAAGATATGCTACATCTTAGTGTTAAACAATCAACGTAATAAATGAAATAATTATTGTTGGTATGATTAGCAACACTGGGGCTCCTACCGTGCACACACCTAAATGCATGTGTGCACAAATTCGTGGACGACAGTGTACACATTCAATGTAGTATGTATGTGTGAATCCACAGTATTTGGGCCTGCGTACACACATTCGTGTCCTCTTCCCTTGTTCTAGCTCTCATTCATGTTTTTTACTTTCATCTTATCTTTTTCTTCTTCAACTCCACCATTTGACGCCAAGCTCACCACGATCTTCTTCTTCTCTCTGGTTTCCGTCACTCTCTCTCTCTCCCAGAAATTCCATTGCAGCACTCCACTATCGTCACCCTCTTGTCTTCTCCTTCTTGTACCCTCTCCCTCCCGGCTTCTGTGTGTTTTCCGGCAAAGCTTCCCAGCAGCAGCTTTGATCGACGGCGACTTATCGAGGACCTTATCTCTGTTCTCATATGTCGGCTATGCTCTCTGTCGCTGGTTTCCTTCCGGCGACGAGTAAGACGATGGTGGCGTAGACTGGCGGTGATGATCGGTTGATGGAGAGGATGATGATGAACACGATAATTATGGCGTGAGGATGATTGAGGAAGGAGATGATGATTAAAGGTGAGAGAGAGAATAAAATATAAAACCCCCCTTTGTCCCCATCAAAAAAAAAAATCGGACAAAATACAACTCATCACCAAAATATATATATATATATATATATATATATATATATATATATATATATATATATATATATATATATATATGGAAGGGTTCAGGTGCGGGTATAGCTTCCCATGCGGTTGTGCGGTTAAATCTGAGCAGTTGATCAAATTTAGATCAACGGCTCAAATCAATGAAAATTAAAAATAAAAAAAAAAACGTGTGCCTGGAACAAAGAAGTATAAGCTAAGGTGCAGTTTAAGTGTTACATCTTAATCACAAACTCACGCAGTTTAAGTACAAAACCCACACACATTAAGCACAACCTCACGCACATTAAGCACAAAACCCACGCACTTTAAATATTAACTCACAGACTTTAAGTTTCAACAACTACTGACATTAAGTACAAAACTCACGCACATTAAGTACAAAACCCACGCACATTAAGCACAAACATCACCCACATTAAGCACAAAACTCACGCACTTTAAGTATTCACTCACAGACTTTAAGTTTTAACAACTATTCACGTTAAGCACATCCACACGTACATTAAGCACAAACCTCACGCACATTAAGCACAAAACTCATGCACATTAATCACAGATCCGCTCACCTTAATTTTGACCTAGATGCAAAAATTACAAAATTGCCACCGCGTTTTTTTTTAAAACGTTGATAATCCTGGACGTTGATTAAAGCGAGATGAATGGCTCAGATTAAACCGCACAACCGCACCTAAAGCCCTCACCCGCACGAGAACCTAAATCTATATATATATATATATATATATATATATATATATATATATATTAAGAACCCACCAAATCATAAAAGCTAATCACAACCGTAGATATATATTAGCTTTTATGATTTGGTGGGTTCTTAATATATATATATATATATATATATATATATATATATATATATATATATATATATATATATATAAACAAAAATGCAAAGTTGAGTTCTTCATAGAACTGCAAGTGACAAATTTACTATACTAATAAGAGCCCAAGAGAGTTAGACCTATAATAGGTATAAAAAATGGCGGTCACAGATTTTAATCAAATGAATTACTCAGATTGATCAGAATTTATTTTTTCCTTAAAATTTTCTAATTTATTCTTAATGAATATGATTACCCGTTAACTTTTTCATTAAATATTATCTTTTTCGTTAATTTATAATAATTCACCGCTAACTTATTCATTGATTTCAACAAGAAATGTTTTAGGTTCGAACCCCATCTCAATCAAAGTTGACATAATTAGTACTCTATTTTATTCTTATTAAATTAAATAATAATTTAGTAGCTACAACAAAAAATAATACATATGTATTTCTTTAATTTAGAATTATGTGTCTACAATGTCTTTATTCATAAAAATATATTCATTATCAATAAATTAAATAAGAAAAATAATTTCAGTAGTTATATTGTCTTTATTTTTCTCCAATATAAACATTCTTTACATTCAAATTCATCAATTGATTATATTCGCTACATTATCCCTACAATGTCTTTATTTAAAAAAAATTATTCATTATCAATAAATTAATTAAGAGAAATAATGATATTCTGTTTGTTGGTTTAAAAAATTAAGAGAAATAATGATATTTTGTCTGTTGGTTTCAAAAATTAAGAGAAATAATTTTATCAGTTATATTGTCTTTATTTTTCTCCAATGTAAAAATTCTTTACATTCAAATTCATCAATTGGTTATATTCACTACATTGTCTATTATCTTTTTTGTGCACTATTTTTTTTAATTAAATATCAAAGTTATAATACAAAATAATGCTATATATTTATTTACCAAGTATTTTATTAATATCATGAAAAAATTGAAAAATATAATTAATAAAGCTAATCATATTAACTACTTGAGGGATTTGTTGACAAAGAGAGTATTCAAATCACACAACAAATTAAAGTGAGAACTATCTCGCAATATCCTTGTTTGACAACCAACAATTAGCGGTTAGCGTTAGCGGATTTGACTAGTGAATTATATCAATGGTTGGTAAAAAGATATTTGAAAAAATTAGTTGTTTAGATTAACATGTAAAATGACCTAATCATGTAACAATAATAATAATAATAATAATAATAATAATAATAATAATAATAATAATAATAATAATAATAATAATAATAATAATAATAATAATAATAATAATAATAATAATAATAATAATAATAATAATAATAATAATAATAATAATAATAATAATAATAATAATAATAATAATAACAATAATTGTTTTTAAAAAATAAAAAAAAAATAAAAATATATAATTAAGTCAATCATATTAACTACTTGGGGGATTTATTGATAAAAAGAGTATTCAAATCACACAACAAATTGAAGTGGGAAACTACCTCGCAATGCCATTGTTTGGCAATCAACAGTTAGCTTTCAATATTAGTATATAATTAATATCTGGGAAAATTGCATCTTTAGTCCCTGAGTTATAATCAAGTTCCGACTCAGTCCCTAAGTTATGGCAGTATCCGAGTTTAGTCCCTCAGTTATGAGCAAAGTGCCGAGTTTGGTCCCTAGCGTTTATATTCTGTCTGCGGCTAACGGAAAACTTTAAAAAAATTGGAATAAGGGTCAAATAGGACACTGAACTGCACACCATGTTGCAATTAGATGATCGAACTCAAAAAAAAAAAAGTGCAATTGGATTCCTAAACTACACAAATTCATGCAATTAGGTCCAAAATGACCTGTTTACCTGCTACTTTGCTGACGTGGAGGTTGTAAATTTTTAAAATAATTTTAAACAAAAAATTAATTAAAAATTAAAAATTAAAAACAGAACAGTCGGAGACGAAATCGTCTCCGGTTGTTCTGTTTTTTTTAAAAAAAAAATAATTTTTTATTTAAAATTAATTTAAAATTTATTTTTAAAATCCGCAACCTACATGGCAGGTAAACAGGTCATTTTAGACCTAATTGCATGAACTTGTGTAGTTCAGGACCTAATTGCATCTTTTTTGAGTTCGATGGCCTAATTGTAGTTTGGTGTGCAGTTCAGTAGCCTATTTGACCCTTATTCCAAACAAATTTAATAATAGAGGGGTAAAATAGGAATTTCAAATTATAATCTCCTTGTGCAACAATCATTATTTTCTTCTTATACCTACAATCGAAGGTTTTTTTCTTCCCAAAGCTTTGAAATCTCAAATTCATCCACTTCTAAGCTGCGAAATTCATAGGTAAGTTGTTTATCTATTTTATATGTTTAAATAAATAATCAATATTCTCTATTTTATATCAAGAAAAAAGTAACTTGAAAGATATTGATTATCAAGAAAAAAGTAGTCAATATTCTTCCTGAAGTACGTTAGCAAACACCTCCTCCAAGTTACTTTTTTTCTTGCTCATAAATATGGAGAATATTGATTATTTATTTAAATATATAAAATAGAGAAACAACTTACCCCTCTATTTGAGATTTCAACGCTTAGGGAAGAAAAAAACCATTGATTGTAGGTATAAGACGAAAATAATGAATGTTATGCAATGGGTTTCAACATAAGAAGGGAATTATAATTTGAAATTTCTCTTTTACCCCTCTATTATTAAATTGTTTTTAAGTTCTTCGTTAGCGGCAAACAGAATATTAATGCTAGGGACCAAACTCGCTACTTTGCTCATAACTGAGGGACTAAACTCAGATACTGTCATAACTTAGGCACTGAGTCGGAACTTGGTTATAACTCAAGGACTAAAGATGCAATTTTCCCTTAATATTTTATGCCCTAATTTTTATTTTCTCTCCCTTATGTCTCGTATTTGTTTTCAACCATACCTATACAATTATTTTATTGAAAATTATAATCAATCTTGACTATATTATCTTGTATTTGTAAACTTAGAATTACCTATTTAAATACGCAGATTCAACATTCAATTATCTATACATGAACAATTCCAATATAACCTTGCATTGATATATACTTTAAAGTACTTATTTAAAAAACACATTGGGCATTATCTCAATCGCGCAATGCGCGTAAAAAACTAGTCATTATTAATAATTGACATTACATTATAAATAGTATGAGTCTTTCTCCCAAAAATTTGAATCTTCAATCTCAAAAGCTCTCACACCCCGACATAGTATTTAGAATGTTTGGCACCTCTCTATGTGATCGGGTAGTGAAGAACGGGAGATTGGATTATTATTTTGAAGCTATAAAATAAACATGACTTATTTACTATAACTAAGAGGATAATAAACCTATTATTTTGCAATAATTAAGAATGATGTATTTTCCTCTTTCGTTGTCTCCACATTCTCGACAGTTGATATCAGCAGCTTGTAATTTAAATAAGAGGTCTCATGGTTTAGGGGTTAGGACATTGGACTTTGAATCTAATAACTCAAGTTCAAATCTCTATGAGACCTTGCATTTTATAGTTTTGATTTGTTCGTACGGGTTTAACTCAGTGGTTTAATAGACACTATTTAAAAAAAAAAAAAAAAAAAAAAAAAAAAAAAAAAAAAAAAAAAAAAAAAAGACCAAAGTTCTCGTCATTCTCATCCGTTGATATCAGCAGCTTGTAGTGTAAGCAAGAGGTGCAATGCAGCTTGTAGACTAAGCAATAGGTGCCATGCAGCTTATAATCTAAGTAAGAGGTCCCATGATCTAGTGGTTAGGATATTGGACTTTGAATCCAATAACTTGATAACTTGATTTCAAATCTCGGTAGGACCTTATATTTTAAAGTTTCGGTTTGTTCGTACGGGTTTAACTCAGTGGTTCAATAAACATTATTTGAAAAAAATCCAGTAACCCGAGTTTAAATATTGGTGGCACCTTGCATTTTAATGTTTTGATTTGTTCGTACGGGTTTAACTCAGTGGTTCAATAGACATTATTTGAAAAAAAAAAAAACCATAGTTCTCGTCATTGATGTCAGTTGATATGTCTGAGCAAGAGGTGCCATGCAGCTTGTAGTCTAAGCAAGAGGTCTAGTGGTAACCCGAGTTCAAATTTTGATTTGTTCGTACGGGTTTAACTCAGTGGTTTAATAGACATTATGTTTAAAAAAAAAAAAATACCAAAGTTCTCGTCATTCTCATCAGTTGATATCAGCAGCTTGTAGTCTAATCAAGAGGTGCAATGCAGCAAGTAGACTAAGCAAGAGGTGCCATGCAGCTTGTAATTTAAGTAAGAGGTCCCATGGCCTATTGGTTAGGATATTAGACTTTGAATCTAGTAACTTGAGTTCAAATCTCAGTGGGACCTTGTAAACTTTTAAAGTTTCGATTCGTTCGTACGGGTTTAACTCAGACCATAGTTCTCGTCAGTTGATATCAGCAGTTTGTAGTCTAAGCAAGAGGTCGCCATGCAGCTTATAATCTAAGCAAGAGGTCTCATGGTCTAGTGGTTAGGACATTGGACTCTGAATCTAGTAACCCGAGTTCTAATCTTGGTGGGACCTTACATTTTAAAGTTTCAATTTGTTCGTACGGGTTTAACTCAGTGGTTCAATAGACATTATTTGAAAAAAACAAAAAAAAAAACCATAGTTCTCGTCCAGCTTGTAATTTAATTAAGAGGTCCCATGGTCTAGTGGTTAGGACATTGGACTTTGAATCCAGTAACATGGGTTCAAATCTTGTTCGCACTTTGCAAGAGGTCAGCAAGACCCGCAAGAGGTGCCATGCAACTTGTAGTCTAAGCAAGAAGTCAGTAAGACCCGAGTTCAAATTTTGATTTGTTCATACGGGTTTAACTCAGTGGTTTAATAGACATTATTTTTAAAAAAAAAAAATACAAAAATTCTCGTCATTCTCATCAGTTAGGGATGACAATGGGTCGGGGAGGGCTACATCCATCACCCGACCCACCTTATATTTTCTCCACCCACCCCACCTCCAACCCGCATCGGGTGGACTTTTTCAGAACCCACCCCCACCCCCACCGGGTGCGGGTGCCTACTACGGGTACCCACCACTTATCATCTTATTATGTTTTTCAAAAAATAATATTTAAATTATTTACACATAATAAAAAAAATAAAATCCATTAGTGATACTAAAACATAAATAATGGAAATATTTAAATATAATAACTAAATTGTTAATTTTTAAAAATAAACTTAGTAGTTTTGATATAAAAAATAGTAAAAAGATACACGAAGTTATATAAACTTTTATAAATAACTACATACTAGTACTTATTTTACTATTATATATATATATATATATATATATATATATATATATATATATATATATATATATATATATATATATAAACACACACATGGTGGGTCGGGTGGGGTTCTAGGCGGGTCTTATACATAGAACTCAAATCCAACCCGACCCACCGCGGGTTTGCTTTTTATAAGACCCACCCCCTACCCACCACCCACCATCACCCAAAAAAACCCGATCCTTGCGGGGTAGATTCGGGTGATATCCACGGGTAGGATTGAAATTGCCATCCCTATCATCAGTTGATATCAACAGCTTGTAGTCTAATCAAGAGGTGCAATGCAGCAAGTAGACTAAGCAAGAGGTGCCATGCAGCTTGTAATTTAAGCAAGAGGTCCCATGGTTTAGTGGTTAGGATATTGGACTTTGAATCTAGAAACCTAAGTTTAAATCTTGGTGGGACCTTGTAAACTTTTAAAGTTACGATTTGTTCGTACGGGTTTAAGTCAGACTATAGTTCCCGTCATTCTCGTCAGTTGATATCAGCAGCTTGTAGTCTAAGCACGGGTTTAAGTCAGACTATAGTTCTCGTCATTCTCGTCAGTTGATATCAGCAGCTTGTAGTCTAAGCAAGAGGTCGTCATGCAGCTTATAATCTAAGTAAGAGGTCTCATGGTCTAGTGGTTAGGACATTGGACTTTGAATCCAGTATCTCGAGTTCAAATCTCGGCGAGACCTTACATTTTAAAGTTTTGATTTGTTCATACGGGTTTAACTCAGTGGTTCAATAGACATTATTTCAAAAGAAAGACCATACTTCTCGTCCAGCTTATAGTTTAAGCAAGAGGTCTAGTGGTTAGGACATTGGACTCTAAATCAAATGACTCAAGTTTAAATCTTGGTGGCACCTTGCATTTTAATGTTTCGATTTGTTCGTACGGGTTTAACTCAGTGGTTCAGTGGACATTATTTGAAAAAAAAAAACAAAAGAAATCTCGGGTCATTGATGTGATGTCAGTTAAAAAAATCTCGGGTCATTGATGTCAGTTGATATGTCTAAAACAAAAGAAATCTCGGCTCATTGATGTCAGTTGAAAAAATCTCGGGTCATTGATGTGATGTCAGTTGAAAAAATCTCGGGTCATTGATGTCAATCTCGGCTCATTGATGTCAGTTGAAAAAATCTCGGGTCATTGATGTGATGTCAGTTGAAAAAATCTCGGGTCATTGATGTCAGTTGATATGTCTAAGCAAGAGGTGTCATGCAGCTTGTAGTCTAAGCAAGAGGTCTAGTGGTAAACCGAGTTCAAATTAAGCTGCAGTCTAAGCAAGAGGTCTAGTGGTAAACCGAGTTCAAATTTTGATTTATTCGTACGGGTTTAACTCAGTGGTTTAATAGACATTATTTAAAAAAAAAAAAAAAAAAAAAAAAAAAAAAAAAAAAAAAAAAAAAAACCAAAGTTCTCGTCATTCTCATCAGTTGATATCAGCAGCTTGTAGTCTAAGCAAGAGGTGCAATGCAGCTTGTAGACTAAGCAAGAGGTGCCATGCAGCTTGTAGTTTAAGCAAGAGGTCTCATGGTCTAGTGGTTAGGACATTGGACTCTGAATCCAGTAACCCTTGTTCAAATCTCGGTGAGACCTTACATTTTAAAGTTTCGATTTGTTTGTACGGGTTTAACTCAGTGGTTCAATAGACATTATTTGAAAAAAAAAAAAGACCATAGTTCTCGTCCAGCTTGTAGTTTAAGCAAGAGGAAATTTTGATTTGTTCGTACGGGTTTAACTCAGTGGTTTAATAGACATTATTTAAAAAAAAAATACCAAAGTTCTCGTCATTCTCATCAGTTGATATCAGCAGCTTGTAGTCTAATCAAGAGGTGCAATGCAGCAAGTAGACTAAGCAAGAGGTGCCATGCAGCTTGTAATTTAAGCAAGAGATCTCATGGTTTAGTGGTTAGGATATTGGATTTTGAATCTAGTAACCTGAGTTCAAATCTCGATGGGACCTTGTAAACTTTTAAAGTTTCGATTTGTTCGTACGGGTTTAACTCAGACCATAATTCTCGTCATTCTTGTCAGTTGATATTAGCAGCTTGTAGTCTAAGCAAGAGGTCGTCATACAGCTTGTAATCTAAGCAAGAGGTCCCATGGTTTAGTGGTTAGGACATTGGACTTTGAATCCAATAACTTGAGTTCAAATCTCGGTGAGACTTTGCATTTCAATGTTTTGAAAAAGACCATAGTTGTCATCATTGTCGTCAGTTGATATCAGCAGCTTGTAGTCTAAGCAAGAGGTCGCATGTAACTTGTAGTGTAAGCAAGAGGTCTCGTGGTTAGGACATTGGACTTTGAATCCAGTAACTTGAGTTCAAATCTTGGTAAGACCTTGCGTTTTATATTTTTGATTTGTCCGTAGTTTAGCTCAATGGTTCAGACATTATTTGGGAGAAAAAACCATGGTTCGAACCTGTGGCAGTGTGAGAACAACAATGTACATTATGCTTTAAAATAATGTAAAAACTGTATGTTGCAGCTGGGCGCGTGAAAAAATAAAATTAAGCAAAACGTGTTTGGACCACGTTCCACGCAATAACTATTATGTGGGAACATGGCATGTCTAAATTTTTAGAGGCCGGACCCAATATTTATTTTGGAACACTACTAGGTAGCTTAAAGATGTTTTTTTTTTTTAATTTTTTTTTTCTATTTTTTGGACTTTTAAGATAGTAGGTTAGTAGGATTTTTATGATTGGTTTTAAAAATTGAGCTTATACTTTTTTGTAGGGTCTTTTTTATTTACAAGAACGAGTTTACAAAAATCTAAAAAAAGGCTTGGTGGGAATTATGCTCAAAGTGGACAGATCGCCTTGTGCGCACCGGCATTTAGCTTGCTAGTCATTGAGTTATCGTGTTTTACTGTTTTATATCCTCCGAAATTCTCTGTCGAACTGGAATGTGGGGGACCCTTAGAGTTGGGGATTCAACATTTCAACCTTTTTGGGAGAAGCTTGTAGTTTAAGCTTTCAATCTTGGCATTTAGTAGAGCAGTCGAGTCTGCCATTTGTGTTGTCTAGAAGAGAAAGGAGAGTTTGGGAAGGAATTAGCTTCCCTGATGGTTCAAGAATGGGGGGAAGCATACATACATGGATTATACTTCTCTCAAATTATAATGGACTGCTTCTTAAACACATCTTGAAATTCTGACAGAGGAATGTCAATCTGCACATGTTAGAACATTTGAACTATCCATGTGAATCTAATAGTTGCATGTTCAGACAATCTGAAATTTGATGTTTTTTTCCTGAGTCTGTGCCCCTGCCATGCATTTAACCATGAAGTAAACGAGATTATAGCTACTTGATTATGTTTTTTGACTATAAACCCACAACAATTACCCGACTACCCGAGGGTGTGCGATGATTAGACCCCGCCTTGTGATCCTAGTCAACAAAGGATTACAAGGAGATAAACCAGTCTGGATTGCCCATAGCTAACGTGCTCAAACCAATAACCGAATTGCAACCATAACCCACAAAGGACCAAACAAAGAAGGCCAATAGGTCGCTCCCACTAGAAGTCGAATTTGGTTGGGGTTGCCTCTAAAAACATGTATTTTAATTTTTAAATGAACTTGTGACCTAGTGGCATGAATTTACTCTCCCAAATGGGAGGTCATGGGTTTGAGCTCTAGTGGGGCAGGTTGAGACAGTAGATATGAACAGATACTACATTGTAACAAAGTCAGTAGTACTAAAAAAACAGTGTATATAACATTTAGTCATGGTTAAGTTGTTCCCAAAATTAGACAATTAGTTTGACTAAACAGAGATACAAGGGATGAAATAAAGGTCCTTCACTATTTATTAACAATGAGGTTGTCATTAACAAAGACTAGTAGAGTATAAATATAATAGTCCTAACACTCCCCCTCAAGCACAGGGTTGTTAGCAACATTGAGCTTGCCGAAACCAAACCGCACAAAAGGCAGCGCCTGCGCCTTGGTGAATATATTAGCCAACTAATCCTTAGTGGAGATAAAATGAACCTGCAGCTCCTTCTTGGGCGCAGACGCAATTTCCCTCAGCAGCGAAACCAGCAAAGTCACCTCTGCAGACACATCAGCCAATGCCCTCAGTAAAAGACCGAGCCACCGTGCGCTGCTTCCAACGTCCACGAAATCAAATGATTACCCAGGTACACCGTTAAACAGCTAGTAGACTTGCGGTCATCCGGATTGCCAACCAAATTCGAATCCGAAAAAGCATGAATATCAACAGACATAGACATCTTAATATGCAGACCAAAACCAAGAGTACCTTTCACATAACGCAAAACACGCTTCAACATGCTCCAATCAGCCGTGGTTGGTGCATGCATATGCTGGCATAACTTATTAACAGCAAAAGATAAGTCAGGATGAGTTACCGTAAGATACTGAAGAACACCAGCCAAACTGCGATACTGAGTGGGATCAACATATGGAACCGGAGTAGAATCATCAGACTTGGCAAGGGAAACCGAAGTAGAAATAGGCTTACAGTCAACCACAGCCCGCTTAAGAATATCCTTCATGTACCGCTGCTGAGAAAGAAGCATTCCACTAAACAACGGAACAGTCTCGATGCCAAGGAAAAAAACAAAGGAGCTACTATATCGTGAACCTTGAACTCCAACATCATTTTAGCCACAAGACTAGCTACAAGAGCCGAGTCAGACCCCATGACTAAAATGTCATCCACATATACCAAAAGATAAAGCTAAACACCATCATGAGAATAGACAAATAAAGAGACATCAGTTTTAGAGGGAGTAAAACCGACCGAAACCAAGAAATTGTGTAAACGAGTGAACTAGGCACGGGGAGCTTGCTTAAGACCATAAAGCGACCGCTGAAGTAAGCACACATGATCGGGTAACGCCTTGTCCTCATACCCAGGCAGCAGGCGCATATATACAGTCTCAGCTAGAGCACCATTCAAGAATGCGTTGTGAATATCCAACTGCCGAATCGTCCAACCCCGTGACACGGCCAAAGACAAAAAAGCCGAACCATCGTGGGCTTAACCACCGGACTGGAAATCTCAAAGAAATCTTGCCCAGCAACCTGATTAAAACCCTTAGCCACAAGCCGAGCCTTGTGGCGTTCAACCGAACCATCAGCATTCCGTTTGGTCCGAAACACCCACTTACACCCCACAACATTCATACCTGGAGTGCAAGGAACCAACCACCACGTATTGTTCTGAAGTAACGCATTAAACTCTAGGTCCATGGCTTCACGCCACTCAGGATACTGCACGGCTTGTTTGTAACAAATGGGCTCAGGCACACTAGCGGTAGCCACCAGCGCAACATGCTTGGTAGGACCAATGTTGCAAGAAACGTTAGGTGTCGATTAATCGGCGCCTAGGTGCCGATTTTTTTAATTTTTTTTGAAAAAAAAAAACAAATTGTAAACTAAAAATTGTAAAATTCACTAATAAAACATAAGGTTCCTCTAGTTTTTTCTTACAAATTATTTACGTAAGTGGTTGTAATCGCTCAAAATATTGTTGAAATCATCTAAATACATAAAAGTTAAAATTAAGAGCAAAAGAAGCATTTTTTTGGAGAAATTTGAGGGCCAAACCGCCTTCGGCTGTTTGCGGTGAATAGATCAGATCTCGAAAATATACGCGATTTCAAAAAACAAATTGCCCAAAACAGGCAACCGAATCAAAAGTTATGCCTTCCCGAACTTTTCACACTTTACAACGCAAAAAAAAAGAAAAAAAAAAAACAAAACAAAACAAAACAAAACAAAAACAAAAACAAAAACAAAAACAAAAATTAAACGCCAGTTCAGCCAGCTAGGCGGTCTAGGTGGCCGCCTAGTCGGCCGCGGAGGAGGCCGATTCCGGCCTTCCTCGCGGTGATCGGCGAGCGCCTAGGCGCGATTTTCGCAACACTGGGTTGGACCCATGCTGCGTGTGGCCATCGTGTGAGACCGCGGCTGAGACGGCTTGGCAATGCGGCGCCTATGACCAGACCGAGACGGCTGCAAAGGCTCAATCACCGTACGCTCACTAGAAGCTAAGGAAGGAGCAACAGTAGGAGCTTCACACTGGACAACAAGCACCTCATGCACACTGCCAAGAGCATGCGACAAAACAAGAATAGGCGCAATCCCTCACGGAGCGGCAGCAATTGGTTCAGTAACCTGCGAGGAACAAGAGGCAGCAAAAGGAAAAACGGTATCATCGAATCGCATATGGCGATAGATAAAAACCTCGTTAGTTTAGATATCTAAACAATGATTGCCCCGAAACGAATCTGGGTAACATAAGAAAGCACAGGGTGCCGACCGAAACTGTAACTAGTTCCGGTTATATGGACGCAGCAAAGGTACCAAAAAACCCAAAGAAAAGAATATGAAGGAGGAGAATGATGCAAACAAAAATGCGGAGACTCATTATTTAACACATGAGTAGGCATTTTATTAATGAGATAGACATCGGTCTAAAACGCGTAGTCCCAAAACCGAGCAGGAACAGACGCCTGAGCCATTAAAGCAAGACCTGTTTCGACTATATGGTGATGCCTACGTTCTACCCAACCATTTTGCTCATAAGTATAAGCACAGGACTGCCTGTGTCGTATACCACGAGAGGATAGCGTGGAGTGGAGCTTTTTATATTCTCCCCCTAAATCGGATTGAATAGAAACAAGCTTATGTGAAAACAAACATTCTACTAGTAACCGAAAATGATCAAAATTCGAATAAAGGTCAGATTTTGCACGCATAGGATAAAACCAAACATAACACGTAAAATCATCCACAAATAAGACAAAATAACGATATCCATTTGCAGAAATTAACGGCGCAGGGCCCCAAATATCAGTATTTCCAAGACACGAGAACTAGACTGATTAACACGAGGTAATGGAAACCGGGAAGACTTTCCCAACTGACACATAGAACAGATATTAGACAATTCACCAGAATTAAAAGAACTAACAGAAAACAACTGCAAAATCTGACGCAAGACACGCAGGTGAGGATGACCAAGCCGCATGTGCCACACCGATGGAGACGTACAGGCAGTAACAAAAGCAGTAGGAGCACAACGCAAAATAGGCGAGCTACAAAGACCCCCCGATGCACACCCTTTAAAGAGGATTTCCTTGGTTGAACGATCCTTCACAAAAAAAAAAAAAAAAATACAGGTAGGGTGAAATTCAAAAAATACGTTATTATCACGAGCAAACCTCTGAATAGATAATAACGAAGAGGAAAGACCAGGAACATGTAAAACGTTAGACAATTTAAATGACCTAGAAGAAAATGCTACCGAAGTAGAACCGACACTAACTAAAGGCAAACCTGTACCATTGCCAACTTGAAGAGTGTCTGGACTGTCATAGCTAGCAACAAATGATATCACCGAGGCATCGGGAGTAGCATGGTTCGTGGCCCTAGTATCGGGAAACCACTGATGCGAACCAATGAAGCTAGTGTCCTCGGCCAAATACACCACCTTCGCCTGGGGTCCTGGTGCTTCTAAATAACGCCGATAACACGTCAAGGTGGTGTGTCCCTAACCTTTGCATATCTGGCAACGAACGTCGGAACCAGAATGTGACCGCCCAGGGCCACGCCCGCAGTTCCCTCGACCACGGCCACCACCTGAGCTGCTACTGCCACGGAACTGCCCGTTGCCTCCACAACCACCGCGACCAACACGATGAGCAGCCAACGCCGTCGGTTCACCCTAGTCACCACCATCATCAGCGATGAACTCTTGCGTCAAGGAAGCAATGAATGGACGGAACTCTGGACGCAAGCTACGAAAGACATATAAGTTCTGATTGTTTAACGTGACCGGTCGGCCAGCAAGCACCAAGTCCTCCACCAATATTTGGGCACAGGCAAGATAATCCGTGATGGATGAACCACCTTACCGCAAACCCTGTAACTCGCCAAGCAGCCGCAACGTACGAGCCTTAGTCGACGAACCAGCGACCGCTCAATCACCGTCTAAAGCTGCCGGGAGGTAGTCCGGCCAACCGCGAGATGCATGGTCTCCTCTGACAGCGCGGAAATAAGGAGCAACAGTATGGCTTGATCCTGCCAAAGCCACTTGTGACAACCCAAAATTTAATTTTATAAATTCGGTTTTAAGAAATTCCAAAATAGTCATTTTTCACTCTATAAATTTTTTTGCGATAAAGTCAGTGTTTGAATAAATTATTTTGAGCCACTTTTAAATAAATTCAACACCGAGACTTATTTTAAATCTAAAATCCTAAATTTTAGAGTACATCGCATACCAAGTTTTGATCCAAAAGTCAATCTGAGTGAAACCAGGAGAAATATGAGGAACCTAAACTAAGTGGTTGTCTAGAAAGTATTTTTGGAAAAATGCATTTCTACCCCAAAACTATTTTTAAACTAAGATTCTAAACCTTGGTCCATGATACAAGGTGAACCAAGAACCTCCAAACAACTTTGTGTGATATTTTGAATATTCAAGCCAAAGGTCCATTTTATCTTCAACCAATCATTGTAGAATCTCCTAGGGTTTTGCACCCTATATATTCATCCTATCTCATTGTGTTTTCCTGATCTCTTCCTTGCCTCTCCTCTCCCTAAACTCTCTGCAAGCAAAGATCAACAACAACACAGTAAGCATTTCCTATCCATTCTCATCCATTCTTTCATCTCTCTTTAAGGTTTTCACCTTCTTTTGCTTCAATCTCTAAAGTTCTACCCTTAGGCTTGGTTTGTATTGGTTGTTAGAGATGTTTAGATAGTGAAGGAAGTGGTGTTTGAGTAGAGTGGAGGCTGAGATCCATACAAGAAGGATGAACAAAGAGAAGAAGGAGCAACAAAGGTATAACCCATGGACTCCCACCTCTTTTGATAGACTCGGTGAAGTCAAAGTTGATATAGAAATGAATATAAATGCTAGATATTGATGTGTTTGAGCTATTAAGTGATTTATTATTTATCTATGATGTGTTGTTGATGATTTCGGAGTGTTTGTTTGCCTGATATTGCATTACAGATGAAGAAGAAACTCACTGGTGCACAACACAGTGTGCACCAGATGAGACACGGAACTAGCCAACGGCCACAGGGAGGAGCCGTTGGCTAGGCCCATGGAGGAGAGGACTTAGGGCACGACTCTAGGCTAGAGCCATGGCCCTAGGTCGCCGCTTGGCGGTTCCAGGTGGCGGGGCTCCTCAAGCCCCACCACAACCCCCGCTGAGCAGAAGCTATGTAGTGGTCGGGCCCTTGTGGCTCAACTACGTATTGTTTCGGACCGGGACTTGCAGGCCCTTGAGGCTCAAACACTCGGGGCCATCACGACGCATGTTTAGAAATTTATTTCATTGGTTTCAGAGTAGAATTGAGTAAAATGTGATAGAATTTGTGAAGTAAAATGCCACAGAAGTGGTCTGTGAATGTGTACAGTGAGGTAAAATGTTAAGGATTTGCTATTGGCTATTTGTTTGAGAATCATGACAATTATATGAATGTTAAATGATGAAAGATGATCGATATTTGTTAAGTTTTGCTAGGAAAGCATGCCTAGATGTCTATTATGATTTGTGAGAATTTTGCCAAGAATTTTAAGTTCAAAGAGCATGATTACAGTAAATGAGATTATGTTGAGTATTATGAGTTCAAGTGCATGTTGAATACTTGCTAAGTGTTTGCCAAAGAAGATTGGCTAAGTTATGATTTTATAAGCATGATTAGGCAATTGTTGAAAGTTCACAGTGAAAGTGGTTTTGAGCATATTTTACAATAAAGTGCATATTTGAGCAAATCATGTTTTTAAAGTGCATAGAAGGCCAATGTGAGCCTAAATACTATTTTCAAAAACTATATCTATTTTGGAAAGTCATTAGCTTGCTGCATTGAGAAGTTATGTGCATAAGTTTGTATAAGTAAAGTGTTGTATGAGATGAAATGCATGAGCTATATCTATATGTATTTAATGTGAGTAATCCGAGGTTTTGGAGGACCGTTAGGACTATGTCCTTTCGGAAGAAAAGAGATAAGATCGGAAAGAACCGACAAAACAGTGAAAAAGAGAAAGTAAAGAAAGAAAAGGACATTTCAATCCGATATGAAGTAACGAGGTAGATATTCCCAAGTTACTAGGTTGGAAACTACCCGCCAGGCTTGGAATCCTGGTCAGGGGGTGTGCACATTGATAGTTCGATGCTTGATTCCACAGAGTTTGAGAAAAGAACCATGAGAGTGGTTCTGTGGGCGAGATGAGTATTAGGTCGGCTAGATGCCGAGCCCAGATAGGTCCATTCACATTATGGTGAAGTCCTACCTCGTCCACGAGTAAAGAAAGAAAGCGAGTCAAGAGACTCAAGAGAAAGAAAGCGAGTCAAGAGACTCAAGAGAAAGAAAACGAGTCAAGAGACTCGAGAGAAAGAAAGTGAGTCAAGAGACTCAAGAGAATGAAAGCGATTCATTGCGACTCTAAGAAACCTCCATAGAAAAGTATTCTTTTTACAAAAGAGTGTATATGTATATCTATCTATACTTATACTAAAGCATCATGTTCATTTTATTGCATGATCAAGTTAAGTGCACGAGATTGTATATTGAGTAAATGATTGCACGAGATTGCATATTCAGTATATGATTGCACGAGATTGCATATTGAATATATGATTGCACGAGATTGCATGTTGAGTATATGATAGCATGAGATTGCTTAGAGATTACATGATTGCACGAGATTGCATGTTGAGTATATGATAGCATGGGATTGCCTAGAGATTACATGATTGCACGAGATTGCATGTTGAGTATATGATAGCATGAGATTTCTTAGAGATTATGTGATAGCATGAGATTGTTTATTGAGTTGTATGATAGCACGAGATTGCTTATTGAGTTGTATGATAGCATGAGATTGCTTATTGAGTTGTATGATAGCACGAGATTGCTTATTGAGTTGTATGATAGCATGAGATTGCTTATTGAGTTGTATGATAGCATGAGATTGCTTATTGAGTATATGATAACATGAGATTGCTTATTGAGTATATAATAGCATGAAATAGCTTATTGAGTATATGAGAGCATGGGATTGCTTAATTAGTTATATGATAGCATGAGATCGCTTAGTGTGATATATGATATCATGATAATGTTCATTGAGATATATGATGATATGAGATTGTTTGTTGAGATATATGTTAGCATGAGATTACTTGTTAAAGCTTAAGTAGATTATTACCCATCAGTTGAGCATGATTAGTGTATATCGTCATGATAAGTTAAGTATGTGCAAGCATGAGATTGTTGTTAATTTGAATAATTGAGAAAGAATGACTATTTGATAATTAGGTTGCAAGCATATAGAAACCCTGATGAGCATTTAATTGTTGCTTAAGTGATTGAGAATACTCGATCTAAGTATGTGAAACAAATGTTTTCCAAAAGTATATACTGTAGTATTTTACAGGGTTGAGTAGCGTTATACTTAGCTTCGTGCTAACGGGTTTGTTTTCTACTTGTTGTTTGTTAACCCCTTTCAGGTGGGCCCAGTTCGTGAGAGAGTACGAGTTAGACTATATTAGCATAGATAGCTAGTTGTAGTCTAAACTCTTGATGATGGATGTTTTGAGATTTGTAGTTAACTTTCCTTTGAGATTTTGATGGTGCTGGACACCGGGGTTTTATCCTCAAGTTTGTTTGATGATTAGTAAAACTTTAATGGTTTAGTTAGTTTAATCTTAGCCTGTGTAATCACCGCGAAGGGTGATTGTGGCGGTGTCACCTCTGTTAAGTTATTTAGTAATTTTATTCCGTTGTCTTAGCTTCCCTTTCAAGGTTAAGTCTGTTAATTAAGTTTAAGAAAAGTGGGGTGTTACACCACTGCTGCCGCGTCAAGGCTGGGGTCACATCAACGTTGCCACCGTCCACCGTCCACCGTCGACGCTGCAGGCGGAGAGGCCTCCGGACAGGAAATAGAATCGTCGACATAGCCTAATAAACCGTTCAAAAAAGGAATCAACTACATCCTCCAAAACAAGTAATTCCAAGTAGTTAACTTGATGGAGACGAAGTGATGGGCGGAAGACAAACTGGCGGTGGGAGGAGGAGGAGGAGCGGCAGCAACCGTGGAAACAGTCCGTTCCGAAGACTCGTTAAGAGAACTGTTATCACTACCGAGGGCTGCCATTAGAGAAGAAAACATGGATACAACCGATACCAGATGAGGCTTAGAATATCTGACGTTATCATTAACAGTGTCTGTTACAAGAATAATATAGAAAACACAGAACTAGAGTCCTAGTAGAGTACAAATATAATAGTCCTAACATTAACAACCAATTAGTATTAAAAAAAATAAAGAACTAAAAAGTATTTCTGATCTATGTCAATGGGAAACCCTCTTTCAAGTGAAATGTAAAACTTCCTTTTAAGATTAAAAATCTCTTCCAAGGACCTTGTAATCTAATGGCACCAACTTGCTCCCTCTTAGGGGAGGTTGTGGGTTTGAGCCTCAGTGGAGGCGAGAGATATTGGCTCTTTGTGTAAAAAGAATAGAAATCCTTTTAAGAATGTGAAACTTCCTTTTAGGAAACCCATAACCTTTTCCATTATACATATTTTAACCCTTATAAACTTAAATTTAAATAGAATGAAAGGGGGGGGGGGGGGGGGGGGAATTTCACCCAGTAATTCTGTCTTTACACATCACTAATTATCACAGTGAGTTCCTTATAGAACTACAACCTTTATTATATAAACCAATGTTAGAAAATAATTATTTCTAATAGCTAAATTGCGCAAAAATCAAGCCCTTTCATCAACATCCCTTCAATCAAATAACACAACTGAATTGACTGCCTTTTGTTGTGATTCTGAAGTAGAGCAAGCAATGGCCGAAGAACAAAGGACTTTGCGGGAGCTTTCTGCACCAAATCTAAATCAACAACCCCTTTGCATTCAACATCCTGCCTTAGAGGTTGGTTTGGAATTAAGATTAGGTTTGATTCAACTACTTCCGACCTTTCCTGGCCTCGAGAATGAAGATCCTCATAAGTATCTGAAAAAGTTCCACGTGATGTGTTCAAGCTTGAAACCAGAAGGAGTGACGGAGTAGCAGATTAAATTGCGCGCCTTCCCATTCTCATTAGCCGATAGAGCAAAGGATTGGTTATTTACCTTCCTCCAAGCTCAATAACCACATGGGATGAAATGGTAAGACTGTTTCTTGAAAAGTTTTTTCCAGCATTAGAAGAGAAATATGTGGCTTCAAGAAAAGAGACATAGAGACCTTCCACGAGTACTGGGAACGCTTCAAACAACTGTGTGCAAGTTGCCCCCAACATGGAGTTTCTGAACAACTCCTCATTCAATACTTCTATGAAGGATTGCTTCCTATGGAGAAAAAGTTGACGGATGCAGCTAGTGGAGGTAATATAGTGAACAAAACTTCCTAAAAAGCTAGAGAGTTAATATCAATCATGACTGCCAATTCACAATAGTTTGGATGTAGAGAAGACACATCTTCAAGAAGAGTAAATGAGGTAAATATTTCTCACCTTGAGAATAAATTATCTAAATTAGTTTACTTTTATGTAACAAATGTTTTTGCATTAATGTATAGATAGGTTTTAGATCCATTATTCCAGACCTTTCCCCTAATCCCTAGTTGCACTATTTCCCCTAAATCTTTAAGGGCATGTTTGGTTCGCTGGAAAATGTTTCTAAGAAAAATGTTTTTCGTGAATTTGAGGAAAACTGACTTTTTCTTTGTTTGGTTAATGAAAAATATTTTCCTCAAGAATGAGGGAAAACAGTTTCTATGGCCCCCCTTTGGTATTTTGTTTTTCATGAAAAACAAGTAGGATAATTAGGGCATGTTTGGTTCATGGAAAATGTTTTCTTTGAATTTGAGGAAAACTAAGGATTTTCCTTTGTTTGGTCCATGGAAAACATTTTCCTCAAAAATGAGGAAACCATTTTCCATGGTGACCCCTTGGTACTTTGTTTTCCATGAAAAATATTTTCCATGGAAATCAAGTAAGACAATTATTCCCTCACCAACTTTTCTGAATTACCATTATTATTGTTGTTGTTATTATTATGTATGGGTATAATTGTCTTTATACTCATTATTTCTTACAATTCCAAACTCAACCAAACAATTGAATCGATATTCCTAGTAATTTATTTTCTACCAAACAAACAATGTAATTAATCTTCCCAATAATTTCTTTTCCATAGAATTTCAATTCCATTTCCCCTCAAATATTTTCTACGAACCAAAAGAGGCCTTATACTTTCACCAACTTTTATTTTTTATTATTATTATTATTATTATTATTATTATTATTATTATTATTATTATTATTATTATTATTATTATTATTATTGTGTAGGGGTATAATTGTCCTTATACACATTATTCTTAATCATTCCAAACTGAGTTAATTATCAAAATGGTCCCTTGACTATAGTGAAAGTACCAACTTGGTCCTCGGCTTATTTTTTTGACCAATTCAGTCATCAACTATTCAATTTTTGACCTATATGGTTCTCCGTCTGTTTGGGGGTTAACTCGCCTTCCAATCTGCTTATTTCCTGCATTTCCCACCTTGTTAGTTATATATTCTCCTTCCCCGTTTTCCTTCCTCACCTTGCTGCGAACCCTAATTTAATCTTCCAAGCTGCGAGATGCAGTCTGTCGTCAATAGCGATAGCGTGTAGAGTGAGACATCATCAAGAACTTCAACGCCGATTCCTATTTGTCAATGTAGCCAATCGTTGCAGCTTCGAACGTCGTGGACGAATGAGAATCTGGGCAGGAGGTTTTGGGTTTGTACGAAGGATAAGGTTAGTAGAGGACCATTCCCTTGTAATTATTTGATTGCTGGTTTTTTTTTATTGTTATTTTTTTTTTTTTATTATGAAGAGGTTTTTGGTTTAGGGAATGAGCGTTGGTGGGTGTGGATTTGTAAGATGATATGACCCACTAATGTGTTCAAGATCAAATGCAATAATCCATGGGTTGTTAAGGAGGTTAAATCGAAATGAGGAAGAAATTGAAAGGCTGCAAACGAAGAGCTACTACTACTGCTACTAGGAAGAAGAATTCTAAATTTAATTGTTCATTTAGAGTTCTGATGGCTTGGTTTATGTTGTAAATCATGGTTGTGATTTTCTATTATGTCAATTGTAGTGTTGGTAGTGTAGAAGTGGTGAAAAGGCTCACTCGTGCTTAGGTAATTGTATAAATGTATTGCAATGGTCTTTGCTTGTTTAATGAAATGATGTTTGGTTGTTTTATGTAACTAGTATTTGCGCATGTGCGATGCACGGAATAGATTTGTTGTAATATATTAAAGGGGGTGTATTCAATCATGACTTTCATAGAGTTTTAAAGACTTTTATGAACTTTAAAAGTTTGGAGGTATTCAATTCAAACTATTAGAGAGTCTTTAAAAGTTGGGCGGTATTCAATCAAGATTTTTAAAGAGTCTTTAAAAATCGTATGGTATTCGATTAAGACTTTTAAAGAGTCTTTAAAACTCATGTGGTATTCAAAAAGTTATGAACTTTTATAGACTTTTTAATTTTAAGACATTTGTAGACTTTTCCTTCTCAAATATAAATAGTTGAAATCCAACCATCAATCCCAAGATTTCAAAATTTTATTTCTAACAACTTTGAACGTTCTCTCTCTATTTAAACTATATTTTTCTCCCTACTTAAAGTTTATAAACCTATCTTTTTTTTTTTGAAAATGTTTATAAACCTATCTAAATTCAATAAAATTATTTTTTTTCTTCATTATCCTACATTTTCCTCATATCTAAACTCTACTAATTTTTCTTTCTCTCTCTCCTAAACTTTACAATCTTCATCTAAAAGTTCAAAATAATATTATTTTTAGTTCATTATTGCTTATTTCTATTGATTTTTATTTTCTCTATGAATTTTTTATCCCTAACTTTCTCTAATTCTCCCTAAATACATGAACAAAGCAAATTTTTTATCGTCAAATTTTAGTATATGTTTCATAATATTCATATAAATACTTATATATTTTGATTTTTATTCTTTTTATGTTTATATTCGTAATATATATTTTTCATTTTTTAACAACAGGTTACTACGAATAGCGAACTACTGTTCGCAACAACAATTTGGGGTTCCAAATAGTAGCACCTTGTTATTGTTCGCAGTCTCAAATTGCTATTGCAAATAATAGTACTTTGTGTGATGCCTAGCAATATATCAAGTATAATTTTTTATATATATTATTAATATTAGATTTTTATTTTTTTATTTTATGCAACTTGTAATTATATTTTTAAATATTTTATTTGATCAATTCTTTTATTATAAATTTTATTGTTCAATATTGTTATGAATTTGTAATGAAATGATTTTTTTTTGTTGATTTTATTAATTAATTAATTATATATATATATATATATATATATATATATATATATATATATATATATATATATATATATATATATAAGTAATTAGCATTCTTTTTTGAAGAAATGAAGAATAAGTAATTAGCATAGAAATCTCAGCATACTATGGATAAATATAATAATGTTGAGAATGTTGATGTGGGTGAAGAACTATATAATAAGAAGACTTTTATGATATATTATAAATGTTTTGTAAGAAAATTATAAATGATAAGAATCAAAATCAATGAAAGTTTTTAAGGATGTATTCAATTTAGAATTTCAATGACTTTTGTAGACTTTTTAAAATAAAAAGTTAATAAAAGTCTATAAATATTTTTTATATAAACTTTTAAAAAGTTTTAAAAAGTTTTGAACGACTCTATGAAAGTCAATCAAAGTTTATTAAAATCTATAATTTTAAAAGTCTTTAAAACTGTACAAAAGTCATGATTGAATACACCCCCTAAGAATATTTGAATTGATATATAATTATTTAAATTAGAATATCAAATATTATATAGTGCAATTGAAAATATGATTTGGATCGTTTATATGTTTTAATGTTATCATTGCTTGAATTTGAGCAAATAATTGCTCAAATTAATAGCTAATGTGTAGATGTACGCATGCGGTGCTGTAACTTTGAAGATTTTATTTATCATTGTTTAGTATTTTTATAAATTAGGCAAACGTGCTCATTCTTTAGCAACTTAGTTATAGAAATAAATTGTTATCCTAATTCATTTGTATGGAAAATATATTTTTTGTCTAGATATATGACAATTTTGTCATTTAAAAGAACATAATATCACCGACTGTATTTACACATTATTGAAACCTCATTGTATACGACATTGGTAGTAGCAACACAATCTTGTCAATCCTCGTCTATAGTTAATATCTTCAGTCCATTACGATGGGTGACTCGGGTGAAAATATATAATCGTAGAATATCAGTCAAATTAGTGATCATTTTATATTTTCAACCAATTGTTCTTTTTTATTTTATGTCAATTGGTCAATTAGAATATTAGATGTAGTAATATTTTTACCTAATTTCCGTTCTATTTTTAATTGATGATGTAGAATATTATTATTGAAATATTTCCATTCCATTTTTAATTTACCTTTACTATTGTTTAAAATATGCATTTACTATTGATGATGTAGAATATTATTATTGAAATATTTCCGTCCAATTTTTAATTAAAATACAATGATTTGACCCTTTTTTTTTTCACTTTAGTCAATTATGAATCATTTTTTATTTGTAGTCAATCCTTTTATATTTTCAGTCAATTAGTAATATCATATTCATTTTCAGTCATTATTTTTTCTTTTTCAGTCAGTCAATTAGAAATCAGATGCAGTGATATTTTTAAATAATTTTCATTCAATTTTTAACTGATGATGTAAAATATTATTATTGAAATATTCTTGTTCTATTTTTAATTTACCTTTACTATTGTTTAAAATATGCCTTTACTATTGATGATGTACAATATTTTTATTGAAATATTTTGATTTCATTTTAAATTTACCTTTACTTGATGATGTAGAATATTATTATTGAAATATTTTCGTTCTATTTTTAATTTCTGTTCCATTGTTTAAATTTGTGAAATATTTATGATATAATTGTGATTTGATTTATTCTATAGTGTAATATTATAGTGAAAAATTAAAAAGTAATGATCTGACCATTTTCTTTTCCATTTTTGTCAATTATGAATCATTTTTTTCAACCAGTTATTAATATTTATTTTTTTTCAATTAACCTAATTTCCGTTCTTTTTTAATTTTTAATTTTGAGTCAATTATTAATATTCATTTCTTTTTTCAATTGACATAATTTAGGTAAATAGGATTTTTTTTTTATTTATAGTATAGATTATAAATTAAGAGGGCCGGTCACGATTATGATTTTTATTATATTACGAATTAAAATTAAGATTTTTATTATACTTGAACAATAATATTATCAATTATATTATAAAAATAATACCATGCATAATATTACTAATTAATATATTTTAGTTAACTTTCATTTTACATTTTCTTACCAAATAAGCCTTATTAATTATTTGACCAATAAAATATTTAATTAATTGACTACAAAAGTTTGGACAGAAAAAATTAAATATGAGAATTTTGCATATATATATATATATATATATATATATATATATATATATATATATATATATATATATATATATATATATATATATATATATGGAAATTTCTATAAAATAATTTCATTAATTATATACACACATTTTTAATTCTATATTTGATAAACATAATTTGTGTATGTATATACTTTAGGAAAATACTCATTATTAAAAATGGAATATAATTTAAAAAGTCAATTATTAATTAGATTGCCTAATATAATTGTCCCACTAATTGATTTCATGCTACTACCAGGACTATGTGGTCCAATGGTACCCGGGTTGGACTTCCACTTGGAAGGTTGTGAGTTCGAGCCTCCGTGGAGGCGTTATTAGCTCTTTGTGTTTCAGTAGGTTGAGAAAGTATATGAACAGATACTACAATGTAATAGAGCTAGTAGCATTCAAAAAAAAGTTAATTATTAATCACATCTATAGTACTAAAAGTATTACTTTTAATTTTTATAAATAAGATATAATAATATTATTAAATCAAAATAATAAAAAATAATTTGTTCACAGTACAAAAGATTTATAATTGACATAATAGTTAACTATTAATTTTTATTGCCTAATACAAATTATCAATTATTAAATATTATTTATGGTAATTATTGTATGTCATGTAATACTAAAAGTTGTTAGATAGAATTTTTATAATTAAGGTATAATATTATTAAATCGAAATTATTAAAAATATATAGATCCACATTAAGAAAAATCTTATTAATTTCATATATTAAAACTATATATTTAAAGTCATATATTTAGATCAAAGTTGAAGTTATAAATAATTAAGTTTCAATAAGTTTATTTATTCCTTAAGTTACATATGGTTAATAATGAATATTTTTCTATATTAGATTATTCTTATATATGGTTTATCTGTATTAACCATCACTATATTAGATATTAATCTTTTAATATAATATATTATTAAATCTAAACATATGGTTAATATTTATTCAATATTATTATGAAAGTATTACAATTATAAATTTTATTATATTTTAAATGACTTAGCATATCGAAGCAAACATGGTAAGTCAATAACATTATTTCACATTAGAAAAGTGATTTTGAATCAAGGGAAGTCAGCTAAAGAATAAAATCAAAATAATACCCTATTCAAACTAAGCTACAGTACTTCATAATTTTTTTGTACCCAAAAAAAATGTTTTAATGGCAAGAAAAACCTCTTGAAGGGAGAGACAAACTACTCTCTTATAACAGAAAATGCACACTTTAAAGACGAAGAGATTGAATCGAAACAAAGCTCAACACTTTGATATATTGACAACTAGCTAAAAAGTCTTTGAATTTCATTTTGGTTTTACTGTATTCTTATCATGCTTCCCTCTATATCTCTTTACATATACACAGAATCCGTCCCTCCTCAAACTTTATCCACTCGATGAGCAACGAACTCTATTGCTTCCCGATCAATCTTTCTAGATCCGTATCTTCTCCACAAATACAAATATATATATATATATATATATATATATATATATATATATATATATATATATATATATATATATATATAGAATCGCACTCAGGTGCGAATGCTTCGCCCAGGCGCGAAATAGGAATGAATTCGGTTCGTCCACGTGTCCAGATCTAATGGATGAGAAACACTGATTTTTTAAAAAAATGCGATGGCATTTTCGTAAATAATTGAACATCGAAGTGCAAGTAAAATGTATTACAAGTGCATGTAAAATGTATTATAGGTGCAAGTAAAAATTTACACTAAGCATCAATACTTAGTTGCACCTATAGTTCTAAGTAGTTGCACCTATAGTTCTAAGTAGTTGCACATATAGTTATAAGTAGTTGCACTTAGGTGTATGAATGTTTGCGAGTGGTTTTCAGGGGTATTACTACCCGCTGAACTCAGATCAGTGAATGTTAACAAGGCAAAATTACATGCACTTATAGGTGAAAGTAGGTGCACCTATAGTTATAAGTAGTTGCACATATAGTTATAAATAGTTGCACATATAGTTATAAGCACACCCAGGTGCATGAATGTTTGCGGAAAGTGAATGCTAACAAGGCAAAATTACATGCACTTATAGGTGAAAGTAGGTGCACATATAGTCATAAGTAGTTGCACATATAGTTATAAATAGTTGCACATATAGTTATAAGCACACCCAGGTGCATGAATGGTTGCGGAAAGTGAATGCTAACAAGGCAAAATTACATGCACTTATAGGTGAAAATAGGTGCACTTATAAGAGATTTTACTTGCACTTCGATGTTCAATTATTTACGAAAATGCCACTGCTTTTTTTTTAAGTTATTAGATCTGGACACGTGTCACGCGCTGATTCGTTCGCATTTCCTTCCTGGGCACTTATTCGCACCTGAGTGCGTCCCTATATATATATATATATATATATATATATATATATATATATATATATATATATATATATATATATATATATATATATATATATATATATATATATATCAACATTTTTTATTACAAACCACTTTTTTTATTTAAATATTGGAAAATCCACAAAAAAAAAAAAAAAAAAAAAAAAAAAAAAAAAGACAAAACAAATTACATATGTGGAGTGTGGACGAATTCAAATAACCAATATATGAAAACAGTTCCTGCATGCACACACCCAGATTATCTATGTGTATGAATAAATGTGAAATAAGAATTAAAAAAATACACCGGAGAGAATTTACAAAAATATTGTTGTTCGAAACTTCATTCCCCAAGTTGAATACATAAAGCTTTGTCCAACGTTATGACACAATTTCTATTCGTTTTTGAAATACCTGCACACGGAAGACGTGTTGATAAACATACACATACACGTGGAAAACTCAGAATTTAAAAAGAAAACCGAGAGGGAATACATACGAAAGGAAATGTTAATGCCGACCAAGACTGGGACACTCTCGTGTGCGGGGACCAAGAACGGAACGATGACGGCAATCCACCATTCTTGAAAAAATCTTAGAGAGAGAATCTGATTCTTGAATCTCTGATCGAGTAGTACAGGGAGAGGCAAATCTTATCATTTTATAACCACAAAAAATTGACCATATATGAAATTAATATTCTGTAAATATTTTTATAATTAAAATTAATTAAACATATAATTGAAAAAATAATAAACGGATACTGATTATATATATATATATATATATATATATATATATATATATACTCTTGTCTTAATTATGATATTTCATAATTATGGTATTGCATAGTATTCGCATACACAATACCATAAATATGCAATATTATTATCAATTAATATATTAATATATAATTAATTTTTATTAAATATTTGGCTACCAAATAATATTTATTAATTATTTGACCAATAATTAAGATATTTAAGTAATTGAGTAAAAAAGTTTGGGCGGGAAAATGATGTACTAAAAGAAAACTCAGAAGTTGAAAAGAAAACCGAGAGAGAATACATACGAAAGGAAATGTTAATGCCGAGCAAGACTGGGACACTCTCTTGTGCGGGGACCGGGAACGGAACGATGACGGCAATCCACCATTCTTAAAAAAACCTTAGAGAGAGAATCTGATTCTTGAATCTCTGATCGAGTAGTACAGGGAGAGGCAAATCTTATCATTTTATAGCCACAGAAAATTGACCATATATGAAATTAATATTCTGTAAATATTTTTATAATTAAAATTAATTAAATATATAATTGAAAAAAAATAATAAACGGATACTGATTCTATATATATACTCTTGTCTTAATTATGATATTTCATAATTATGGTATTGCATAGTATTCACATAGGCAATACCGTAAATATGCAATATTATTATCAATTAATATATTAATATATTTTAATTAATTTTTATTAAATATTTGGTTGCCAAATAAGATTTATTAATTATTTGACCAATAATTAAGATATTTAAGTAATTGTGTAAAAAAGTTTAAGCGGGAAAATGATGTAGGAGAATTTATATATATATATATATATATATATATATATATATATATATATATATATATATATAGATTGATACATTATTATATGACAATTGAATAAAGGGAAAGTGATACAATAAAACAGTTTTGATTACGAAATCACCACCAAATTTGACTATTAGTTATGTTTGTTTGCCACAAAATTACATGATTTGGTTTCCCAAAAATAAAAAATAAAAATAAAAACACTAAATCTCATTGTCCACAACTTCAGTCTCTCTCAATCGCTAAATCCTTGTCATTTTTGAACTTCATTACGTTGGAAGACCTTGTTCTGTATCTCTTTGCCACCTTAGTTCTTGAGTTGGTCAGTCCAAATGACTTTTTTTCCTTTGATTTGGGCTCAATTTGAACTTGTTTCTGCTTTCTTTTTGTTGGCAGTGGCTCAGAAGCATTCATCATGACTGTGTTATCAATTTCCAGGTGTTGTGATGTATTAACCATTTCATCACAATGTATATTACCTATACAAAGGACCAAATTAGTGTTATTATTCAATATATCATGGCAGTTAACTTGAATGACCAATAAATGACCAAATGACCAACTGGCAGTATAAATCAGTATACCTGATGGTGTGATCTCCATTTCCTGGTGCTATGAGGTATTAACCATTTCATCACACTACATGTAACACCCCCTTTTTCTAAACTCTAGAGACCGTAAATTAAACATTCAAACTAGAATATAATCAAATGATTAATATAAACTAGGATAGAATCCAAAACATAAACTGAGGGGAAGTGTTACCGCCACAGCTACCCACTCATGAGTAACTATACAGGTTAAACTGATCTACTAAAAACTGGAGCCACTGCTCAAAGAGAACAAAAAGGAGAAGTAATCCCCTGTGTCTACGCACCACCACAACAACTGTAGTCTAGCTACAACCATAATAATAATTATAAAAAAAAAACACTAAAAAGGGAAGAGGGATACTAGTCTAGCATATACTAAAACTAGAGCTACACACTACTCTATCAAAGCGCGCTCTCATCATGCACTAGGTCCACCTGAAAGGGGTTATAAAACATATAGGAAAATAAACCCGTTAGCAATTAATGCTAAGTATAAGACCACTCAACCCTGTAAAGTACTATAAATATAGGTTGGAAAACATTTGCATTCATACACATTCTCAAGTATGAATATAAGCAATCAAGACACTCAGTCAAACGATCTCAATAGGTATACTTATATACTTCTATATGCTCAACAACCTATATTCTCATATCAACGACATTAACTCGTACCTCATACTTTTGCACATACATGTACTTAACATATATAACAATCTTCTATATTCTACTATGCACTTTTACAAACATGTTGATACTTTCAAGATAGATAATGAAATGAATGATGTTTAACAAGTAAGGTCATGCTTTCATGTTACTACTTTAACAACGAATGATACTGTACTTTTCAGGTACTCAAGATGAGACTCAAACTATGACATGATATGAATAAGGATATGATGCTATACATATATCTACATAGATACATATACTTACACTCTCGCTCTTTATCAAAAGAAATACTTTTTCTGTGAAGGATCTCTGTTGAGTCACTTGACTCGCTTTTCTCTTCTTTCCTCTTTCTTGCTTTCTTTCTGAACTCGTGGGCGAGGTAGGAACTTCACGAATCGTGAATGGACCTATCCGGGCTCGACATCTAGCCGGCCTAATACTCATCTCGCCCACAGAACCGGTATTCGTGGTTCCTATAAACTCTGTGGAATCAAGTATCGTACTTTCAGTATGCACACCCCCTAACGGGGATTCCAAGCCCAACGGGTAGTATCCAACCTAGCAACTCGGGAATATCGACCAAGTTACTTCAAAAATAGTTGTCGGTCCTTTGTGACTGTTTCTTTCTTTTCTCAAAGCTTCTTTCTTTCTCTTTTTTTTTCGAAAGGACATAGTATTAACGGGGACCTCCAAAACAAGGTTTTCCTCACAATATAGCATATATAACACATGCAACTTCTTCACTCAAGCTAGTAATCTAGATGTCATGCAAGCTTCTCAATGCAAATAAACATCTCATATAACTTCTCTTTCTTATAATGGAAATCTAAATATCATACAAGCTCCTCAATGCATATAGATATAGATTTTCCAAAATAGATATAAGGTTTTGAAATATGCTTAGGGCTTCACTTTGAGCCTTTACTGTACTTAATCTTTAAAAGTGGCAAAATGTCCTTTTCAAATGCAAAGTTTGTAAAACAGTGACTTATGCAAGAAATCTCAATAATCTCAACAATTCTACTATTCATGAGCTAAGCAATGCAATTAGCACATTTAATCAAATAATTCTTGTAAGCAAATGCCAATCATATATTTCATAACTTTGAACTCAAAAGCTAAACAAATACTCAAGGACCAAAATCATACTTTGTCTGTTGACATGCTTCTACTCAAAAATTATACAAATACAACTCATACTAGCGTGTTGTTACGAGCCCAAGTGTCCGAGCCTCACAGGCCCACGAATCCCGGTCCGAAACAACACATAGTTGAGCCTCAAGGGCCCAGCCTCTCCTCAAAAGACCTGGCGGAGCTTGGTGGCGGGTCTTGAGGAGTCCCGCCACTTGGCTCCGCCAAGTCACGGATTGGAGTGACGGATCACTCCATGATCCGTCACACTGGTCCGTTGATCAACGGACCAGGCCAACGAACTCCCTTTGGATCCGTTGGCTAGGCCCTAACGGCCAAACCAGGTCTGAGACAGTAGGCTTCTCTGCAATGCACCAGATGATACAAAGTCCAATTTTCTCAACTAAGACCTCAACAAAACACTTTCAAACAACCATGGATAAATCATATAATATCAATAACACACAATAAACATATTATCATGCATTCTCAATCATCTCCAAACATCAAATCTCAAGAAATCTCCCACTCAAAGAGCTAAAATAATAGATTTGGGAATCCATGGTTTATACCTTTAACCGAGCTCCAAAGTTAAGCATTCGATTCTTGAGCTCAGTCCCAAGCTAGCCACTTTAATGAAGAACCTGTAGATCAACCGATCCTCTTTCGTTACACATAGTCACATACTATTATTATTAACAATAATAGTATAGTATTAAACTATATCTTGTTATTGTTAATCCAATACTTCCCTCCTTAGCATGATTGATTCCATAACCCCGTCACCACTTCACTTAATTCAACTTAGTCCCTATTCGATTATCACTCCACCGTTTTCATAATCATTATTCACTAATTATCCTTAATCATCATCATCATCTCATAATTAGCTCATAATTCCAATTATTAAACAATAACCAGAGTCATAAAACCCTCATGACATCTATCATCTTCACTATCACTAATCTCCATCATTAATAGTCCATTAATACTTCATTAGTCTATCCAAAATAAGTATTCATAATCATTATTCACTAATTATCCTTAATCATCCTCATCTCATAATTAGTTCATAATTCCAATTATTAAACAATAACCACATTCATAAAACCCTCATGACATTTATCATCTTCACTATCAATACTCTCCATCATTAATAATCCATTAATACTTCATTAGTCTATCCAAAATAAATAAGTATAAAAAGAAAACTAAGAACGTTAATAACTAGGATTGAACCTGAGTTTTCACTATACCAACCCAACTCTTTAACCACCATTCCACACTGACTTCTAATTATTGATTTGGGCAACAGAATTATAAATGCCTTCATTAACAACTAATCCTCATTAAAACTGCATTAACAAATTTAGATAAACATAATCCTCAGCAAATTACCCAAACTACTGCCACTTCTGCTACATTCCACTGGAAGCACCCAACGCCGAAGGGAAGTCCACTGCCGGAGAGCTATCGCCGCCGAAACCGACACTACCCGCTAGAGTCGTGGTCGCCGGAGAAATAGGGGCGGATCTGGGGCGTCGCTGCTGCTGTTCGAGAGAAAGAGAGACGGAGGAAGCTGCTCGCCGGGTCTGTCGTTCGCTGCCTACCGCCGACCACCAGAGCCGCTGCTGCTGGTGTCAAGGCCGGATTTGAGGCTGTGTAAGCTGGGCTACCGCACAGGGCCCCTAATTTTAGAGGGCTCCAAAATTTTAGAGGCCCAGTATACCTAATATACCTCAGAAATTAAAAAAAAAAATTCCAATTAAACGTAAAAGGATTGAGAGGAATCAGAAGAGTTAGATTTCAATTCATCTCTGGCGTTCCTAATACTTCTTCGACTCTTCGTAAACAAAAATTTCCAATACCCAGTAACCCAATTTCCCGATGTTTCTTCTACGTCCGCAATTTATCTGTCTCTCAGTCACTGTCCGCCATTCATCTCTGCCTCTCACTCTTAGCCGCTGTCCGCTGCGTCCGCAACTCCGCAAGTCATCTCTGTCTCTTAGTCGATGTCCGCAAGGACCGCAATTCATCTGTCTCTGTCTCTTAGTCGCTAACCGCAAGTTCGCAATTCAACTAATCAACTCCACACTCGCCGCTCGGACACTCCGGTGACTCCATGAAGGCACGAACAGAATCATCCACTTCTGCGTTTCTTCTGCAGTTTTGCGTTTCTCCGTAGCAAAGTAGGCATTAGGCAAGTAAGTAGCAATTATTCTGTTTACTCTGTCCAGTGCCGCTGTTTTTTCAATCTGCGTTTTTTTTAATCAAATTTATTCTGCGTTTTTACAGGCCGGTAGATTGTAGACTGTCGCCGGCGGGAGACTAGGAGAGTGGAGACCGCACCTGCCACCGGAGTGCTGGTCGACGTCCGTTAGGTCCGTGGGCAGTAGCAGACGAAGAACATAAACAAAAAAATAAGGATTTTTCGATCAGGTTGTTTCAATCCTTTTTCACTTTAAAATTTTAATTTTATATGTTTTAATATTTGTTCCTTGCCTCTTTGTTAGAATATTGTTGTTTGATAACTTTGATTTCAATTGTTGAATCTGTGAATTGCATATTTTCATATTATGGCTCCCGGCATTAGAAAATATGAATCTGGTTATGAAAAAACGTAAGAAAAAAAAAAAATTGAAGAGTTACAACGATTACATTTTTTTTTTTTTTGAAAATAGTTACAACGATTACATAGAGGAGCATTAGATAAGTTTGTAATTAAAACAACACAAGTTTCTTCTGAAAATCCAAATGTTGGTGTTGATGTTGAGAATGCAAATAATGTGGATAATCATGATGTTAATGTTGAAAATGGTGATAATGTGCATATTAATATTGATCAAGTAGAGAATAAAAATATGAATAATTCACCCAACAATGATGATGATGTTTTATATGAAATTGATATTTTTGATCCAAGAAACTGGGATGGACTTGATTCAAAAATGATTGATTTATTAGTAATCAAAGGTCCTAAGAGAGATAATTCTATTGTAAAAGGTCCTAAAGATAAGTTTTCTAGGCGTTTTAATGCAAATTTGTATGCTAGGGTCTTATCAAATGGAGAAAGATGTGATAGAGAATGGTTAGTTTACTCCAAAGAGCTTGATAGAGTTTTTTGTTTTTGTTGCAAAATCTTTGAAAATAGTATTGGTAGAGGTCAATTAACAAATGAAGGTTTCAATAATTGGGCTCATATTGGTGAAAGACTTCGAGAACATGAGACTTGTATGGAACATATTAAAAATATGATGACTTGGTATGGTTTGCGTCAAAGGTTTAAGAAAAATCAAACAATTGACAAAGTCGCTCAAGAATTAATTAAGAAGGAGAAAGATCATTGGAAAAGATTCATTACCTGCAGAAGATTCATTTATAAGTTTCATTACCTGCAAAAGATTCATTTAGAGTTAACTATTTTCTTTTCATGGTTGATCAGGCCGTTGTTTCTCTTAAAAGTAGGTTTGAGCAATTTCAAGAATATGAGAAAATATTTGGTTTCTTGTTTAATTCTGACAGGTTAAATTCTTTAGATGATATGAGTTTGAAGTCTTCCTGTAGTCGTCTTGAAAATGCTCTTAAGCATAATGGACATTTAGATATTAATGGAGATGAGTTGTATGTGGAGTTAAAACTAAGAAGAGAGTTGTATGGACATGAAAAATAGGACCCATTGAAATTTTGAAAGATTTAAAATTGTTTGATTGTTATCCTAATGCGGTTATTGCATACAGAATTTTATTAACTATTCATGTTACTGTTGCATCTGCAGAAAGAAGTTTTTCCAAGTTGAAATTGTTGAAGTCCAACTTACGGTCTACAATGTCACAAGAACGACTCAATGGATTAGCAATGATATCTATTGAAAATGATCTTTTGGATAAAGTAGATTATGAAGAGTTGATCGATGAATTTGCATCAAAGAATGCTAGAAGGACATCTATTTTTAAATAAAAGATCTCTTGCTTGCATTATGTTAGAATTTTATTTATAATAAACAAAGTTATTTGAATTTTTCTTCTTTATATTGAAAAATAATATATAAATAAAAATCATATAATTTACGGTATTGGTTTTAAATATTTCGCTTATACTTTTGATAGGGGCCGTAGGGCCTCATTTATTTATCAGAACGGGGCCACCAAAATAAAAAAAACGACACTGGCTGGTGTTGTCACGACCCATCCTTGCTGCTTGCCGACGCCGGGAAGAGAGAAGAAGGCGAGAGACAGGGATTGCGAGGTTGCTTCGCCGGAGCTCCGCCGCGCCGTCACTCCTACTACCGTCGTGAAGATAGGGAGGGAGAGAGCTAGAAGGGTGGTGGTGGCTGCTTGATGTGGTGTTAAGGTGGCCAGCTATGGTGGATATGGCGTGAAGATAGGAGGTTGCTGGTTTCTACTTTCATTGCAGCGAGAGAGGGAGTAGGCATGACCACGATTCCGGTTTCAGTTCGGTTCCGATTCGGAACCGCCGGTTCCGGTTCCAAAAATGGACAAACCGGAACCGGAACCTTAATATAAGGTTCTGGTTCCGGTTCTTGAACCGCCGGTTCTAACCGTGATTTCTCTTTTTTTTTTTTTTTTTTTAATAATCATAAGTATGTTGTTTGTTGGTGTTACACGCCCAACAAAGCCTGGCGCAAAGGCCAACTTGGCCTTTGCGCCAGGCCAACTTGAGAAAGTGGCCAGTAGGCCACCGGCCTAGTGGCCTACTGGCCATTTTATTTTAAATTTTTTTTAAATTTCACAATCGTTCGGTTCCGAACCGGAACCGGCGGTTCGGGTTCCTTTATTAGAAAAACCTTAACCGGAACTTTATTGGTTCCGGTTAGGAACCCGGAACCGAAATCGGCGGTTCCGGTTCCTTTATTAGGAAAATCTTAACCGGAAACTTATTGGTTCCGGTTAGGAACCGGAACCGTACGGACGGTTCGGTTTCAGTTCCGGTTAGCACAGTAACGATTACGGTTCGAACCTCCGATTCGAACCGAACGGTGGTCACCCCTAAGAGTGAGACGGGAAAAGGGGAGATTTCTTTCTTTTCAGTTCAAGATAAACACACCAGACAAACATATATGTATCAGTAAATACATATCTATTCCTAGTAGGGTTAGGTTTCATAGATTGGGCTAGGCTTTTATCATTGAATTGGGCTAGAAATGTTGGGTTGGGTATTTTCTTTGGGCTCAAGAATAATTCTAAAACTTAGAGATTAAATTATTTGGGCTTAACTCTTGGGTTTGGGTAAAAAGATTGAGCTACACTTTTGGACTAGAATAAATACATTTGGGCTCACCCAAAATCATTTAGGCTAGGAAAATTTATATGAATAATTCGTCTCAGATAGACTTTTGGGTCAACAATTTAGAATAATCATCATAGAAATAAAATAATTATATTTTGAAACTTTATAAAATAGGAATTTGGGAAAAATATTTTGGGTTGTCACACTACAATTGACCTATACAAATCACCAAATCAGTTTAATTAGTCAATATAACATGCAGTGAACATAAATGACCAAATAAGTTTAAATAGACAATATAACATACCAGTGATCTCCATTTGACTAGTCCCAATATCCAGCAATGGATCAACTATACAGTATGCCACAATTAGATGGTTTAATTGATGTTATATTTCATATATATATATATATATATATATATATATATATATATATATATATATATATCATATTAAAATGGAAGTAGAATGTAATTACCTTTTAAGTGTATGATAACCTATATTTGGAATTCCTTGGACTTGACAGTCAAATAATCTAAGAGTTCATCATCTTCAAATGGTTGAGTATTAACTGGAATTTTAACCATAACCTCTCTCTATAACCAAAATGAATACAATGCATTAGTCAAAACCCTAACTGACATTGTTGAGTAACTATACAATGCATTACCTGCTCTAGAGCTGCATTTCTATTGTCATTTGCTTGAATTTCTTCTGCCACAACCTCTCTCTATAACCAAAATTTAGTCAAATGCATTAGTCTAAACCCTAACTGACATTGTTAAGAAACCATGAAGTATAAATTACCTGCTCTACAGCTACCTTTTCATTGTCATTTGCTTGAATTTCTTCTGCCACAACCCCTCTCTATAACAAAAAAGAATATGATTAATTACAAATCTATAAATGAAATTATAAGTTACTAATGAGTTAATGTAAATACCTGGCCTGCATTCTGTGGTTTCAAAGGACACTTTCTGGAATTATGGCCTTTTTGCTTGCATGTAGAACAATGAAAAGTGACAAACTTTCTAAACATATGAACTGCTTCTTTTTTTATTCATCAGCATATTTCTTCCTCTATTTCTTTGGCCTCCCTAGGTAGAAGTGGAGGTTGTCTAGTGCTAATTGGCCAATCATGAGACTCAGTCATTGGGTGAATACAACCACCATATGTCTTCAAATAGGTTTCAAATCTATAGCATGAATCCACAAAGTCATACACTGCCATCTTTTTTGTCCAAATGGCAGATATAACATGTCTAAAGGGTATGCTTGTCAGTTGCCACTTTCTACAAGAACATGCCTTAGCATTGGGATCAACTTGGTGTTGGTCAATGGATCCTTTCACCTCAAATAAGTGCTCATCACTTTGGTAAGCCCAATATCCTCCTGCTTGTTTTTCAAACACATCTAATTTTTTTGTTATGACTGGATAGAGCAGTCCTGGCCAGTTACTTGCTTGTTTTTTGCACTCAAACAGCCTAACCATCACTTATTTTCTCAGAATCTCAAGGCCCGCAGTTAATCAAGAGACTATCCCTTGCACCCTTTATCATTGAATTGAAACATTCACAGATACTGTTTACAAACATATCACAGTTTGGAGTTGGGGAGAAATGAGACCTAGACCACTTTGTAGGATGTTTGTCACCTAACCAGCTAAAAAGCATCAACATCCAATGCTTTAAGCTCTGTCATAGCAACAGTGAAACTGGTGACAGTGGTGGCCCTAGCTGCTTTCCAAAGTGCATCCTTAATTGGTTGACCACCAAATCATGCCACTTTCATGTTACCATGAAGGTATCTAACACAATACCTATGAGTTACCATAGGTAACACCTCTTCAAAAGCTGGAATCAAACCTTTTTGCTTATCAGACATAAATGTGTAATATGCTTCATAAGGTCCAATAAGGTCCCTTTGCAGCCCTCTTTCATGCATTTAACAACACACTTGACTTTGACATTCTTCATGAATTTCAACTCCTTTCCAAACTGAATAGCATACACCTTCACTGCATCTTTGAAATCCACTTTATTACTAAATGTTCTACCATGCCATAGTGGAGATGGTAACTCAGGAATGGGCCTACTAGGAATATGAACTTGAACCCCTCCCCCACCCTCATCATCTGAAATATTTCACGTAGCCTCATTCTGGATTGTGTTTGCTTGTTTTTCAGCCTCATCATTTTTAGGAACTGCAACCCCTCCATACTCAACCTGGGAATCCACATGTTCCACAAAGTCTTCATCATCACCCTTGTCATTTTCATATTCACTATCCTCAAACTCCTCTAACTCATCATTTGCAGAATCCCCATCTTCCCAATCACTTCCCTCAGACCCACCTGAACTACCCCCAACTCCTTCCCCATCACTATCTACATCTGCATTCTCATCTGGATGTCCATCTACTTCTGCCTCATCCATAGTAACCCCTGGAATAACCCAAATATCTACTACTTTGGGTCTAAGCACATTATTTACTAAGTTCTATGTCTCCAAATCACTGAAAAGCTCAAATAGTCCTTTGTCAATCACGGTAAAAAACCTCAGATTTTCATCATTGTTAAATCTTATTTCTACAACCTTTTCCATAAGTGTCATTATGCCCCATTCATCCGAGTCCATGTTAGAAAATGTACTCAATTTCCCTCCCAAGTATGTAGGTGGTTTACTTTGATTTATGCTACCACCATATCTTAACTTCAAACAGAATTTATAAGTCTGTCCACCTAATTGATTAAACACAAATATTAAACTCACTTTTCACATGGTCAAAGCTGAAAGCATATAATAACAACAATAAAGATACATATGATGGTCCCCAACTAAACAACATACTTTTTTTCAGAAAAATTAAACAAGTAAACGATAACAACAAAAAACTGGTCCCCAGTTTTTGGTAAAATGAAAGAAACAGTAAACAAATAGGGAAGCAAAAAAATACACACTGGTCCCCAGTTTTGGATAAGACATTCAACAACACTTGCTTTCGAAAAAGACATTCACAACTGGTCCCTAACACTCACTTTACTGTCACTTAACATAAAACAACACACCATAAATATATGTATCAACTCAACACACTTGTACACAAGAATAAACGTTGCCAGAAATAAACATTCGAATTGTACATAAATGTATGAACTTAAGAAGAAATAGACTTACCTTTGCTGCCGGGTGTGCTGCTTGAAGCCATCAAAGACCTTCGTACAATCCACCCAGGCACATATTGTCGCTGGAATTAGGTGCTTTGTGAATTTAGGTTACAGGATTTTGGGGATTTTGGGGTGTAATTTGGTTAGAATTTCCTTAATTAATTAATGTGGTCCACAATGGATCGTGAACCCTTGCCTGAACTAGAGCCTTAGGCCTGTTAAGGATAAAGAAAGTGGGCCTTATCACTCTGATTCCAAATAGGATTTCTTAAACTTATAAATAGGGATTAGAAAGCATTTAGAACCCCTTTCACCTCTCATAGTCATGAATCGCCCAAGAAACCTGGCCAGAGGAGTTCCCCACCACCAAGCCTAGGAAAATCAATCGAAGGAAAATCTTGGAAAAAAACCTTAATAGCCAAGGGATAGTTAAGGCTAAAAGGTAACCAATGTCTTACAAAACCTATTTTCCTTGCTATCTTTTACTGATTGGCTCCATTGAATGATTGAATGTATGATTTTGTGTTGGTGCTTTGTTAGAGCTTGTCCTTAGGAATTTGTGATATGGATTATTGTTATTCTTGATATTCTTGGTGGCCCTGTGTGGTCTTGGTATGTCCTGGTATTTAATTGTGTTTAGAGCTTGTCCTTAGGGTTTATATTGTAATTCTTGTCATTGTGATGCTCTTGGCGTTCTTGGGTGAGTTTATGCATGCTCGGGTGTTGATTCAAGGTTGGGGCTTGTTTTTAGGGCTTTGCATATAAGTTTCTTAATGATATTGAGGTTCTTGATGCTCTTGGACCGTTATGTGATTAATCTCAAGTCTTGGCATGTTTAGGGATTGTGTTTAGGGTATAATTGTGGTGTTTCTTGGTTTAATTCTTGTTGTTCGAGTCCACGTCGTTGTTGATATGTTTTGGGATGTGTTTGGACTTGATCTCGGGTTTAATTAATGAATTCCCAGAGGGAAAAATCCCAAAGTTAACATCGTACCAGTGGGGGGTCGGTGGGGGGACGAACCCCCACCTGACCACCCGCCGGTACTGTCCACCGTACCAGTGGGTGGACGACGGTGGACAACTACCCGCCGTGTACCCGCTGGTACAGTGCCACTCGCTGGCGGGTGGACGGCGGGTGGTCAACCACCCGCTGGTACGGGCGGCGTGGTGTGTTGTTTTACCCCGTTTAGTGTTTTTTCGTACCCCGTTGTGCCCCGTTTGATGTTTATGAGTCTCGGGTGATGTTTCCAAGTACCGTTTTACGAGTTGTGTATCGTGGTTATTGTTGTTGTTGTGCTTGGCCTGTTGTTATTGTTGAGAGTTGATTATCGTTGTTGATTGAATGTTGTTGGTTGTAGTTAACGCGGTGCACCGGTTGTTGTGATTGATTTGTCCCTCAGGGGAAATGTGATGAGATTGGTGGAAATGAATTGTTGGCGGTTAGCACTACGAGTGCTCGGTCATTGTGCTATATGCACAGACCACCCTTGATTTGCTTGCTAAAGGCATGGATCAAGTTATAAGCGCTGCGATGCTACGTCTTTGTATGCATGACCCCTTGATTATTGTGCTATAGGCACAGATCATGTGTTAATGGTACTGCGGCGCTATCAGATCGGTGGATTTGTTGGAGGTATGTCGGTGGGGAGCATGCGTGCTCCGGAGGGATAAGAGAGGCATTATAAGGGTGGCCTGGAGGTACATGTTGGAACTGATATAAGGATGGAGATGAGTAAAGGTTGGAACTTGGTATAAGGTTGGATGAAGGATGTACTCTCTGTGGTTTACTCGCAGTGTTTGATTGTTGTTGAGTCTTATTGTTGACATTGTTTGTTATTATTGAGTCTTGTTATTATCTTGTCTTATGATCTTAGGATTTATGCTAGTATCTTTATGTTGTTTTATAGTGTTCTGCCTGCTGTGGGGTCTCGAGTCCCGATCTTGGTTTTAAAGTTAGAGTTTCTTAGTTCTATATATGTATTCCAGTCTCAAAATGATTTCCTATACTTATACTTATTGTACTCAACAGGTGGGAGTGAGTTACTCAGCATTATTCGCTGACGGTTGTTACACTATATGTTTTTCAGGTACAGATCAGTAGTTTCGGAGTGCGCTAGATGGATGCAAGGACTTAGCTTAGATAGTTTTAGTATTGGTAGATGGCCTGCGTGCCTTGACTTGTATTTTTGGATATTGAATTCGAATTATATTCTGTTTAGTTAGTTAGCCTGTGCATCTAAGTTCTTCAGCTTGGATGTGGCATAACACCCTAACTCTTATGCTCTGTTTGGGGAATTAATGATAGATTCACCTTTATTTCGTAAGTTTTAAATGTTTTAAAAATTAGGGGTGTTACACAGAGAGAATTAGAGAGTAAGTTATGCTGGTGAACGGTAGAAAAGCGGGAAAGAAAGATTAGTCTATAATGCCCTCAAAGTGGCAAGTGAAAGGACTATTATGCCCTCAGATTGGATGGCGAATTGCCCCTAAATAGACAGAGAACCATATGCGTAAAAAATTGAAGGGTAAAAAATTGAATAATTAATGACTGAATTAGTCAAAAAAATAAATTGAAAACCAAGACGATATTTTTGCTATAGTTAAAAAACCATTTTAATAATTAACTCTTCCAAACTCAATCAAATAATAAAATTAATATTTGTAAAATTTATTTTTCACCAACTAAACAATGTAATTAATCTTTTCTATAATTTCTTTTCCATATCATTTCAATTTCATTTTCATTTTCCCTAAAATATTTTCCATCAACCAAACGCAAACCGGCGGTAAATTCTTAATCCTTAATTTTCCCTTCCCAATTTACAATCGCAGACGCAGTTACAGAGAGACGAGAGAGTAGGCGACGACGCCCGACCCCCGACCCCCGACCCCCTTCGGAATTCCTCGACGACGCAGCGACGTCGGCCATAGGCGGCACTCCTGTTCCAGTAGTCCAGTCTTCAGACTCCATTACAGAGCTCCAAGTCGTAGGCCAGCAATAGCATAGCCATTGCCCATTAGCCAGCCAGGTAAATAAATTTATTTTAATACCTTTTAATTTATTTTATTTTGTTTAATTATTGATATTGAACCGTGTATAAAACTGTGTTTGTATAAATTTTTGCTTGTATATACTGTCAGTGTATAAAACCTTGTTAAAACAGTGTGTACTGCCACTCTGCCAGTGTATGTGTAATGTGTATCCATTAAAAGTTTAAATCTACTAAAAGGGACATTTTATGCTTTGATTGGTAGGTATTTTATGAAATATGACTGATTCTTCTCATCATCAGAGATATTGCTGGTTTTGCTGTTATATAATATACATAACCATACAATTCAGTGTTCATAACATAGTGCTCCTTAAGTATGTTTTTCTCCACCAACATCGATTTTTACTCATCAAAATGTGCAGAACTTAAAGATGTTTCTGAAGTATGCTGAAAAAGAAGTGAAATCTGTGTTGTGGTATTGGCATTGATGACTATTGTCTTGGAATAATTTTGCTTTGATTGTTTGGTGTGGGCACTAATACTTAGATTTTTTGTCTTCATAGGGAAGAAACTGTGATGCTTTGTCTACACAATGAAGCCACTGGCTCTAACAATCTTCTTTGCATTCTATCTCTCTATGCAATCTGTTTACTCAATTCAAATCATCTCTAAATCAAAGCTCCAAAAATGCGAGAAAGCCTCTGATTCTAACCAACAACTCAATTGCACTAACAAGATTGTCATCGACTTAGCCGTTCCAAGTGAATCCGTAAGGAATCTCTTCCGCTATATATGCACGCGTACATACTCATCTCCAGATGTAAGTTTTGAGTTTCTTCTGTTTTTGGTTACCGGGGCAGAGCGGAAATGAGGCTTCAATGGTGGCAGAGATAGTAGAAGTGGAAGAGGATGCGACGAACATGCGAACCCTTCGGTCTCCGCCAGTGATTACTGTCCAAAAATCAGCTGCCTATGCTTTGTATGAATTGACATACATAAGAGTATGTTAGGTTTTGCGTCTCTTGTGTTTGAAATTGTTAATCAGTCCTATTCTAAGTCTAACATTTTAAAAGAAAGTAAACTTTTCATCCAGGACGTTGCTTACAAACCAGAAGAGTTGTATGTTAAGACAAGAAAGTGTAAGCGTAATGCCGGTTCAGATGTTGTCCGGATATGTGAAAGGCAAGTTCTGTTTATTGATGGTATAAACATACTTCTTTGTGTGATGCCCCATCAAATAGTTCTGAAAACTACAAATTGTTTTCTTATTATTTTTTTTTTATCTAAAAGTTTTATTCTTTCCCTACTGTATATAATTTCTTGATCTACATAGGTTGAAAGACGAGAATGGGAATGTTATTGACCACACTCAGGTAGATGAAGATTTCTTACTATTGTTCATCTGCAAATGAAAAATGTCTAAAAACTTACCATTTTAAGTGTAATTGCTGCACTATGTTCCTTTTCTTTAGTGTTCTGCTGGAAAAAAAAAAAAGAAAAATAAAAGAACACAACTTCACAGAGCCCAACTAGTGTATCACATCACATATTAATATGCATCTATCTTTAGTTAACTTTAGTATTCCGTATTAACTATCATATATCTCATATCTGTAATGAAAATATTTCAATGTGACTGTCATATAAACAAGCATAAAGTTACTCTTTTACTTGAGATAGAAAACACTGTTCTGTAAAGACGATTATTGGCAATCATATTCCTAGTCTGAGTTCTTGCTGCTTGCACCATCTTTGGGGATTGTTACATAATTACATCATGTAGTAGTGCTGGTAGAAGGTTCTTTTACTAAATTCTGTATGAAAGTGTAGCGTCCTTGAATTCTCATACAAATTTATCTTGTTCTTCTTCAATACTGTCTTTACAGCCTATCTGTTGCCCTTGTGGTGGCCAGCGTAGGATTCCTTCTTCATGTGGAAACTTTTGTAAGTTTAGGATTTCAATTCTTCTAACATCATTGATCTTTGCAAACAGATTGCATCCTATGGTTGTACTTGTAAAACAGTTCATTGACTTGTTTTATATTTTTGGTGAATTAGTTGACAAGATGACAAAAGGGAAGGCAAACACTGCTCATTGTCTTCGGTTTCCAGGTGATTGGTAAGGCCTTTAGAATTGCATTTTCAGTAATCTTAGTCTTACATATTTTGTGTGCAGATGGCTGTATATAATAAATTAATAATACATATTTTGTATGCAAAAGGTCTACTTCAATCAGATGAGATTCTTTGTTTGCATTTAATGTTAATCACTTAATCATTGCCTTTTCTTTTTAGCATCCAGTTCTGCCTCCCAATATTGTTTTATATATGTGGTGCAGTAATTCATATATATAAGCAAATAAATGAAAGCCGAATGTTATGCATAATTTTCTTTTTACACTTAGGTTCCATGTGTTTGGCATTGGGCATCGCTCAGTTGGATTTAGTATTAGAATTGAAGTCAAGACGAGATCCCAAGTATCAGTATGTAATCTGAATCTTCTGAAAATCTTCACTGTACTTGATTTTATAGTTTTGCTTGAATTTCCTGGTATTTGTAATGTTTTTATTTTCATCCTTGGCAATTTTGAAGCTTCGGTTCTTAACATTTGTTTAAAGTATTAATAGTTATCAAAATAAGACAGCATGAGAAGTGAAGAAGAGGAAAGAGGATTGATCTTTGATGCCTTGAATACTTTGAATTGATCATCCTAGGATTATAGCCATCCCAACTTAAAATTGATGAAATTAATAATGTTTTCTAGCAATGGACTATGATCTAGGTTGTATTCATGTCTTTCATGACCTTATTCATTCTCCCCTCTTTTTCTTGAATCAGGAAGTGACTGTGGGTCCTGGTAATAGGACTGCTGCATCCAATGATAATTTTTTACGAGTAAATCTTGTTGGAGACTATGTTGGGTATACAGATATTCCATCTTTTGAGGATTACTACCTTGTTATCCCTAGACAGGTATTGCTTCTTCTCATTAATCTCACTTAGTAACTTTTGCAGCACCACTTTACCTGCAGATTTTGTCCAATGTTCTATGACCACAATTATGGATCTGTTATATTATAAAGTTTCTACATTTGGGGAGTCTCCTGTTCAATTCATCTTCTTTGTTGCTATTTATAATTGGAACATTTTTATTCTTTTCTCTTGTGGTTTTTGTATATATTTGCTGTTGATCTTGTTCTTGCTGCAAACTTCCCGTTGTTAAAGGGTGGTGCAGGTCAACCACAAAATCTAGGCAGCAATTTCTCCACGTGGATGCTGCTTGAACGAGTTAGGTTTACGCTAGATGGTCTTGAGTGTAACAAAATTGGTGTTGGTTATGATGCCTTCAATTCACAGCCTGATTTTTGCTCAGCACCATTTTGGAGTTGCCTGCATAATCAACTATGGAACTTTTGGGATGTAAGTAATTTTTTTTTGTCCAATGTTGTAATCTAAGATTGGGCCAAGGCCATTCGAACAAGCGGGCTTGGGATTGGACCCTCCCCCTGAAACGAAAGCTTGGACCAAACAGGGGTCAAACCACACTAAAAGATTGAATCCAATCAATTAGCTAGTCTAACCCATGGTCTTATAAACTCATATATTCTCTTATTTTTTTAATGTGAGACTCTTAACATCCAAGAATGTTGGGAAGCAACAACCCCTCCCCCATGTCTTTTTATCTTAGAGCAATCTATTGCATCTATCAGGCAGATCAGAACCGAATCGCCAGAAACCAGGTACCACTGTATTGTGTGCAAGGAAGGTTTGAGAGGATCAACCAACATCCAGTTATGATTCATAACATTTGATTTTATAGTTAAAATAATTTATTTCTATTGCATTTTAATAATTATGTGTGTTACAGAATGCTGGAATTCATGCATTTTCCATAGGAATCACTGAAGTTCTGAATACCAATCTCTTAATAGAACTGAGTGCAGATGATATAGAGTATGTCTATCAAAGGTTAGTTGCGTGTAAAGTAGAATTTTGTCATAAATTGCAGTTTACTTTGAACCACATTAGGGCTTCTCTTCTGTACGTTCTTTCTTCAGGAGCCCGGGAAAAATTGTGGACATTATTGTTCCGACTTTTGAAGCACTTACTCAATTAGGGACGGCAAAAATCACAACTAAAAATATTGGTGAAGTAGAAGCGTCCTACAGCCTGACGGTAAACAAGTAGTTTATCTTCTTCCAGTTAGAGATTTTGGTATTGCCTTTCATCAGACATCAATTTAAGCTTTAACACTACCAAAATGTATAGACCATACTTATATTGTGAATCTTTTGCAATTGAACTGTTTAATATTCTCTTTATTTTATTTTATTGCAGTTTGATTGCTCAGGTGGTGTCAGCCTAATGGAGGTTGCAGTTTTGTTTCATTATTTTAATGGAAGTTTTTATCCATCAGCAAACCACGAGTCGATGATCTACATGGAACAATAAAAGTATAATTTTACATATTTCATTGTTTTCAGGAACAATTTTACATAATGAAGCCAAATGAACTTGTTACTCGAGCATTCAAGTTGAACCCATCAAGTGATCAAGCTGCAAATTATTTCTGTTCTGGTACACGTACTATACATTAGTGAAGGAGTTTTGTTTATTAAATCATTGAGTTCTCGATGCTGATTACTCTTGTTCGCAGCTATACTTAAAGACTCTGATTTTGGTGAAGTTGATCGAGCAGAGTGTCAATTCACAACAACTGCTACTGTTTTTGATAACGGATCACAGATACCATTCCAACCCCCCAAGACAAGCATACATGGTTTCTTTGAAACAATCGAAGAATTGTGGAACAAGTTGTGGGAAGGTTTGGTGGATTTTCTCACAGGAGAAAGCTGCAGGTACGTGCCTTGTGTTCATGATAGTTTCCAAGGATTGACATTGCGCGAAGAGAAATTATTCGAATTAATGGATATGATTAGGCAAGTTTTAACTCTTCAATCCGATTCTTGCCTGGGCAGAAGGAACTGCTCTGGGATTTTTGATGTGGGCTGTCATGTGCAGTACATTTGTATGAATTGGATAGTTTTGGTTGCTCTATTCGCAGCAATCTTTCCAACTTGTACGTTGCTTATTCACTCTACTTGTTTTTCCCGGAAAAGAAGAGTTAATTTCAAGAATAGTCCCTCAAGGCCTCAACTATTAACATTTATCAATTTTTATTTTCGACTTTCTATAAAGTAGTCCTTTTACTATTGATCTTTACCAATTTTCATCCTCGACTTTTAATTTGACATTAAATGGTCCTTTGACTATAGGTTTTGTTCCAGATTTGGTCCTTCGGTTAAATATTAATTTAGTAACCCTTGAATTTACAGGTAAGGATGTAACAAATTTTGAGGTGATTATATTATTTGTTTCATCACCTTTAAATATGCAAATATGAAGAGGCAATTCTGGTAGCTAATCTTTACATTATTACCCTAAAATTTTTTGTTCTCTAAATGGATATTTTAAGGACCAAATCTGGAACGAAATCAATAGTCAAGTGTCCATTTATGGTCAAGTTGAAAGGCGATGAAAAAATTGGTAAATGTCAATAGCCAAGGGATCATTTAATTGAAAGTCGAGGATAAAAATTAGTAATTATCAGTAGTCAAGAGACTATTCTTGGAATTACGAGTTAATGTCATATGGGGTTCTCCGAGAATAGTGGTTTGCCAAGTTCTAAACTTTCAAGTTGACCACTAGTGGTCCTTCAACTTTCAAGTTAACTACCCGTAGTTCTTCAACTTTCAAGTTAACTACCCGTAGTTCTTCAACTTTCAAATTTTAACTTGTTATGTTTTTTCAACTTTCAAATTTTAACCAGTCGTGACCCTTTTGAAAGGATCTCAGTTGATTAAAATTTGAAAGTTGAAGAGCCACGGGTTAAACTATACTTGGAGGACTTCAGATATAATTAACTCTGGAATTAACTATATCTATACATTCTGAATCCAATTTGCATTTTCTGAAATGCAGTGGTTGTGCTTGTTTGGCTTCTGCATCAGAAAGGGATATTTGATCCTATATATGACTGGTGGGAAGATCACTTTTCAGTCCCTAAAGGGAGCAGGAGTTCATTGATGCACCATTCCAATCCTCATCAGCTAAAACTTCACTTAAAGAGACACCACCATAAGCACCATGAAACAAGACATCATCATCATCATCATCATAAGCACCAAAGGAGAACATCTACTCACCATCCATCTGGCGAAGCTGATTACCGCTATTACCTTCATCACGTTCACAAAGGCAGCCGCCACCGCAGAGCCAAAGGTGGTTCATCAGGGATCAAGAAGCAAGTTCACCCAAGACAACACCACAACAAAGGTGCTGTTGCTAGCTCATCATACACATTCATCTCTCAGGTATGATGAGAGGAGGAAAAATTTGGATGAATTCTTAGGAAAATTTATAGAGAAATTAATATTCATAGTTTATAGTTTATGTACATATGATCTAACGTTTGTGTGATTATTTGGAGTTGTTAAGTTTATAAATAATCACATCTAATGTTTAGATGATAGATAAGTTATTAATTGTGAGGTAATTACTTTATCACGATTATGCTTGTTGAAACATAGTAGTAGTGGAATGAAGTTTATAACATTTGGTGTACATTAGATATAGGGAAAATGACATTTTTTCTTCTTAAATTATATGCTCTATTTTTTTTTCCTTGAATTATTCATATATTCCCTCAATTATTTTCCCCCTTTTTCTTCCCTCCTCTCTTACATGGCTCCTAAAAATTTGTGAAAAAATTATGCACCTGCTTTCAAAAAAAAAAAAAAAAAACTTCACTATGCACCTAGTACTCTAGTAGAAGATACTAGACACTCACACCTAAAGCAAACTGCAATTACGCAGCACATTGAGTTGGATCTTCTCACATATGATGAAGCAATGAAATCTAAGGATACAAACTTTTGGAAAGAAGTGACAGAAGAGGAAATGACATCTATCGTGAGTAATAATACTTAAACTTCGTAGATCTTCAACCAGGTTCCAAAACAATCCGCTGTAAATTGATCTTCAAAAAGAAATTAAAGTAGACAGAACCATTGATAGTTCAAAGTAAGGTTGTTAGCTAGGGCTTTACACAAAAAGAATGCATTAACTATTTTGACAAGGAAAATACTACACGCATTCCTATTTCTTATTCTCAATTTTTACTCTCTTTCACAAATTCTTGATGTAGATACATTCCCTGAGACCCACATGATGAAAATAATCAATCTTTGTTTATTATGTCATGGAGTAAAGTGAGGTAGTAGAATTTGGACGTATATATAATAGAACTCTTTCGACAATTATGCACCAGTTGCCAGGACAACTACTTGATTTGACTTCTATATACAAATTTGAAATCCATCATGTTAAAACAGCTTTCTTAAATGGTGATCCATCATTCATATATATATATATATATATATATATATATATATATATATATATATATATATATATATATATTATAGGGGCACATTTTAATTAATGCAACCAGGAGAGAATTAAGAATCACTTACAGCCGTCCACGTGTCCAGATTAACGAATCAGATGTAGTTTTAAAAAAACGACGCGGTGACATTTTTGTAAATAACTCGAACTTTGGTGCAAGTAATTGTGTTATAAATGCAAGTAATTTGTGCACCTTTACAAGTAGAAGGTGTAAGTAAAATCACTTATAAGTGCACATATTTTCACTTACAAGTGCAAGTAATTTACCTTGTTAACATTTGTGCACCTAGGTACAATTAATTATAACGTTATGTGCAACAAGTTATAACGTTAAGTGCACTTAATATTGATGTTCAGTGTACATTTTACTATTGTTCATCTGCAAATGAAACATGTCTAAAAACTTACCATTTTAAGTGTAATTGCTGCACTATGTTCCTTTTCTTTAGTGTTCTGCTGGAAAAAAATAAAAAAGAAAATAAAAGAACACAACTTCACAGAGCCCAACTAGTGTATCACATCACATATTAATATGCATCTATCTTTAGTTAACTTTAGTATTCCGTATTAACTATCATATATCTCATATCTGTAATGAAAATATTTCAATGTGATTGGTACATAAACATGCATAAAGTTACATTGAGATAGAAAACACTATTCTGTAAATTAAAGACGATTATTGGCAATCATATTCCTAGTCTGAGCTCTTGCTGCTTGCACCATCTTTGGGGATTGTTACATAATTACATCATCTAGTAGTGCTGGTAGAAGGCTCTTTTACTAAATTCTGTATCAAAGTGTAGCTTCCTTGAATTCTCATACAAATTTATCTTGTTCTTCTTCAATACTGTCTTTACAGCCTATCTATTGCCCTTGTGGTGGCCAGCGTAGGATTCCTTCTTCATGTGGAAACTTTTGTAAGTTTAGGATTTCAATTCTTTAACATCATTGATCTTTGCAAACAGATTGAATTGCATCCTATGCTTGTACTTGTACAACAGTTCATTGACTTGTTTTATATTTTTGGTGAAGTAGTTGACAAGATGACAAAAGGGAAGGCAAACACTGCTCATTGTCTTCGGTTTCCAGGTGATTGGTAAGGCCTTTAGAATTGCATTTTCAGTAATCTTAGTCTTACATATTTTGTGTGCATATGGCCGGCTGTATATAATAAATTAATAATACATATTTCTAGTGGAATGCTTCTTTCTCAGCAGCGGTACATGAAGGATATTCTTAAGCGCGCTGTTATGGTTGACTGTAAGCCTATTTCTACTCCGGTTTCCCTTGCCAGGTCTGATGATTCTACTCCGGTTCCATATGCTTAACCTACTCAGTATTGCTGTTTGGCTAGTGCTCTTCAGTATCTTACGGTAACTCGTCCTGACTTATCTTTTGCTGTTAATAAGTTATGTCAACATATGCATGCGCCAACCACGGCTGATTGGAGTATGTTGAAGCGTGTTTTGCGTTATGTGAAAGACACTCTTGGTTTTGGTTTGCATATTAAGAAGTCTATGTCTGCTGATATTCATGCTTTTTCGAATTCAGATTAGGCTGGCAATCTGCATGACCGCAAGTTTACTAGCGGTTTTGCGGTGCACCTGGGTAATAATTTGATATTGTGGACGTGTCGGAAGCAACGTACAGGGGCTTGGTTTTCTACTGAGGCTGATTACAAGGCATTGGTTGATGTGTCTGCAGAGGTGACTTCGCTGGTTTCGCTGTTGAGGGAAATTGGTTTGCCTCCAACGTCTACGTTCAAGTTGTGGTGTGATAACTTGGGTGCCACTTATTTGTGTGACAATCCTGTGTTTCATGCGAGGACGAAGCATGTGGAGATAGACTTTTGTTCGTGACAAGGTGTCCAAGAAGGAGCTGCATGTTTATTTTATCTCCACTAAGGATTAGTTGGCTAATATATGTTAAATGATCCTTTATGCGCTATAACTTAAATGCGGAAGCACAATTAACAATGATCGCATGTAAATCAAATCAATCAACTAAACAATGTTCATGATAATGGACTTTTAATTAAATAGGAAAGATATGACTTACTTGGTTCCATTGAAGATGTAATCTCTAAATCGAATGAATCAAGAATATAATGCTTCACCTCTCTGATCCGTATACCTTATTCACCTCCTGATGATACGGAGACTAGAAAACTTAGAGATTTGAAACCGTTTTGGATCCCTAGAGTTTTCCTGGGTATTTATAGATGTGATGAGAAACCCTCTTTCAAGAGGAATGGGGAACCTCCTTTAGGAATAGAAATCCCTTTAGGAATGTGACCTCCTTTAGGAATAGAAATCCCTTTAGGATTGTGAAACCCATAACCTTATCCATTATACATCTTTTAACTCTTATAAACTTAAATTTTAACAGAATGAGAGGGAGGGAATTTCACCCAGTAATTCCGCATTTACACATCACTAATCATCAACGTGAGTACCTTATGGAATTACAACCTTTATTATATAAATCATTGTTAGGAAATAATTATTTCTAACAATATATTCACCAAGGCGCTGCCTTTTGTGCGGTTTGGTTTCCTAAGGGGCAAGCTCAATGTTGCTAACAACCCTGTGCTTGAGGGGGGACTGTTAGGACTATTATATTTGTACTCTACTAAAACTGGGGGGACTGTTAGGACTATTATATTTGTACTCTACTAAAATTCTAGTTCTGCGTTTTCTATATTATTCTTGTAACAGTCTTTGTTAATGACAACCTCAGATATTTTAAGCCTCATCGTTAATAAATAGTGAAGGACCGTTATTTGATCCCTTGTATCTCTGTTTAGTGAATATAATTGTTAATGACAACCTCAGATATTTTAAGCCTCATTGTTAATAAATAGTGAAGGACCGTTATTTGATCCCTTGTATCTCTGTTTAGTGAATATAATTGTCTAATTTTGGGAACTATATTATTCTTGTAACAGTCTTTGTTAATGACAACGTCAGATATTCTAAGCTTCATCGTTAATAAATAGTGAAGGACCTTTATTTGATCCCTTGTCTAATTTTGGAAACAGCTTAACCATAGGTACACTGTTTTCTTTTTAGTACTACTCACTTTGTTACAATGTAGTATCTGTTCATATAATCATATCTACTGTCTCAACTTGTCCCACTAGAGCTCGAACCCATGACCTCCCATTTGGGAGATTTCATTCCACTAGGCCACAAGGCCATTTAAAAATTAAAATATATGTTTTTAGAGGCAACCCCAACCAAATTCGACTTCTAGTGGGAGCGGCCTATTGGCCTTCTTTGTTTGGTCCTTTGCGGGTTATGGCCGCAATTCGGTTCTTGGTTTGAGCACGTCAGCTATGGGCAATCCAGGCTGGTTTATCTTATTGTGATCCTTTATTGACTAGAATCACAAGGCGGGGTCTAATCATCGCACACCCTCGGGTAGTCGGATAATTGTTGTGGGTTTCTAGTCAAAAAACATAATCAAGTAGCTATAATCTCTTGCCTACTTCATGGTTAAATGCATGGCAGGGGCACAGACTCAGGAAAAAAAGCATCAAATTTCAGATTATCTGAACATGCAACTATTAGATTCACATGGATAGTTCAAATGTTCTAACATGTCAGATTGACATTCCACGGTCGAAATTTCAAAATGTGTTTAAGAAGCAGTCCATTATAATTTGGGAGAAGTGTAATCCATGTATGTATGCTTCCCCCCATTCTTGAACCATCAGGGAAGCCAATTCCTTCCCAAACTCTCCTTTCTCTTCCAGACAACACAAATGGCAGACTCGACTGCTCTACTAAATGCCAAGATCGAAAGCTTAAACTACAAGCTTCTCCCAAAAAGGTTGAAATGTTGAATCCCCAACTCTAAGGGTCCCCACATTCCAGTCCGACAGAGCATTTCGAAGTATATAAAACACGATGACTGAGCAGACATGGCCAAATGCCGGTGCGCACAAGCAGTGGCAGAGCCAGAAAGCTGGGGTTGGGGGGGCTAAATTTATAGAAGAAATTTATTATCTTAGTCGATATTAGTACCAACCACACAATATTATTATATATATACCATATATGATTGTGCCAATTATTATTGATAATTATTTTTAATTATACTATGTACAATAATATATGAAATATATAATTATATGAGTACGATCGTTAAGATTGTCAAACATTACTTTTGAATTTTTTTTACATAACACAAAAATTATACAATAGTAAAAAAATAGGAAAAACTACACTTTTAACCACTAAGTTATAGGGTAATTGAAAAATTCATAATTATTAGTCATGCTTACTTTTCGTCCCTAAAATATACTTCATAATTGATGTTGCAAATTTCGTCCCTTTACTAACAAAACATTAAGAACGAAGTATAGCTTAGAAAGGAAGAGTGACCACAACATGTCATTTAAAGGACGAAATTTGCAACGTTAATTATAGTTTAGAGACGAAAAGTGAACACGAACAACAATTATGGACGAATTCTACAATTATCTCATAACTTAGGGACAAAAAGTGTAACTTTCGAGTTCATTTAATATATACATAATAACCCAATAGGGTAGCTCAAGTGGCAAATGAGCTCTCTTTGTGGGGGAGAATTCTGGGATAACCTGGGTTCGATTCCCACAAGTGACGATTCCCTTTGGGCCAGTTTCTGTGCCTCCCGAAGCGGACCGGGTGGACTTGGACCGTTAAACGGACAGAGAAAGATTCGGACCACAATGTGTGGCTATCACCAAAAAAAATATATACATAATAGATTATTTTTTTAAAAAAAAATTAGGAGGGGGGCCAAAAGTATAATTTATCCATATTATAATAATATATACCTATATATTTATTAAAATGGAGGTGGGGTGGGGTGGGGGGTCAGGGCCCCCTTGGGGTAGGGGTGGCTCCGCCCCTGCGCACAAGGCGATCTGTCAACTTTGAGCATAATTTCCACCAAGCCATTTTTTAGATTTTTGTGATCTCGTTCTTGTAAATAAATAAGACACTACAAAAAAGTATAAGTGCAATTTTTAAAACCAATCATAAAAATCGTACTAACCTACTATCTCAAAAGTCCAAACAAACAGAAAAATAAAATTAAAAAAAAAAAACATCTTAAAACTACTTAGTAGTGTTAAAAAATAAATATTGAGTCCTCTGAAAATTGAGGCATGCCATGTTCCCACACAATAGTTATTGCGTGGACCGTGGTCCAAACAGCTGTTGGACCACGGTAAAAAAACGACATCGTTTTGCTTAATTTTATTTTTTCACGCGCTCACCTTCAACATACAGTTTTTATATTATTTTAAAACATAATGTACATTGTTGTTCCCACACACAAGTTAGAACCATGGTCTTTTCTTACAAATAATGTCTACTGAACCATTGAGCTAAACCCGTACGAACAAATCGAAAATATAAAATACAAGGTCCCACCAAGATTTGAACATGGGTTATTGGATTCAAAGTCCAATGTCCTAACCACTAGACCATGAGACCTCTTACTTATAATACAAGCTGCTGATATCAACTAACGAGAATGACGAGAACCATGGTCCTTTTTTTTTTTTTTTTTTTTTTTTTTTTCAAATAATGTCTGGACAATCAAATCAAAACTAGATATGTTCTAACCACTAGACTACAAGCTGCTGATATCAACTGACGAGAATGACAAGAACCATGGTTTTTTTTTTTCTTTTCAAATAATATCTACTAAACCATTGAGCTAAATCCGTACGGACAAATCGAAACTATAAAATGGCAGGTCCCACCAAGATTTAAACTCGAGTTACTGGATTCAGAGTCCAATGTCCTAACCACTAGACCATGAGACCTCTTATTTAAATTACAAGCTACTGATATCAACTGACGAGAATGACAAGAACTATGGTCTTTTTTTCCAAATAATATAATGTCTATTGGACCATTGAGCTGCTAAACTCGTACTGACAAATCAGATTCAGAGTCCAATGTCCTAACCACTAGACCTCTTGCTTAGACTACAAGCTACAAATGTCCTAACCACTCGACCATGGGACCTCTTGCTTAGACTGAACCATTGAGCTAAACCTGTACTGACAAATCGAAACAATAAAATAATACAAGTAAACCAAGATTTGAACTCAAGTTATTAGATTCAAAGTCCAATGTCCTAACCATTAAACCATGAGACCTCTTACTTAAACTACAAGCTGCTGATATCAACTGACGAGAATGTGGAGACAACGAAAGAGGAAAATACTTCATTCTTAATTATTATCCTTTTAGTTATAGTAAAATAACTAGTAATTCACTCGCGCGTAGCACGGAAAAAAAATTGTGTTATTATAAATATAAATAAAAAATACAAAAAATAAAAATATTTTAAATTATTTAATATAATAATATTTTTGAGCTTCCATTGGTCAAGTATTTATTGTTTTTATAGAATACAAAATTACAATTAAAATTAAAATTAAAATTTTGTACGGTTAATATAATCTCTAATTATGTGCATATTCAAATAAACTTATAGAGAGAATTTACATAATTACATTGATTTATTCTTAATTGTATTTCATCTATATTATAATTTTCACAATACGAATAATAACTGAGATAATTACATTTAGAAAGCAAATTTCAAATTTTGTATGAGTAAATTTAAAATTTAATTGAACACATTTTTTATATGATTATATAATATATTTTTTATGCACATGTCATTCCATAAACTCAAATGTCATTCTATAATCCCAAGACCACTTGTTTTGTGGAGATAATTCAAATGGATTTTTTTTTTCTTTTAAAAGTTCTAAGTTTAGAAATCCAAAAAAAATATTTAAAGACCCATATGATATATACATTTATATATTTAAATTTTTATTTATGGCTCAAATGATTTTTTTTTTTTTTTAAATTCTGAAGTCCAATAATTGACCCACGGCCCGCAACATTTGTTTTCTTCATCCATTCTCGCTTGCCCTTTCTTTGAAGCATTTGAGAAGATAGAAAAGTACACTCCACAATCTCTACCTGTAGAAGGGGGTTCCTTAATGTTTGGCTCCATTTTTCTACTACTTTCCATGATTCTTCTCTTTTGTTTACTCTTTTTTTTTTTTGGTAGGTGTGATTGTTAGAGCCTCCTCTACATTCTACTGTCTTTTGTCTCCTCCGCCGCCATGTCCATGAAAATACACAAATGGTAGGACAAATTGCTGCAGTTTACGCTCATATGGATTTGATCTGGGGTGTTTTATAGGAGAAAAATTATATGTAGAGGTTGCATTAATTGCACTGTTTCGGATATCGAATAGGCTTTCATCAAAAATTTAATTAATATTGTAATCGCAAGAAGCACCATAAATAACAAAATCATATCAAATATACTTTCATTGTAAAGCCAAAAATTTAATTAATATTGCATCGTTTCATATTTTAAATAGCTATTTTATTTTTCAAATGTTTTTTTTTAATAGTAAAAGATGTTGTGACATTAATTGTAACATTAATTACTTCCCAAACCATATAGCTTTATTATAGTTAAGATATGTTTATTATCCTCTTAGTTATAGTAAATAAGTCATGCTTATTTTGTAGCTTCAAAATAATAACTCAATCTCCCGTTCTCCACTACCCGATCACATAGAGAGGTGCCAAACATTCTAAATGCTATGTCGGGGTGTGAGAGCTCTTGAGATTAGAGATTCAAACTTTTGGGAGAAAGACTCATACTATTTATACTATAATATCAATTATTAATAATGATTTGTCACTTGCAGTGATAGAGACCCGGTTTTGGAAATGTATAATTCGAACAGCTCAAGAAGAGTCTCAAGCCCGGAGCTTACCTCCGGGCCTAGAATGATGGGCCTTGACTTAGTCTCACAGCCCACCACATGGGCTTGGATTTAGTCCCGTGACCCTCCACGAATTTAGCCGTACTTGGTTGGAATTTCCTTTGCATAAATTGTAACACCCCTAAATTTTGATATGTTTAAAACCTATAAAATAAAGGCGAATCTAATATTTTAATCCCAAACAGAGCATTAACGAAACATAATAGTCGGGGTGCTATGCCACATCTGAGCTGGAGAACCCAGATGCACAGGCTAAACTATCTTACAAAGCATAAACCATCATGAATATCCAAATGTAAATCAAGGCACGCAGGCCGGCTCATCAAGGCTAGAACTAGCTAAACTAAGTCCACGAATCCGACTAGCGCGCTCCGAAGTTACTCAATTGGTCCTGAAAAACATTCGGTGTAACAACCGTCAGCGAATAATGCTGGTAACCCACTCCAACGCGTTAAGTACAATATAGGTAGATATAAGAAATCATTTTGAAACTGGAATACATATATACTTACGAGACACTAATTTAAATCTAAGATCAAGACTCAAGATACGTCAACAGACTCAACAGTATAAAATAATCATAAAGACTAGCATGCGTCCTAAGAATACGATACAAGACGTAACAGACAGATAGACACATAAATAACAAATAGAGACAACAATGACATTCAAGACAATCAGTTAGCAAGTAATCATCAAAGCACACAATCCATCTTCCAACCTTATACTAAGTTCCAACCTTGTAGCTCCCCTCCGTCCTTATATTAGTTCCAACCTATACCTCCAAGCCACCCTTATATCGCCTCCCTTATTCCTCCGGGCAACTACATGCCCTCACCGATAAACCACCTTTCAACCACCAACATATCTAGATAGTGCCGCAGTGCCATTCGCATGATCCGCACCTCTAGTGCCAATATCAAGGGGTCAGCGCGTATAACCCTGACATGACACCGCAGCACTTATAACCTGACCCATGCTCAACGGCAAGCAGGTCAAAGGTGGGTTTGTGCCTTTAGCACAGTAACCGCTAGGCCTGTATCTTTAGTACAATGACCAGGCACAAGTGGTGCCAACCGCCAACAATTCATTTCCACCAATCACAATCTCATCATCATCATCAGTCACACCGGTCATTGCGCAATGACCACGATACTCATCACCACTCAATCAAGCAACACATAATCAATCAATAACAGTCAAGACATAACAACAATGACACGTACTACACATAAATTCCTAGAACGGTACTCAAAACATCAAACGAGACTCATATACGACAAACGGGGTACAACGGGACACGGGGAAACAACAAACTGGGAAAAACATCACGAACCAAGGCAAGTTTCCAGCGGGTGGGTGGCGGGTGGTCGGCGACTCACTGTTCCAGCGGGTGCGGGCAGGAACCCATTCCCCCACATACCCCTTACTGATACACAGGCTACTTTTCGGTCCCCGGATCACTTGTGGAACCTGAAACCATGTCCAGACACATTCAAACACATAACGACAACACCACGGATTCAATTAACGGAATTAAACCAAGAATCATACCAAATACGTTCTAACACGATCCTAAACATGCCAAGACCCAACATTAATCATATAATGGTTCAGGAGCATCCGGAACCACAAGAATATCAAGAAATCTATATGCAAAGTCCTAAACACCAGTCCTAGACTAGACTCAACACCCGATCATATATGCACAATCCCACCCAAATATACCAAGAACGTCATAATACGAAATTTACGATATAAACCCTAGGGCTCTAGACATAATTAAAATACGAGATCATACATATAGTCAATCACAATATCAAGAACATCAAGATTATCAAATAAGCACAATATAAATCCTAAGCATAGGCTCTATCAAGACTCAATCAAAGAATTACACATACGATTATCAAAGGAACTAATAAATAAGATATAGCAAGGAAAATAGGTTTTGTTGAGACATGGGCCTCTTAGCCTTAATTAATCCCCCCTTGGCTATTAAGGTTCTTCTCTAAGATTTCCATCTGATTGATCTCCCTAGGCTTGGTGGTGGGGAATCTCTTGGAAATAATTTCGTGTAATACAAATATGGGTGGTGAGGGTTCTAATTGCTTTCTAATCCCCTATTTATAGAGTTAGGAATCCTAATCAGAGTCTGAATAGTAAAAGCTTACTTTTTATTCCTAACAGGTATATAGGTCCAGGATTCCTAATCAGAATCTGAGTAGTAAAGACCCACTTTCTTTATTCCTAAAAGACTTAAAGTTCTTATTAAGGGTCCACGGTCCTTCGTGGACCACATTACTTAATTAAGGGATCCTGATCAGATTAAATCCTTTTTAACTATTCTTTAATGGAATTAATTAAATAATTAATCTGGAATTAAAGGGTGTAACACGGGGTGTTACTTAAATAGCCTAATAATTGTCTTGTTAAGGGCATGTTCTATTTTGTGTCCTAAACACTTTCTTGTCTTGTTATTACACGTTTCATGCCTCTGTAATAGCTTTACATAGTCAATTAATACAATATCAGTCCCCGTGACTATATTCGTACCCCTATTATCGTTTTAATCCCATACTTGTTACATTCATTTATTCATTCGGGTTAATTAATCCGGACCCCCTGTTTAATTAATTCCATCATTGGTGCTCTTGTTGAGAGCTGCTGTACCAGCTCAAACGTGTTCTTTATTATCTGGTTTATCAAGACTATCACGATCGACTACCATGGCAAGATCAAGATCCAACTCTCACCACACAAACGGTTCTTGTGGCACCCAAATCGCCCCAACCGAGAACGGCCCCAACAGACCCCTAGTCGCTAATCGACCGTCTCCATCAGGTCGGGAGGAAACCTAAGGGATCACCTCACCAACCACGCATTGAGAGCTCGATGTGCAAACTCAAGCGTGCTTCTTAACATCTCCAAGGAAATTAACTGTCACATTCACGAATGTCAATGTTGAGGTCCTGTCTCGTAGATTCAAATTCGCTTGGACCAGAAAATTTTCTCAAGGCAAGTCATCCATGGCAATTTCACACAAAAACCTTGGATGGTAATGGTTTTGGAGGGGCATTTACATTAGGCTGACATGCTTAATCATAAGCAATATATATATATATATATATATATATATATATATATATATATATATATATATATATATATATATATATATATATGGATGCACTCAGGTGCGAATAAGTCCCCAGGAAGGAATATGCGAACGAATTATCGCGCGACACGTGTCCAGATCTAATAGCTTAAAAAAACGCGGTGACATTTTCGTAAATAATTGTACATCGAAGTGCAAGTAAAATAACTTACAATTGCACCTACTTTCACCTATAAGTGCATGTAATTTTGTCTTGTTAGCACTCACTTCCCGCAAACATTCATGCACTTAGGTGTGCTTATAAATATAGGTGCAACTATTTATAAGTATAGGTGCAACTACTTATAACTATAGGTGCACCTACTTTCACTTATAAGTGCATGCAATTTTGCCTTGTTAACATTCATTGATCTGAGTTCAGCGGGTAGTAATACCCCTGAAAACCACCCGCAAACATTCGTGCACCTAGGTGCAACTACTTATAACTGTGTGCAACTACTTAGAACTATAGGTGCAACTACTTATAACTATAGGTGCACTTAGTATTGATACTCAGTGTAAATTTTTACTTGCACCTATAATACATTTTACATGCACTTGTAATACATTTACTTGCACTTCGATGTTCAATTATTTACGAAAATATCACCGCGCTTTTTTAAAAAAATCAGTGTTTCTCATCCATTAGATCTGGACACGTGAACGGACAGAATCTATTCCTATTTCGCTCATGGGTGAAGCATTCGCACCTGAGTGCGATTATATATATATATATATATATATATATATATATATATATATATATATACATATCTTCATTTGTGAACCTCTGTTATAATGTGAACTTGTGTACTCATCTTGGCCATTTATTTAGTTGTGCACCATTGTGGGAACTGTAATGCATTTCAGCTGCTGGTAGTTCACTTGAGGTATCTAGAATTTGGTTCCCTATAATGATGAACTGCTAAGGTTGTGTTGGGGGTAGCAGAGAGTGTAATTTCATTTAATTAGATCGTAATTTTGATAGTCTTAACTATGCTCCGAATTGCTTTTTGGTGTTTTTATCAGTTTGTTTATTTGGTGTGCATTCTTACATCAAATCTTATTGTTTCCTTTATTATTTTAGTTGTTTGTTAGTTGTGCAGCACTGTGGGGATTGTAATGCAAGCCAGCTGTAGGTAGTGCATCTCAGGTGTCTATAAGTGGACTGCTATATGGTGTTTAATATAAGTTTGGTTGCATGTTTTCTTTTTTCTTTTTCTTTTGTGGAAATGTTTTCTTTGTAGCGGTGTTTAGTTGTGTTTCCTTTTTGTTACACTCGCACTTATTAGTTTCCTTTTTCATTATATGACCTAGCGCGGGAAATACAACGCGTAGTGTCTATTAGCGACGAGGGGAGCGAATCGGTTGATGATTTTCAAACGACACCTTGTGGGGATAGGTGTTGTCCCTCGGGGTGTTGCACTGGTGGTAGAGGTGGGTTCGTTCCCCAACATCAAGGTGCGTGGGATGTCGAAGGAACTTGTACACCTGGTCAGGGCATTCACGCCACGCCAACGTTAGAATGTGAGGGATATTGGCTTGGGGGGTTTTCTTGACTTGCAGATTACAGATATTCCATTGCGACTGGGGCACTGGTTGGTGTCAAACTTTCACCCTGGGAAATGTCGGTGCACCTACGCAATGGGAACAAGTTCAAAATTACTAAGGATGATGTTGTAGTTGTTCTGGGTCTACCTGCGAAATGTACCAATAAAGTTCATGGTTATTTTACCACAATAAAACTCTTACAGCACGTTTGGTTCACTGAATGAATTTGGAGGGAATAGAAATGTTATTCCATAGTGAATGGAATAGGTAAGGAATAGAACATGAATTGTATTCTATTGTTTTGTGTAGGAATAGAGTTTGAAATTGTATTATAACGTTTTGTTGGTTCGCGAAATAGGCCTGCAATGGAATAACATTCTCAGTAATAGACATATTCCTTTGTTTGGTAAAACTTTCTATTCCCAGAAACACTGTTCCTGTGAATGATCTATTCTCCTTGCAAGGGGAATAGAGATTCCTGGCTCCCCTTAGGTATTAGGCTATATATTTTATTCTCTATTTTACCCTTGCTTAAACTAAAAATTTTTAGGCTATCTTTCTCTCTATCTTCTCCTCTCTTCCACCATTTGCATCTATAACATCATCTGCTATTTATACCACTCCATAGTCGAATCTGAATTAGATTACAAACAAGAATCATCGAAATAATGAGGATCAACTCATCAACTCAAGCTTACATATGTTAGTAGTGTTACATTATTAGTATAATTATATGTAACATTATATTTAGAGTTGATTTAGTCTTGTAACCCACAGCTATTATGTGGGGTTAGTTAGATAGTCTTCTATCTCTTTTATCTCTGTGTAACTGTCAGAGTTTGAATCTACGTAAAACATTCATTCATCTGGTATCAGCTAGCCAGGTAGACTTTTCTCTCTCCTCTCCCCTCACGATGTCGACGAACTCCAGTGAAAGGACAGTCACGGCCGCTACCCGCTCCTCTCCGACTACCCCAAACACATTATCTACGGCACATCACTTTGTGTCAATGAAATTTACCACTAAAAACTATTTATTTTGGCGTACCCAACTGGTCCCCTTTCTCCGAGGGCAAGGCTTGCTTGGCTACGTTACGGGTGACACGCCATGTCCGCCGGCGACCGTGACTACACCTGCGACGAGTGAAGCAGGCTCGGGAGGCACCACCACCACCACTTCGCCGAATCCGGCGCACGCATTGTGGGAACAGCAGGATCAATCGATCATGTCCTTACTCATATCTTCCATGGCCGATGAGGTTTTATACCTCGCCGTGGGGCGCAGTACCTCGCATGAGGTGTGGTCGTCCATCACCGCTGCACTAGGATCATCCACCCGGGCGAGATGCCTGAACCTTCTTGCGCAATTCCAGTCCTTGCGCCAAGGAGATAGCTCACCTGGGGAATATCTAGGCCGCGCGCAATTACTCGTGGAGGATCTGGCTCTCGTTGGCCGACCTGTGTCCTTGGATGACAGAATTTATATGTCTTCCGAGGACTCAGGCCGGAGTTCAGGTCCATGGCATCGTCGCTCGCTGCTTCGGGGACCCCGGTCTCCATTCCGCAGCTCTCCGATTTTCTTCAGGCCCAAGAATTCATCTGGGCGGATGAATTCTCACAGTCCGGCGTTCCGGCAGGTGGGTCGCACACGACGTTGGTCGCCGGCCGTGGGCGCAATCACCACAATGGTGGTCCTCGACATGGGGGTTCCGGTCAAGGACGAGGTCGCGGTGGTGGCCGCGGCGGCAACGACAGAGGACGCGGTGGTGTTCCCCGCTGTCAGATATGTTGTTCCCAAGGACATACTGCCGTGTATTGTTACCAGCGCTACACTGGACAGCCACGATACCGCAGGTTCACGCTGCTGTTTCCGCCGATGAAGCTTCGCAGACAGCATCGCCCGACGCGTGGTTCCCGGATACAGGGGCTTCGCCGCACGCCACACCCGACGCATCGATGATGGCTCATTCCGAGCCTTACTCCGGCGGGGATGTGTTGCGTGTTGGCAACGGTTCAGGTTTGGGTATTTCTAATATTGGCCATGCATCGTTACATTCCGCGTCTAAATCGTTAAAGTTACATAATATCCTTCATGTGCCTGACTTGTCATTACCGTTATTATCTGTTAATCGGTTTACCATTGACAATAACGTGTTTTTTGAGTTTCACCGTGATCATTTTTCTGTGAAGGACTGTCAAACCAAGGCGGTGCTCCTTAGGGGTCCTACCACGGGAGGCTTATACAGATTGTCATTGTCTCGGTCACCAGTTGCATTAATAACCGCTCGTGCCACGTCTGATGTTTGGCACCGTAGGCTTGGACATCCACATGAGCGGGCTCAAATTCGTATCTTACAAAAGTGTCCGGTCACTCCCACAAAGTCGAGTATGCCGCGGTTGTGTACATCGTGTCAACTCGGGAAATCATCTCGATTCCCGTTAGATAGGGTTATTTCCCGTAGTAATAATGTACTTGACATAATATACACTGATATCTGGAGACCGGCACCCGTTGTTTCTGCCGGGGGTTTTCGTTATTTTGTTTTATTTGTAGACGATCACTCTCGTTTTTGCTGGTTTTACCCTATGCGGTTAAAATCAGACATTTATAAGATTTTTGAGTCTTTCCGTGTCATGGTAGAACGCCAATTCTCGCGTTCTATCAAGTCTATTCAGTCTGACCTGGGGGGCGAATACCGCCGGTTACATACAATTTTTCAATCTCTAGGTATCGTGCATAGGCAGTCTTGCGCCTATACACATGAGCAGAACGGACGAGTAGAGGGTCGGAACAGACACATTGTCGAAACCGGGCTAGCTCTACTTGCAGAAAGCTCAGTTACCCTTAAAATATTGGGATTGCGCTTTTGAAACTGCTTCCTACCTTATAAATTGTCTACCGTCGTCTGCACTAAAACACGTCAGTCCCTATGAGTCCATCTATAACAAAACACCTCCATACACGTTTCTTCGTGTCTTTGGGTACAGGTGTTATCCTTATCTGCGGCCTTATAATCGCCACAAGATAGAATATCGCTCTGCACCCTGTGTCTTCCTAGGGTATCCCACGTCCTATAGAGGTTATTGATGCATGGACCTAATATCGGGAAAGACCTTTATCTGTCGCCATGTCAGGTTTGACGAAACCGTTTTTCCCTATGCAACAGGTACACAGGACACGGCTACTCCACATGAGTCATGTGAGTCTACGCCGTGGGCATCTAGTCCCTTGGTACCGACTGAGCATACTGCAATACCCTTGAATGAGCCACCTCTGGCCGTATGTGTTCCGCCCTTAGCTATACAAGAGCAGCCAGGGGCTGCTACGGTGCCGTGTCGCGGACCACGGGCTCGGAAGCGCATTCGGGCACAACCTCAAGAATGAGGTCATGTTATGCGGCTCCGTCATCAAACCCGTGGAACGGATGAGCCCTTTCAGGCTCTTACGGTCTCTACAGATCCCACGTGCTATAGCCAGGCAGTTGGACATCCAGAATGGCGTGATGCTATGGATCAGGAATTCAATGCCCTCTTACATAACAATACTTGGTGTCTTATTTCGGCCAAACCTGGTATGAACATTGTCGGCTATAAGTGGGTCTACCGTACTAAACGGAAAGCCGATGGCACAATTGAACGCCATAAAGCCCGACTGGTTGCCAAAGGGTTTAATCAAGTAGCCGGCGAGGACCTTTTTGAAACATTTAGCCCGGTTGTTAAACCGACAACGGTCCGTATCTTGCTTGCCACGGCTGTATCCCGTGGGTGGATACTTCGCCAGCTTGATGTTCACAACGCTTTCCTAAACGGTCTGCTGACGGAGACTGTTTATATGCGTCAGCCGCCGGGTTATGAAGACCCGGTTCACCCTGATTATGTTTGTCATCTACAGCGGTCCTTGTATGATCTCAAGCAAGCCCCCCGAGCCTGGTTTAATCGGCTTCATGACTATCTTTTGACGTCAGGATTTGTGGCCTCCAAAACTGATGTATCTTTATTTTATTACACATTGAATGACTCACGTATTTATCTACTTGTATACATAGACGACATCATCATGATGGGTAACGACTCGAGTCTCCTTGATGAGCCACTACGTCGCCTCTCCTCCACTTTCAAAATCAAGGATTTAGGAAGCCCTACGTTCTTCCTCGGCATTGAGACTATTCCCCTAGATGGCGGCATATTACTTTCTCAACGTCGTTACATGGAGGATATTCTCACTCGTGCTGGTATGACGGACTGCAAATCTCTATCCACTCCAGCAGCAGTGACGAAGTCTGCAACACCAACTACAGATCCCTATGAGAACCCGACTCAGTATCGTCGGTTGGCTGGGGCACTACAGTATCTCACTATCACTCGCCCGGATTTCTCTTATGCAGTCAACAGACTCTGTCGGTTCATGCACACTCCTACTGATGAACATTGGGCCATGCTGAAGCGTGTTCTTCGTTATGTGAAGGGTACTATCACACACGGCTTATGACTTTCTGTGTCACCTTCTTCTGATGTCCGTGCTTATTAAGACTCTGACGGGGCTGGTTGCCCAGTGGACAGGAAGTCAACTAGCGGCTACGCCGTGTTTCTTGGGACTAATATGATTTCTTGGGTTTCTCGCAAACAGCGGACTGTGGCTAGGTCGTCCACTGAGGCAGAGTACAAAGGTCTTGCTGACGTGGCCGTTGAAGTTACCTGGGTTATGTCACTTCTTCGGGAACTTGGGCTCCATTCGCGTAACCCCGCTACATTATGGTGCGACAATCTTGGGGCTACTTACATGTGTGCCAATCCCGTGTTTCATGCCAGGACTAAGCACGTCGAGATTGACTATCATTTTGTCCGTGACAAGGTCTCTACAGGGGAGTTCTTGGTCAATTTCGTCTCTACGAAGGATCAACTTGCTGACATCTTCACCAAGCCGCTTGCTTCTGCTCGCTTCAGCTCTTTGAGGGACAAACTTAATGTTGTGTCTCCACCACCTTCAGCTTGAGGGGGTATGTTAGTAGTGTTACATTATTAGTATAATTATATGTAACATTATATTTAGAGTTGATTTAGTCTTGTAACCCACAACTATTATGTGGGGTTAGTTAGATAGTCTTCTATCTCTTTTATCTCTGTGTAACTGTCAGAGTTTGAATCTACGTAAAACATTCATTCATCACATATAATCAACAAAAATTCAGTTTTGTCAAATCTCAAGCAAGTGAATATGTGCCATTTTTGCTGTCTTTAAGATACAAAATAAACATTAAAACATCATCTTCTGTTTATTCTATTTCATAGCTGAATCTGAAATAGCTTACAGAGAGCAACAAAAAAAAAAATTCATAAAAATAATGAGGATGAAAAACTCAAAGTTATAATCAATAAATATTTCATTTAAGATTATCAAGTTTCAGAAACATAAACATAAATATAAACATCATCTGCTTCATCTGATTATACTACTCCATAGCTTAATTTGATTTATCTTACAGACAAAAATCCTAAAAAATAATGAGGATGAATTAACTGCACACCTCAGAGACTAGGCGGGATCTGATTTAGCTTAATATGATATGCTTCTCCTTCTTCATCATCGTTCTCCACGTTGGCACACCTCAGACCTCGAGGACTCACCGGCGGCTCTCATCAACGGCGTCGTTCTCCGGGTCAGCACGGGAGTGTTAGATTTGGACCATCCCAGTCCGTACCTAGCCTTCCCCACCACAATAGCCTGCTTGAATCTGTAGCTATGAACAATTGATGATGCAGAAAACGTCGACGAGCAGATCCTTTTCCGGATGTTGGGTACCAATCTCTCGATTCTGCCTTTGCATTTGCAAAAAAAAATCAATAATAACTACCACTACCATCATATTATATATTTTGTATAAGGGTATTTATGCCATTTAAACATATATTCCATTTGTATTCCTTAAGCCAACCAAACACTGGAATAATATTCCTAAAGTCCATTTCTTTAGTGAACCAAACAATGTAATACAAATCCTATTCTATTTCATTCCCAATGCAATAACATGCATATTCCCTTAAAATTCATTCCGTGAACCAAACGTGCTGTTAAATACATAAATAATACCCTTATACAAACTAATAATAATAAGGGTAATAATAATGATTATGATTTACTGAATGTTATATATATATATATATATATATATATATATATATATATATATATATATATATATATTGAATTAACAAATTCAATGTCGTGTCTGTTCAAAATTTAAGTCTGTTCAGAATTCAAATCAAATACATACAAATTAGAGGATATATTTAAAAGAACAAATAAGGATGCAACTTTTCGGATTATACAAATACAAATCAATAAAGAATTAAATACATTGTTGATACAAAATTAAATCCTTCAATGCCGGTGTCTATTCAGAAATTTAAGGAAGGTTCAGTTTGGGCTGTTAAGAATTTCTTGGTCATCAACAATTTCTACATGTACAGGACAACCCCTCACAAGTACTACATGATCAAGTTCAATTACCAGACTATAGCTAAGCAATTCAAAATAATTGAGTTTCCAAGTCAGATGTTCCGTCTCACACCATTTGAGGCTCTAAAAATTGAAGGTGTTAATGATAAGCTGTTGGTTGGTACGTATATTACGTTGAAATTACCCTTTTTTTTTTTTTTTTTTTTTTTCTTTTGGTTCCAGTGTGTTAAATTTTGTTTTTAAATTGCATTACAGATGTAATTGGGAAAGTGGCTGAAATATACTCACCTCAAGAAAAAATGATTTCTGGGAAAACAACTCGACTTATAGACTATCATTGAGGATTTAAGGTAATTGTTTAATATATATTTAAATCTGTATTATATATCAATTAAATATATATATATATATATATATATATATATATATATATATATATATATATATATATATATATAAAACGTTAGGTACTTATTTATTTTTTGGTATTAAAAGTTTGAGAAATCTAATTTCCCTCAACTTTTACACTGGATAGGTGTACTCTATGGGATGATCATGTTGGTAAGATTGAGCCATTTTTTAATGCAAGTAGTCATGAACCAATGGTGGTGATCTTGCAATTCTGTCAAATTAGGAGAGATGCCACGAGTAAGTACATATATACTTATATATACACTATTCTGTATAAAATATGTGTAAAATTTGTTAAATATATCTAGATGGCGAGGTGAGGCTCTGAAGTTCATATGAAGTGAAACAAGTCATTATTAACCAGCAATCTCAAGAGTTTTTGGATTTTAGGGAGAGGTAATAGTAATTTATTTTTAAGTATTGTACTATTTTTTTTTAAAAATTTGTTTCTTATGACTTTACTATTTTTAGTTTAAGTCTTCGTGGTGTGCAAACACCCATGAGGAGCATTGAATCCTTTCCAGTGATGGAGCAGACCCAATGTAATGCTCAAGATATAAAACTATCAATGAAATTTACCAAACTAGAGAGGTAATTGGATTGTGTTGTTATTTATTTATTGTATAATAATAAAAATCTACTGTATTAGGTTAAAATATATATATATATATATATATATATATATATATATATATATATACATACATATACATGTATATATATGTATATATATATATATATATATATATATATATATATATATATATATATATATATATATATATATATATATATATGTATATACATATATGTATATACATATATATATATATATATATATATATATATATATGTATATACATATATATATATATATATATATATATATATATATATATATATATATATATATATATTCTCCAATCTGACCAATAAAGGACAATGATCAGACTGATGCTTAGGGAGGTGAGACACAGAGGCACTCTCAAACATTTCTCTCCAAGCCGGATTGCAAAGAACCCGGTCAAGTCTAGCAGCACTCAGAGTGTTACCCCCTACTCCAAGTGAATTTAGAGCCATAATACCCCATGTCAATCAAACCATGATAAAAAATCCATTCAACAAAACCAGCACTACGTCTATTAGAGATTCGGCTGTTTGAACTGACTTCCGTAGAAGAGGTGACAGAGTGAAAGTCTCTTACAGCAAGCCAGGGATCAGAAAGATCAATACTATTGCTAGCCAAATCCTGCCACAGAAAATTACGAAGACTTGCATTGGGACTACCATACACAACCGAAAGTAACCAGGGTTCAGTGCCACATTCAAGGAAGGCTCAAAGCCAGGCTTTAGGAAAGATTTACGTATCACTATGAATATTCATACGCACCTGCAGCGGAGCAGTTTAGTAAGTGTCTGGCAAAGAGCGAAGAGCTAAAGCGAGAAGATATGTCTTAACCTGCTCTTTTTCACGAATACCTTTCTAGTGGACTTGGATATATATATATATATATATATATATATATATATATATATATATATATATATATATATATATATATATATATATATATATAAAAGCTCCTGTCATGATGAATCCTGCGATATATTGGTGATGGGTATATAATGCAGCATATATATATATATATAGGGAAGGTATCAGATGCATTTGTGGCTTCCCGTGCGGTTGATTAATGTGCGTGAGTCTTGTGCTTAATGTGCCTGAGATTTGTACTTAATGTGCGTGAGTGTGTAATGTTAATGTGCGTGAGTTTTGTACTTAATGTGTCTGAGTATTGTGCTTAATGTGTCCGAGTATTGTGCTTAATGTGCGTGAGGTTTGTGCTTAATGTGCGTGAGTTTTAACACAATCGCACAGGAAGCTATAAACAAAATACATTCAAACCACAAACTCACACCTCACGCTATCAGAAGCAATGAAGAACAGAGAGAGGGGAAGAGAGGATTAAGGGAAAAGAGGAAAACTGTTTTATTAGGAAGAGAAGACGAAGATGAAGACGTATATGATGAAGAACAGAGAGAGTGGAATGGAGGATTAAGGGAATATGAAGAGAAGACGAAGACGTAGATGAAAACGTATATGGTGAAGAACAGAGAGAGAGGAAAAGAGAGGATTAAGGGTAGGAAGGGAAGACGAAGACGAAGACGTATATATACAGGAGCAACAGGAGCACATTAAACATTACACACTCACACACATTAAGCACACAACTCACGCACCTTAGGCATAAGACTCACACACCTTAAGTACAAAACTCACACACCTTAAGTACAAAACTCACGCACATTAACATTACACACTCACGCATGGATGGTTGTCATTTTTTCTTCCTATGCACTGTGTGCATGTTAGTATGTTAATGTGTGCACGAGTTTTGATGGATGGTTGCAATTTTTCCACCTACGCGCTGTGTGCATGTAAGTATGTTAATGTGTGCACGAGCTAATCCCAAAAATTATTGACAGTGCGCCCTGTGTGCATGTAAGCATGTTAATGTGTGCACGAGCTCAAATTTGTATTTTAAGGGGGGGGGGGGGGGGGGGTTTGTATTTTAAGGGGGTTTGTATTTGAATGCAACCCTCTCTCTCTCTCTCTCTCTATATATATATATATATATATATATATATATATATATATATATATATGTGTGTGTGTGTGTGTGTGTGTGTGTGTGTGTGTGTGTGTGTGTGTGTGTGTGTGTGTGTGTGTGTGCGCATATAATTTGTTTAAATATATATTTATTGATAGATAAAAAATATAATTAATTAAATATATATACATTTATATAATACATTATATTTATTAAATATAAATATTAAATGTAATATATATTATATAAATGTAGATTCACACACACACTGTAAGGAATAGTGTAATAGTTTTGATATGCCAAATATGTATTTGTAGATCCCCCAATTTTATTTTATTGGTGTAGTAGAGTCTTAGACCATGATAGAGAAATTATTTAATATGGAAAAGAGAAAAACAGAGGAAGATGCATGAAAATAGAAGAAGAAGATATAAAGCATAAAATCAAGAATTTGTCTGGAGAAAATGACAAATTGAAGAAGAAGATGAATGATATAATATTCACGTCGCTACTACTCAATAAGATATCCCAGAAGAATTTTCGTCGAAGAAAATTAAGATTAGAAGATTGCATGAATTTGACTTGAAGATCAAGCATCTATGGAAAGAAAGGAGTACATCAAAGATGATTGGAGATATAACTAATAGGCTATATGGATGAAGTGGAAGATGCTTGATATGTTATGTGAAATGGCTCAAGTTCAAATCTCACCATTAACAATTTTACAAGGTAAAATTTGAGAAGCCAAGATTAATTAAGTATGGAGTTGGGCGTCAATTACAAGAGCAATTTTAGGAATTGAAATTGGGAGCTAATTCAGAGAAATTGGAAATGGGAGCTAGTTTCAGAGAAATTGGGAGCAAGTTTCACATGGAATCAATTCAAGTTGGGATCCAATGTAAAATTAAAATTGGGAGTGAAAGCAATTCAAGTTGGGAGCCAATGTAAAATTGAAATTGGGAGCCAATTCAAGTAATTGGGAGTGAAATCAATTCAAGTTGGGAGCCAATGTAAAATTGAAATTGGGAGCCAATTCAAGTTGTAGTATGTGATGCAATTTCAAATTGGGGACCAATTAAAAGAAGACATTAAGGAGCAATTGAATTGATATGAAATTCGATTGCTAATTCAGAGAAATTGGAAATGGGAGCTAGTTTCAGAGAAATTGATTGAAATTGGGAGCAAGTTTCACATGGAATCAATTCAAGTTGGGAGCCAATGTAAAATTGAAATTGGCAGTGAAATCAATTCAAGTTGGGAGCCAATGTAAAATTGAAATTGGGAGCCAAAATTCAAGTTGGGAGCCAATGTAAAATTGAAATTGGGAGCCAAATCAAGTTGTAGTATGTGATGCAATTTCAAATTGGGGACCAATTAAAAGAAGACATTAAGGAGCAATTTAATTGATATGAAATTCAATACCAGGAGAAGTCTAGGAGCCAATTTGGAAATCAAGGTCAACATAATTCAAAATTGGAAGTAATTGAAGCACCAGGAGAAGTTTGGGAGCCAATTGCAAGTCAAAGTCAATTGGGAGCCAATTACAATGGAGAAATTCAAATTGAAGTCAATTGAAATTGGGTGTCAATTATAAAGGAGAAATTCAAATTGGGAGGAAGTTCAAAGCCAGTTTGAAACATCAGAACACCTAGATGTGAGAATGAAGAAGATGAAGAAAAACTTACAGTGAAAATATTCTCACAAGGAAAAATACTAGTCTAACTAGTATGGGATTAAATTGAAGAATATTTTTAAATCCCAAAGATACAAGGACCACTTCAGAGCTGATCAGAAAAGCCATTCTACACAAAACAGAGACCCAGATATTTCCACTAAACGTGAGAAAACCAGAGGAATATCATATGAAGTTGGGAAATCATTTACATGGAGATGAAGCTCTACCAACGGCTACCTTATCTCTTCTGACACTTTGCAGAAGATAAGATAAGATCTCTGACAAAAGATACAAGAATTCAAAAATGAGATCGTTTCTTTCCAACGGACAGATTCTCATTACCAGCTATAAAATGATGAAGATATGAAGATATAAAGACTTGAAGATAGAGCAAGACATACGAACTCATCAAGGGGAACGAATAGAGCAATAGAGCTTAAAAGAGCAAAGAGCAAAAATCTCATTTGGTACAGAGCATACCAAAAATCTTCAAGTGGGAAGTGAGAAAAGAAAAAGAACTCAGAGAGCTTCAAAAGAAAAATATTCTGAGAGTTCTTAAACAGAGCTAAACAGAGCATAAAAATCAAGTGCTTTACTTGATACACTCAAAGAGAGAAAACACTCAGAGCGTTCAAGAGAAATCATTCCAGAGTGTTTCATCTTCATCAAAGAGACCTGCGCATCATTGAAGATCATCTACAGAGTCTCAGAAGTTGGAAGCAAGACAACACTTGTTTTGGAGCAAAACAAGAGAAGGGAGGAAAGTAGCACGGAGCTGTGAAATCCTGGATTGTCACACGGAGCTGTGAGATCCGAAGCAGCAGTGTCGGAGGCACTGGGCGTGATTAGTGTGGGCTTTGTGATCAAAGCACTAGATCACGGGATACGTTTCTACCGGAGTGTGGAAGACGGGGGGAAAGTAACGCGGAGTCGTGAAATCCTGGGATAGTAGCGCGGCGATGTGAAACCCGAAACAGCAGTGTGGTGTCACTGGGCGTGATTAGTGCGGGCTTGGTGATCAAAGCACTAGATCACGAAATTCATTGTATCTTGGAACCAAGAAGTGGTGGATATAGTGAATTGCTCTTGGAGATAAGAGCAAGTAGAGTAGGAGGATTACACCACCTCGCGGACCACTATAATTGTCTTGTGTTCTTTACTGCTTTCTTTACTTACTGCTCTTTACTTGCTCTACACGATAGATATACTGTTCACATCTCACACACACTTTATTTAATTCCGCGCATCATACTCTAACATTCATACTCTAACAATCTAGTTTCTGTTTCTGTTGTGCTGTGCAAAAAAGTTTGAAAGTCTATTCACCCCCCTCCCCTCTAAACTTATAATTTGGGTTCGATTATTCACCCCCCCTCTAGACTTATAATTTGCAACCCATCCTTCTTGAGAAGTTACCTAAATTTATTTAAATATTCCTTGGGTTTCGATTTTAATTTGTGAGCCTTGAGTTTCAAACCCGGGTGTATCACTTGTCAACCCAACCTTTGAACCACTTGAGCTAATTGTATTACTTGAATTGTACCCAATTTTAATCCTATTTCATCCTTAAATTCCCATTCTACATAAAATCCCCAAATTAAATCATCTTCTTTTCCCAATTTTTTCCCCAAAATCCCTAAAATCCCAATTTCTTTTTCTCTTTCCCCTCTATCCGTGTGTTCAGCCGTGACCACCCCCCCAACCCGTTGCCTTCACCGCCCGTCGTCTTCCCCGTCACAACACCGAGCCACCGCTGACGCCATCGTCGCCGGAGCCGTGCCGCCGCCGACCTGCTGTGCTACCGAGAACCGAGAGCAGTGAGAGGGAGGGAGAGAGAGCAGCGCGAGAGAGAGAAGAAGAAGGAAAGAGGAGGAAAGCCTTGGGTCTTTTTGTTGAGCTTTGGTTCACCTTTCAATCATGCCTAGGAGAACAAGTTTGGCAAGGAAAGTGAAATGGGTGGATGCCCATTATCTCGTTTTAGAAGGTAAAGCTTTCGACCCGGAATCTTTTCCTAGTTCTTTGTTGGATATGCTTAGGTATCAAGGCTTGTTAGATGGGTTTCTTGCCATAAGGGCCGAGACATACCCAAGCTTAGATAAGGAGTTTTACCGTCACATGGTTGTGACAAATGATGGAGGAAAGCTTGAAATCACCTATAAAGTGAGGGGCGTGAAAGTGGTTTTGTCTGAAGTTTAACCTCTACGGGAGTTTCACAGTACAGTGGTAACTCTTGGATTAGTACGGATACCATGGGGTACCGGGACTATTTGAGTTACCTGTTGGGTCGCACGAGTGGTTTCACTCAAGCCTCGAGACCGGAGAAGAAGTGGTTGACTGCTGAACAAAGAATCTTGGTGATGCTTGTGTCGGATTGTTTGTTACCCAATAACAACAAAAGTCGGTTGTTGGGAAAGCTAGAGTGTACCTTCGCTTTTTGTCTGAAGAATATGGTAAAGTTTAATCTGCCTGCTTTGATGTTGCAACACATGGTTTTCTGTCGAGACCACAACCGGAAGAACCTACCTTATGGGATGATTTTTAGTTGGATCTTTGCTAGGAAGGGCGTGAGTGTTGATGGTTGTGTACCGAAGCCCGTATGAAAGATGGTGTTGGATGCTATCAATCTGCGAAGTTGCAACTTGTTCCAGTTGGACGACGGTGAGTATATCACTCTTGAAGAAGTTGCTAGGAAAACCCCCGAGGAGAGAGATGAGTTAGTTGCGGAGCTCGAGATTCCTGTCGGGAAGTTGAACCTCGCGGTCCAGAGCCTAGGAGGTGATGTGGGGGATGAAGAAGAAGAAGGCCAAGAACAGGAACCGGAGGCGGGAGAAGCTGACGAGGTGGAGGAAAGTGATCCGGAGAGTGAAGAGAACCGAAGGAGGAGAGAAGCCCGAACGAAGAGAGAGCATGATTCTATGACGCACGAGGAGCGTGTAGTCACCTTGCTACGTCAACAAAACCAGATGTTAGAGGAGGGTTTTGCTTTTATGAAGACGCAGTTCGTGGCAGTTCACCAGAGGTTAGATCAGATAGAAGCCAGCTGGAGCCGAAGAGGAGACGAGGAGGAGTGTAACACCCCGTGTTACGCCCCCTAAAACCAATTAATCATTTAACCAATTATCCAAAGAAAGAATTAAATTACAATAACTAATTAGGAAAAGGCCCACCATAGTCCGTGGGCCTCACCTCTAAAAACCCAACCCCTAGTCCTAAAAGGAATAGAGCTAGGGAGCCTATAGTATTTGGGCCCTAATTAGGACTCTTAGACATATAAATAGGGGACATAGGAGGCACCTAGAACCCCCACCACAATAATCTCTCACCACACAAGGAATTCCAAGAATTCCCCTAGGAGAAATCAAGAAAGAAGAAAGGCTTAGAGAAAGGCCCTTCATAGCCAAGGAAATCAATTAAGGCTAAGAGGTAACCCATGTCTCGACAAAACCTTTCCTAGCTATGATCTCCCTCTTAGGCATCCTCCTATATTATTGTGTCTTGGTAAATTGTTATGATATTGATGATGTGATCTTGATAATTGGTGATATGGTTTTATCTTGATATTCTTGTTGATGATAAGGGTTTCTTGATGATTGTGTGATGTTCTTGACGAATCTTGATATTTCTTGATATTAAAAGATGGGTTACGTTCTTGATGATTTAAAATTGTGATTAGAGCCCTAGGATATAACGTGAAACTCGTATGATGTTATTCTCAATGTATTGGGTGGGAATTCGCATGTTTGGGGTGTTAATTATGTGTAGAAAGCATGATAGGATATGTGACATATGTTTCCCGTTTTTGATCCGTTAATTGTCTACGTGTTGCCATCAATTGCGTTTTAAAGTGTCTAAGCATGGTTTCGGGTTCCACAAAGGTTCCTGGGGCGTTATTGGTGAAAAAGAGTCAGTGGGGGGTAGGGGACCCGCCACCTACCCGCGGCCAGGATGGACATCGCCGGCAGCGGGCAGGCGACTGCCCGCCGGGCACCCGCTGCCCGGAAATTTGCCACCGGCGGGTGACCCCTCACCCACCTGCTACCCGCTGGAAATTGTCCCACTTCGGGATCCCGGCTTCCCCGTTTGATGTTCCCCCAACCCCCGTGGTGTCCCAACGGACTCCGTCTATCGTGCCCATGTCTAGTTTGATGTTCGGGTACCATTCGTAGGTTGAATAAGTCTTATATATTGCATGCTAGTTGAATTGGTATCCCGTTGGCCTAGGTGTGAGAAGTATGAACCCCTTAGGTGTATTCTTAGTATGTGGATGATCACGCATAGGTTTCGTTATACGATTTCTCCCCCTTCCCAATGTGTCAATGTGGGTTGCATGTGTTTGCTATGTGTTATGTGTGCATGATACCCCAATTTGGTTGCGATCAAATTGGTTATTCCTGAGCTGCGGTTCAGAAGCTGGCTGCGGTTAGATTTACACTCTCGGGCTGCGGTCCACCGTTTGGTTGCGATCAAACGTTTTACTTGAGCTGCGGTTCATATTCCTGGCTGCGGTCAGATGACTGCTCTTGGGCTGCGGTCCACTGTTTGGTTGCGATCAAACATTATGATGAGCTGCGGTTCATCGGTCGGTTGCGATCGACCCCTCCGTGTTGCGATACGGGGCAGGGTGCTGCGCGGCCGTGTCAGAGCTATATGCGCTGACCCTCATGTATGGGCATGCGATTGGTCCTGTGGCGCCAACAAAGTGTGCTATGTGATGAGATATGGATGGTTTGACGTTACGAATGTTATGAAAACGTGACCATAGGATACATGCTAGTAAACCGTATATGCTTGGTTATGACTATTGGCTGTGCTTATCTCTATCTGTCGAGTCTGTCTCTCTATGCTTGTGAATTGTATAACTGTTGACTGTGCTTATCTCTATCTGTTGAGTCTGTCTCTCTATGCTTGTGAATTGTATAACTGTTGACTGCGCTTATCCCTATCTGTCGAGTCTATTCCTCGTTTTAAAAGCTAGAGTCTCTTAGGATATATCTTCATGCTTCGAAATGGTTTTTCTTATATCTATATATATGCTTATATGTATTGTATTTCAACGCGTTGGAGTGGGTTATCGGCATCTCTCGTTGAACAGATATATTTGGCTTTCAGGCACAGAGGAGTAGACACTGGAGCGCGCTAGAGTCTTGGAGCGTAGAAGTAGATAGTTTCCTCTTCGGCCTGCGTGCCACACTTATGCATTTACATTATTAAGGATATTAGTTAGTTAGCCTGTGCACCTGAGTTCTCTAGCTCAGGTGTGACATAGCACCCCGTACTCTTTATATCATGTTTTGGGATTTAATGAGATTTTACCTTTATCATATACGTCTTAAAAGCTGAAAAATTTCGGGGTGTTACAATTGGTATCAGAGCCTTAGTTTGACCCTAGGAGACTCTTAAGACTAGACTTTAAGACAATAGGCTTGAACTTTAGGTACTTAGGAACATAGTACTCAGGAACCTTAGGACGCGCGGTGAGACTGTGAAACCTACACATAACTCTCCCTCACCTTACCCTTCACTTATCTAAAGGGAACTTTCTCTCCGCTTATCACGCCAAGGTAAGGATACAAAACTCTCACCTAACATCCCTATAAACATTGACCCAGAAGGACGATAACATGGCACCCAACAGAAGGCAATCAAGGACACCAGAACCCAACATACACGACCCTCTAACCCAAACCCTGCAGCAACTGACACAAGTCGCCCAAGCACTAAGCGACGTGGCTCTTCGCAATAACAGACCCCCACCACCTCCATCAAACACAAACTCGGACGTCGCCCGACAAGTTTCGAATCATCGACCCCCCACATTTTCAGGGGAAGAAGACCCCGTAATCCTGGAGGAATGGATCCGGACCCTCGACAAAATTCTAGGGCTAGTAGAATGCCCAGAGGAACGTCGCATGGAGATAGCCTCGTTCTACTTCGGACACGAGGCAGACCTTTGGTGGATCCACGAGGGACTCGCTTACCGACAAGAACCAGGGTTCGACTGGGAAAACCTCAAAACACACCTACGAGAGTGATTCTATCCAACACACGTAAAAGCATCTATGCACGAAGAGTTCCTCCATTTGAAACAAGGAACGACCACCGTCATGGAATACCATAAACGATTCCTAGAACTAGCGCGCTTCGCACCGGAACTAGTCCCCACGGAGGTGACCAAAATAGAGAGATTCGTATCGGGCCTCAACTTCGAAGCTCGAAAAGCACTAGTGGTAAGCAGACCCCGGACCCTCAACGAGGCTTACTCCAGTGCCGCAAATCTCTATCGAATCCAACTGCTACAACGCGGGGTCCAAGAACAGATACGGAAAAGAAGCACCGGGGGTGGAACGCCACCCGTAAAAAGGACAAGAAACGACACCAACACAAGACCGAGCAACCTGGCCGGCCAAAGGCCACCCCTAGGGAACAATGGAGCTAACACAGGAAGCTCCCCTTGCCCGAAATGCAACAAAAGCCATAGAGGCAAGGATTGCATGGGCAATCCCTGGCGATGCTTCAACTGCGGGGAGGAAGGACACAAGGCCTTCCAGTGCACTCAACCCCAAAGGCCACGCCCCACCACCACGGGTCAACACGGGGGCACCACTCACCAAGGAAACTACGGCGCTCCCGGAAAGATATTCGTCATGAGCCGCACCCAGGCCGAACTCGGGAGCGAGAACAACCTCGAGGGGGGGAACCTAACCCCAGAAGACGAGGACCACGCAAACCCCGCGGAAGAAAACCAAGAAGACGAGTTCTGTCTAGGATAAACTGGCAAATTTCCTTGTAACCACCTTTGTAGTAGGACTACTTACTTAGCTTAATTACTTCGGAATTATTATAAATAAAAGATTAGATCGAAATTCGATCCTACTTACGGGGGTGGAACTAAAATTATACAAACAAGCCGAGCCTCCCACCACTAGAAGACAAAAGAAGGAAAAAGACAAGGACCACACCATCAAAAAACCTAGTGTTACCAATGGGAATTAAACCCTTAACCTCCCACATACAAGACCAAGGTCTTGACCACTAAGCTAAGGGTGCTTCTTGAAACCTCAAGGGAACACTCCCTTCTTAAAACCCCCACAAATCCCAAAAACCCACAAAATCCCCAAATCAAAAACCCTTCTTCTTCTTCTTCCTCACTTCCTCTCCCTCTCTCCTCCCCTCTCCCACACACCGCACCGCCCCCCCAACGCCGGACCCACAAAACCACCACCACCAGCAGCCGAACCACCATCGACCGCCCAGGCCGCACCCCGCTACACGCCGCCGTCACCGCCGGAGAGGACCTGCAACACCAGCGCCGCCCGCCACTCGCCTGGACGCCACCCGCTGCCACGCACTGCCCGACTCCACCCCAAAGCCGCCACCTCCCCTCGCCGAGCCATCACCGGAGCCAAGCTCGCCGCCGCCTTCCTTGCCAACGGAGAAAACGCGCCGCCGGAAACCCGCCGGAAAACGCGCCAGAGTCCCGCCGGAAAGTTCACCTGAAAACTTCGTCACCGAGAGAAGTTTCACAATGCCAAAGAAACCCCTCGGAACCCGTACCCCGGAGTGGAGCAACACCGGCTACATCGTAATCGGAGGTAAAGCCCTTGAACCTGACCAATTTTCTCCGGAATTGGTCGATATGCTTAATCACTAAGGGCTTTTGGATACGTACCTCACCATCAAGGGGGATACGTACCCCGAATTGGTAAAAGAATTCTATCAACATCTAGTAGCCACCAAATGGGGTGATAAACTAGAAATCACCACCAAGGTCCGCGACAAGGAAATCATAGGCCGCTTGGCCAAGCTCTTGAAATTGACCACCACGGGTGTGTCAAATTACGGCCAAAAAGGGTGGATTGATACCCAGAATACGGGGTACAAGGACTACCTTGGGTACCTACTCGGGAAAGAGGAAGGGTTCACCTCGGCCACGAGACCAAATAGGAAGTGGCTGACGGCGGAGCAAAAGATATTGGTTATGATTGTAACCGACAGCCTCTTGCCCACAAACAATAAGAGCAAGGACGTGGGGAGTTTAGAGTGCACTTTTGCCTATCTCTTGAAACACAAAATCAAGTTCAACCTACCGGCCCTCATGCTAAAACACATGGAGTTTTGCAAGACGAGCAACTGACTTAGCCTGCCCTACGGGATGATCCTAAGTTGGATCATGGAGAAAAAGGGGGTGGACCTAAGCCACACGGAGGTCAAGACTGTAAACGGCATGATCTTTAACGCCCAGAACCTCCGCCGCAATGATATCTACTACACTGAAGGGGGACAATACCTCACCCTCGAAGAAATTTGCCTAAAACCCGAGGAGGAGCGAAGGGAATTGGTCGACCGATTGGACATTTCCAACAAAAAACTCAAACGAGCAATGCAAGATTGTGGGGGTTTAAAGGGAGATGAGGATCAGGGGGAGGATGACGAGCCTAACCCATCGGCACACCCACGATCAGGAGGGAACCCAAGGGAACAAAACGAGGGCTCGGTCAATGAGCGCATCCTAGCGCAACTCAACCGGCAAAACCAAATCATGGAGGAAGGGTTCTCGTCCTTAATCCGCACGACACGCGTATTAGATCAGAGGGTGGTAGCAATCGAGGCCACCTTGGGCACTTGCAGGGCATCCAGCTCCGGAGCAAGAGACCCAGGTAGACCCAAACTTTCCTATCACCACAACACCAGAAGTCCAGTCCACCCCAGCTAAGACAAAACGTGGGGCCACGTTCCTAACCAGGAGGCCAAAATGAGGGATGTCCAGGGGGTGAAAGAACGGATTAACACACAGGGCTTCGGGGACGAAGCCCCTTGTAAGGGGGGGGGGGGGGGAGTGTAACACCCCGTGTTACGCCCCCTAAAACCAATTAATCATTTAACCAATTACCCAAAGAAAGAATTAAATTACAATAATTAATTAGGAAAAGGCCCACCATAGTCCGTGGACCTCACCTCTAAAAACCCAACCCCTAGTCCTAAAAGGAATAGAGCTAGGGAGCCTATAGTATTTGGGCCCTAATTAGGACTCTTAGACATATAAATAGGGGACATAGGAGGCACCTAGAACCCCACCACAATAATCTCTCACCACACAAGGAATTCCAAGAATTCCCCTAGGAGAAATCAAGAAAGAAGAAAGGCTTAGAGAAAGACCCTTCATAGCCAAGGAAATCAATTAAGGCTAAGAGGTAACCCATGTCTCGACAAAACCTTTCCTAGCTATGATCTCCCTCTTAGGCATCCTCCTATATTACTGTGTCTTGGTAAATTGTTATGATATTGATGATGTGATCTTGATAATTGGTGATATGGTTTTATCTTGATATTCTTGATGATGATAAGGGTTTCTTGATGATTGTGTGATGTTCTTGACGAATCTTGATATTTCTTGATATTAAAAGATGGGTTACGTTCTTGATGATTTAATTGTGATTAGAGCCCTAGGATGTAACGTGAAACTCTTATGATGTTATTCTCAATGTATTGGGTGGGAATTCGCATGTTTGGGGTGTTAATTATGTGTAGAAATCATGATAGGATATGTGACGTATGTTTCCCGTTTTTGATCCGTTAATTGTCTACGTGTTGCCATCAATTGCGTTTTAAAGTGTCTAAGCATGGTTTCGGGTTCCACAAAGGTTCCAGGGGCGTTATTGGTGAAAAAGAGTCAGTGGGGGGTAGGGGACCCGCCACCAACCCGCGGCCAGGATGGACATCGCCGGCAGCGGGCAGGCGACTGCCCGCCGGGTACCCGCTGCCCGGAAATTTGCCACCGGCGGGTGACCCCTCACCCACCGGCTACCCGCAGGAAATTGTCCCACTTCGGGATCCCGGCTTCCCCGTTTGATGTTCCCCCGACCCCCGTGGTGTCCCAACGGACTCCGTCTATCGTCCCCATGTCTAGTTTGATGTTCGGTTACCATTCGTAGGTTGAATAAGTCTTATATATTGCATGCTAGTTGAATTGGTATCCCGTTGGCCTAGGTGTGAGAAGTATGAACCCCTTAGGTGTATTCTTAGTATGTGGATGATCACGCATAGGTTTCGTTATACGATTTCTCCCCCTTCCCAATGTGTCAATGTGGGTTGCATGTGTTTGCTATGTGTTATGTGTGCATGATACCCCAATTTGGTTGCGATCAAATTGGTTATTCCTGAGCTACGGTTCAGAAGCTGGCTACGGTCAGATTTACACTCTCGGGCTGCGGTCCACCGTTTAGTTGCGATCAAACGTTTTACATGAGCTGCAGTTCATATTCCTGGCTGCGGTATGACTACTCTTGGGCTGCGGTCCACTGTTTGGTTGCGATCAAACATTATGATGAGCTGCGGTTCATCGGTCGGTTGCGATCGACCCCTCCGTGTTGCGATACGGGGCAGGGTGCTGCGGGGCCGTGTCAGAGCTATATGCGCTGACCCTCATGTATGGGCATGCGATTGGTCCTGTGGCGCCATCAAAGTGTGCTATGTGATGAGATATGGATGGTTTGACGTTACGAATGCTATGAAAACGTGACCATAGGATACATGCTAGTAAACCGTATATGCTTGGTTATGACTATTGGCTGTGCTTATCTCTATTTGTCGAGTCTGTCTCTCTATGCTTGTGAATTGTATAACTGTTGACTGTGCTTATCTCTATCTGTCGAGTCTGTTTCTCTATGCTTGTGAATTGTATAACTGTTGACTGCGCTTATCCCTATCTATCGAGTCATTTCCTCGTTTTAAAAGCTAGAGTCTCTTAGGATATATCTTCATGCTTCGAAATGGTTTTTCTTATATATATATATATATATATATATATATATATATATATATGCCTATATGTATTGTATTTCAACGCTTTGGAGTGGGTTACCAGCATCTCTCGCTGAACAGATATATTTGGCTTTCAGGCACAGAGGAGTAGACACTGGAGCGCGCTAGAGTCTTGGAGCGTAGAAGTAGATAGTTTCCTCTTCGGCCTGCGTTCCACACTTATGCATTTACATTATTAAGGATATTAGTTAGTTAGCCTGTGCACCTGAGTTCTCTAGCTCAGGTGTGGCATAACACCCCGTACTCTTTATATCATGTTTTGGGATTTAATGAGATTTTCCTTTATCATATACGTCTTAAAAACTGAAAAATTTCGGGGTGTTACAAGGAGTCTGAGGAGGGCACCGATGAATTAGAGAGCGAGTCGTTCTAGCACAGTGTTGTGGTAATCTCGTCTACCTTTCCTTAGCTTGTCGTTATCTTCTTAGTTGTTGCCACCGGTTGCTAGTTGCTTGTTGTTTTCTTTGTGTGCTCGTTCTTGCTTGCTTGTTTAGTTGAGAAGTTAGTTTTGTGGCTTGCCTTAAGTGCTAGTTGTTTAGAGCCGTGGTGTTGGCTAGAAGTTTTGAGGGTGTGTTGGTCTAGAGTTTGATGTGCTCAATATCTCCGTTGGTTAATGCTTTCAATCCTTGCAATGATATGATTCCTTACTTGTTTTGGTATCCTTTGAACTCTTTAAGTTTTGACCAAAAGGATGTTCTTGACACTCTTGTCACATTGTTGTTTCCTTTACCATTTTTGCTTTGATTCGTCGTACCCAAGCTTCGGGGACGAAGCTTCTTTTAAGGGGGAGAGGATGTGACACCCCGCAAATCTAAATTCTATTTAGGGATTAATTAAGTAATTAATCCTAATCTAATTGGTGAATTATTCTTTAAATTCCTAAAAATTCAATAGTCGGTGACTAGTAATTGACTAGTCAACCCAAGTCAAGGTGTTGTACCTAAAGCTTTGAGAATAGTTCTCTTGTTCCCTTACACTTCTTCATCTTAGTAAGGGTAATGAAGACATTTCACCTCATGTTTGTATTACAAGCTAACCTAGAAGACACCTTGCATTCTTTCCCTTACACTTTCAAAACATAAGCTCTTCCTTCTCTCTAAAATTTAGCTAGCTTTTCTTCCAAGCTAAGTTGAGGCTTTCCAAGATCTTCAAATTTTGTCTCCAAGATTCCACCTTTCCTACTCTTGAGCATCTAGGAGGGTAAGATCTATGTTCCTTTTGTGTTTTTAGTGCTTTCTAAGGTATCTTTTCCTAAAGATGAAATCTTTATGATCTTTTGGTGTGTTCTTGAAGTGGGTGTTGAAGGTGAACCATGTTAGGGGCTTTGAGGAGTGTTTTAAGTGAAGGATTTGTTTTCAAGAGGTAACCCATGCTTTACAAAATCTATTTTACTTACCTATATGATGATTTCATGACTTCTACATGTGATTATGCTATGAAATGTGAGATTTGATGCATTGTCTTGTGAGAATGCATATCTAGAGCTTGTTATTAGGGTTCTTGTATGCCATTGCTTGGCTATTCCTTTGATTCAAGTCATTTTGTTGTATTTGGTGAGATTTTGGGTGTTTTGGACTTGAATTTGAGCTTGGTGTTGAAAATCCCCGAAGGGATTAATTTGTGGTATAGCATGTACCCGCGGGCGGAACGGCGGGTAGTGCACCACCCGCGGGGTACAAGGGCATGGGATGATGGTTCCCGCGGGCGGAACCACGGGTGGGGGTCCACCCGTGGCCCCACCCGCGGGTACGTATGTGTTGATTGTTGGTGATTTGTTCCCCGTGATTCTTTTGACTCGGTATTCGATGTTTTGGCTTCCCGATGTTCTTTTGTTGGGCTTTTGAGTGACTTCTTGATGTTTCGTATGTCTAGAACTATATGGTAGGATTTCATGTAGAATTTGGTGTCTTGAATCGTGCTAAGTTTTCAACATTGTGATTCGTTGAACCATGATGAGTCTTGTATGTTCTTCGGAACTATGTTTTGTTTATCCGTTTGATAAGCATGCTGGTTTGATGTTGAAATGCTAGCGTGTGTGGTTTGTCCTTTCCTATTGTGGATGATAACTTGTGTTGATCATCGTTTTTTGTCGGATGGTGATCCTTTCTTGTTGAGTATGGTTTCATATCTTTGTTGTGATCCATTGATTGATTCCTATGATGAATGTGTGTATGGCTGTACCTGGATTGCACGATTAATGGAATGAGATATTAATCACCAAGGTACAGATGTGGTCCTCGTGGTGGCCATGCATGAGTTTGGTGGTTTGTTATCGTGAGTATAGCTCACACGGTTTTGGCGGTTTTGTTATGTGACCTTGCAATGCACCTTCGTGTACTATGCGTTCGGCGGTTTAGTTTGGCAGTTGTTGGAGGGGGAACGACGGTTCCCGGAGGCAAAAGGTTGGACTTGGAAGTATAGGGTGGCACTCAGAGGTAAAGGTTGGAACCGTAATAAGGCCGGGGGTAGGCATAAGGTTGGAATAGGGCATAAGGTTGGAACTTGGAACTCGTGACATGAAGTGTCATTGTGGCATGAAGTGCCAGTGTGTGGATGTTTATCCGTATCGGTTGAGTTATTCCGTTGTTGCTCGTGTCTTGATGTGTTTTTGGGATGTGTTCCCCCTTGTCCCGGTTGTGAGTGATATTAAGTCTTGTGGTTGGCTTCCATCTTTGGTTTTGAACCGCTATATACAGTATTACGTTTCGAAATGATTTTGTATATACTATCTATCTATATATGCTTTTGACATGTACTAGTGGGTTACCAGCATCATTCGCTGACCGGGCGTCGTCCCATTTATTTATGTGCTTTTCAGGTCCCGAGTAGTGGCGAGCGCGACCTACTAATAGATAGTATAGATCCCTTAGACTTTGTAGTTTGTTTTTGGGCATGTGTGCCTTCTATGTTGGATTTTGGACTTGTGTATGGTTTGACCTTGTTCCTTTAGACTGATGATGTGGATGTTGTTTTCGCCTGTGCGTTCACCTTAGCGTGGACATGGCATAACACTCTTAGTTTTCCAGCTTTTATATAGTTAAGACTTCCGCTATGTATGCTTATATTATGGTTAGATTATCTGAACGTTTAAGTTTAAATTGGCCTGGAAATCGGGGGTGTTACACAAAACCTCCACCTCGGAGGAATGCACCTTAGCCCGCTTGTGGACCTCCACATTGATTGAAATGGCCTGTAGAAAAAGTAAGAAAAAGTCATAAGCAAGGCAGTTGAACGGAATCCAATCGAAAAATATGCTTACACGGTAGAAGAGAGTAGTAAAGAGCATGCGAAGACTCTCATCCTTAGTGGTCACAAGTGTATGCAGGTCAACAAGAAAAACCACCTTGTCGGTCCAATCTAAAGGGTTGAAGTTGGAGCATTTACTGACCATGGATGAATCAGACCAACATTCCACCGTTAGTGTCAGCGGTTGTAGCTCCTGCTAAGATGTTTGGTGGTCTTGTCGGTAGGAATCACCCCAACTTTTTTTCTGAGCGGACTCTGAATCTAACTGCTTTCTCTTATCAACAGCGGTGACAGTGGCAATCAGTGAAGAATCAATGATAACCCCAACAATGCGAGTAATTACGGCTGGTCTGCGGGTGGAGATGAGAATTGCTCTAGCGAGCGGGATTGTGGTTGGCAACCAACTGGTCAGGGTTAGAAAGTCGAAGGATCCACTTGCCGATCGAACGAATATGTATCGCTCAGGAAGACGATTAAGTTTATAATACGACTGAGGCCAATTGGTCAAGAAATCGAAGGATCCGTTAGCCGATCGAATGAATATGAACTGCTCCTTCCAGTACTTCATAGAAGTATCTAAACCATCCAGAAAGCACAAAGTATCATGCTGAGAGATAGAGATATGGGGGGGGGGGGGGGGGGGGGGGGGGGGGGGAGGAACTAAGTGCCCACCACGGTGACTTGAAACAGCTAAACAAAATGGAAGAGTGTTTGACGGATTTCTAGACGATGGCAAATGGTAAAGAAACCAAATAGCACACGGAAGGAGTTGGGAGGAAGCTTACCTGGGACTATACTAAAATATCTATAGATCTCGTTAAAAAGGGGAGGAGGGGGAACGCGGAAGCTATAGAGAATGGCTTGCAAAGACACCCCTACGTAACCTCCCTCTAGAGGATTACGGATTAGACGCGAGTTGTCTAGTACAACATCGGCGGATGGACCGAGCATCGCTCGGATAAAACAGAGGTTGTTGACGTCGAGAATGGAAGTTCAAGAGAGGGGGGGGGGGGGGGGATTCTATATCTTACAACCGAAGGAGGTGAGAAACTACTTAGAGAGGAATAAGCGAGATAGTGGTAGAGGAAGAAGGGTCTTTAAACCGAAGGTGGGAGAGGAATTGCTCTAAGAGGAATGAGCAATATAGGAGTTGAGGAAGAGGGGTGACCGCTCATAGTGGTCGGGCATATAGAATGAGCGGTCATTAGAGGGGAAGGAGAATGAGAACAAGAAGGTATAACTATAGGTGTAGAGGGGGATGGTTTGGAGGTAAACGTGACGGGATGATCGTAATACCTAGCCGACCGGAAGGTGAACCAGGCAAATTGGCGCCAGAAGAAGAAAACTAGTTGTAAGAAGAAGAAGACCATTTGGAAGAAGAATATGAAGAAGAAGACATGATGCTCACTTGAGATGAAAACTGAAGGAACCGAAGAGTTTGGTGAGGAGTGCGAGTGGATATGAAAATGGCCAACTGGTAAGTTCTTTAGCTAGGAGATTTGTGTGAAGGGTTTCAGAGGAGAGGAAGAGGAGTACTTATAGGGAGGAGCGACGAATAAGACAGTGAGACAAGGCACTATCCCATTGGCCGGTAGGCTAACATAATTGACGCAACTATTACTCTTCGAAATTTGTGCAACCAATTATGACAAAATACGGCTAAGTGCAGAGAGCTAGTTGGGAACACCTACGAGAGGTTGGTCGAAAACATCCTGGAGGAGAACACAATCAAACTCACCGGTCGAAGCTAGTGCCTAGGAGGTCGAGGAACCCACCGTAGGGTGGCATGACTAGTCGGATACGGTAGAGTAGCAACCACAAAGGCGGGGAACTAGTCGGAGAATGTTCTTAAGATACTTTCCTAAGACATCAACTTCGCGAAATCTCAAGAAAGTCGGTAACCACAATAACTGGGTCGCACGGGCAAGGCCAAGGGATCATTGGATCAAGAGGGACCAAGAAAGATACCCAATACAAAGCAACTTAGAAGTTTAGTAGGATTGGACTTACTAATCATAATATGATAAGGATCTCGCTTCTTACTCCTAATGTAATAAGGATTCCTAATATGAGACAGTCTAGGAATTTTATTTCTTTTAGGGCTCTCGGCCCACTAGTATAAATAGACCCCCCATACATGGGGAGAAGGACAAGCAATGATCATTAATACAAAATATTTATTTTTTCTCTATATTTTTTTTTATATATTTCTCATATATTCGTTATTTTAACGGTAGTGTTGGTCAACCGTTGACTGTCCAAAAGTCATAAAACTAACATAGTGGATTTGGTGTGTAGTATTATCCATAAATTTTGGGTGCAACTACAAAACAAGTATATGTCTATGTCCAAGTAAATAAACATGTACCTCAAGAAGCTCAGATCCTTATGGCAGTCTTGTTCGAAGAGTGCGCGCCTATCATACTCAATGAAAAGATCCCTAATTCGCTCATGGATAGGGTATAAGGAGGAACATAGTTTTAAGCAGAGCTTGAAAATACTTTTGCCATTCAACCCTGTTGGGCGTCGCCGAGTTGGCTAAGTTCAGCCCCTACTCGGTTCGAGACGTGTCACTGTGGCTTACCATGAAGGGATGTGGTTAAATGGTTAATGTCTTACCTACTTATCACCAATTGGTTTTAAGTAGGATATGCCAACCATATAGTTAAAGATCTTTGTGGTTAAGCGTGCTTGACTTAATGTAGTTACAAGATGGGTGACCCCCTGGGAAGTAAGCAAAATGCAGAGCTGAGATCCATCAATTGGTATTCGAGTCTATTGTTGAGCATCGGGCTGGTTGGCCAAGTTCAGTCTATGCTCAATTCGAGACGTGATGTTGTGGCTTACCATGGAGGGAGAACTCTGTGGTTAAGCATGCTTGACTTACAACAATCACATGATGGTGACCCCCCAAGTAGGCATAATGCAGCGCTGAGATCCATCAAACCCCTCCAGAGATAGAACTCAGAAGCAAAGATGAATTGATAGATAAGTCAGCAAGAAAAAACCTCTACAAAATCATACACACAAAATAAAGTATTGTAAAATGCCGTCCCCTAAATAAGCCCCGTCAGATTCTTGCTCGTAGACGCAGCTTGCCAACGATTCTCGCCGCCCTGACACTGCTCATAGCCTAAGTTTACATGTACTGCCCATCGTCACTGACGCCATCGACTAAGAAACTTTGTTGTCACTGTTCTATTGTTGTCGCCGATAGCTTAGAGAGTTTTGTGGTTGTCTATATTTTTTTGAAAGGGGGATGGACTGATGATCTAGGGTTTTTATTTTAATTACAAAAAAAAAAAAAAAAAAAACAACATGCGTCTATTCGAAAAATATATATAAATAAACTAAAAAAACATGCACTTTGCGCTAAAAAGTATCCCTAAAACAGACATTCCGCGTCTGTTCACTTGGTACAACATATGCTATATATTATTTAAAAAATTACGAGAAAGCCGTCACTTGTGTTTTAGCATCTCCTTTTCAAATAATAAATGCTAATAATCTAAGGGTCTGTTCGAAAATCCAGAAAATGACTTACGAAAGTCATTTTCTGAATTTTTTCGTGTTTGGCTACCTAAAGACAATAAAGTCATAGGAAAATCATCATTCTGGTTAACGATAAAAGATCCAATTTGGCCAAAAAAAATGTCTCTTTAAATTTTTATTCGTAAAATATTTGCTGGATAATTTATTTTCCTATATCTCTCTTTTCTCGCATTTCTCTGCAAGCTAATTTTCAGATTATTACTACCACCATCCACCATCACCACCGCCACCACCATCACCATCACCATCACCATCACCATCACACACCACCACCTCCACCCCTACCACCACCACCACCACCACCACCACCATAACCAACACCAACACCAACACAACGACGACCACCACCACACAACCACCAAGACACCTCTACCACCATCACTACCATCACCACCACCACCACCACCACTACCACCACTATCATCATCACCACACGAGCACCACCACCACCACCACAACGAAATCTCCACCACCATCACCACCACCACCACCATCACCACACCACAACCACCACCACCACCACCACCACCACCACCACCACGACACCTCCACCACCACCACGACACCTCCACCACCACCACCACCACCACCACCACCACCACGACTACACCACTACCACCACTATCATCATCACCTCACCACCACCATCACCATTACCATCGGCACGACACAACCACCACACCACACACCACCACTCATTATTATTATTATTATTATTATTATTATTATTATTATTATTATTATTATTATTATTATTATTATTATTTTCTGAAAAATGAACAATAAAAAAAATGCAATTTCTTAACTTTACCAAACAAAAAAAATGTAATTTTCTAACCTTCAACCAAACATTAGAAAATTAAATTATTTTCTGAAAATTGAGTAATTTTCTAAAAATCATTTTTTGAAAAACATTCTCTAGGTTTTCAAATGGAGCCTAATTTTTCTTTTTTTTTTTTTTTTGTAAAATCTCTAATAGTGAAACAAATGCCTAACATCTTTTTTTTTTTTTTTTTTTTTTTTTTTTTTTTTTTTTTTTGCGAAATTAATTACCACCTTGCTACGGCACTACTTTAGGCATTTTTTTAAACAATAGACGCATATTGCTAGTATTGTACGATATTTTTGTACTAGAGAATATATGAACTAAATGAATAAACTTATAAAATTGATAAATTTCATCCAAAATTAATGACCCTTTTTTTCATATAGGATGGAATGCTCCATGTCTGGGACTGGGAGAGGACTTTGGGTGAAGTCTTAACGTAAAGTGATTGAGAATCTTCTCAACGAAGGAAAGAACCTATGTTATTAGTCAATGGAGGAATACGCATCATCTTCAATTCTTCTATCGACCCATCTTTTAAGATATTTTTTGTCCCAAAGATAAAAGCATATAGCTTTTCTTGATGCTTTTATTTTTCTTATTTGGACCCATAATGTTTAAATAAATAAATCAGCAAAAGGAAGTTAATTTTTACCATCACATTATTCACTACATCAAATTAAAGATCTAACTTATATGAGCAAATACCAACTTTGGTCCTATGAGTATTAGCAAAATGACGGTTTTGGTCCACATGTTTAATTTCTATCAATTTTCATCCACGACTATTGTTTTAGTACCAATTTTAATCCACGACTATTATTTTAGTACCAAAATTCATCACGTCGGTCATCCATCTATTTAAGACATCCCAAAATCTAAAAATTTTAAGTGCATTTTCGTCCTTTTCAACTTAAGATTTCAATTTGAACATAAATAAATGAATTTATAACCTAAAATTGATCCCAATTTGCAGTTCTCATCCTTATCATACCATAATTTTAGGAGGAAAACTGCGAATTGGGATAAATCTTAAGGCTTAAATTCCTTTATTCATGCTCAAATATGGATCCTAATTTGAAAAGCACGAAACTACCTTTAATAATTTCATATTTTGGCATGTCTTAAATGAAGGGGTGACCGGCGTGATCAATTTTGGCATTAAAACAATAGTTCTGGATAAAAATTGGTACTAAAATAATAGTCGTGGATGAAAATTGGTAGGAATGAAACATGTGAACCAAAACTGTTATTTTACTAGTACTCGTGGGACCAAAATTGGTATTTGCTCTCTATATATATCTATTGGGATTGTTCGGCAAAGTTAGTTTATATATCCGGAAGGGTTCAAGTACATTGTGAGAACATGATGTCAGATAAAAAGTAAATATTAATATAATCCATCCATTTGAGTATTGAGAGTTGGTAAAAATAAGGGGAAAAATGTTAGATTGTTTTGTTTTTTATTATTTTTTTTTGTTTTTTTTTTTTTTTGTTTTTGTTTTTGTTTTTTTTTTTTGTTTTTTTTTTGTTTTTTGTTTTTTTCTTTGTTTTTTTTTTTTTAAAGAAAAATGGTCAAATAAGCCCATAAACTTTACACAAGAAGTAAATTAGGCCCTTAAACTTTTAAAAGTTGTAATTAAACCCACATACATGTAATTTAAAGCAATAAAATTTACAAACTTATTGGTGACCTATAATTGCAAGTTAATTAGGGTTCTGGCCAACTCCGGCGAACATCCCACCAAATTCTGACAATCCATGTCAAATACCAGAGACTGGTGACCGTAAAACGGTTGCTGGTCACGTTTTGAGAAGGCGACCAACTTGTAGTATAAAAATTGTGCACTTCAAATTTAAAAATATTACCAAAATACCTCCATATTTTTTTTAAACTTATATTATTCTATGCACTTGTAGTATAAAGTCTGTGCACCTGTAATACAAATCTTGTGCACATATAGTACAAAACTTATGCAACTGTATTATAAAAATAGTGCACTTCAAAGTTATTACTCTTTAATTTGCACTCGTAGTACTCCCTTGCGCACTTGTAGTATGAAATTTATGCACCTATAGTATAAATGGGAATAAAAATTATGTTGATATAATAATGTGCATTGATAACTTGTATATTTTGATTTATTCATTGTATAATGATAAGACATTTCCAAAGTTATCATCTTTCCTTTTTATTTTTCCATTTATGTACAAACTTTAGTAACAGAATATTCTGTTAACTTTTTATTATTTTAACTTATTCATTGCAAAATATTTTTTAACATTTTAATAATAATAATAATAATAATAATAATAATAATAATAATAATAATAATAATAATAATAATAATAATAATAACAACAACAAAAACAATTATATTAGTGTACACAATATAAAACTCGTGAGGCGGTTTCACGAGACCAACTTTATATATATATATATATATATATATATATATATATATATATATATATATTTTCTAATGTGCGTGAGATTTGTACTAAATGTGCGTGAGTGTTGTGTTTAATGTGTCTGAGATTTTTACTTAATGTGCGTGAATGTGTAAAATGCAGTAGAAAATATGGATGTTAGCTTCTTCCCCATCCCCAGTAGCCATTGCCCCCTCCCTGATGATGATGATGCGGAGGCGGGCTATGGTGGTTAAGAATTATGGGAATAATACAACAGAAATCCACACTTAGCTGGTGTGCAAATTTTGCTGTGCGTGCGTCATCTATATAAACATTCAACTACACTGAAGGTAGCTGATAATCCAGAATCCATGGCCAAATTGAAGGAAGAAGTAACAAGAAGCTTGGGCGTTAATGTGCGTGAGTTTTTTGTTTTGCTTCCTCCTGAGCTCGTAATTCTGAACTACTCACGCACATTAAGCATAAATCTCACGCATATCAAGCACAATACTTAGGCACATTAAGTACAAAACTCACGCATATTAACATTACGCACATTAAGTACAAATCTCAGGCACATTAAGCACAACACTCACGCACATTAAGTATAAACCTCACACACATTCTTCCACCGCACAACCGCACGGGAAGCCACAAATGCACCTGATCCCTTCCCTATATATATGCACCTAATTATCCATAGTAAGAAATCAATAATTTGTAAGAACAAATAAAACAAAATGTGTGTATACTAAAATGTAAATGTTATTACAAATAATGTTAACGATAGTTTTAATATCATTGGTTGGCATATTAATAGGTGCTTTTGGAGACGAAATCATAAATTCACATTACAATGGTTCACTACCTGCGACTGCAATTATTTATATGAAGTGAGGAAATTTAAAAATGATTCGGTAAAATAGTTAGAAAGGCTTTTGATACAAAATTATATTTACCATTCACTTTGTGAGTAACTGGTCTAACTGCTGGTGCACCAATAGTTGATTGTAATGATGGCTGAGCATTATCAAATGATATATTTGATCTCAACAGCGATGCTTGTGTATTATTCTGATTACACAACGACTCGTTTTCTAAAAAAAATAAAATGACAGAGTTTAAATAATTGTGAAGGAATGACTCATGATGACAATAAAGAAAATTGATTTTTTTAGTATAAAAAATTGAATATTATAAATTATTTAGATATTTATTAATTAACATTTCTATTTTACAATTTTTAATTACATATTGTATTAAAAATGGCATACCCAAGTGCAACAGTCTCCAAAATTTTAAAAGTTAAAAAAAAAAAACATTAGGCCATTTTTATTAATTCCAAAATTCAGAAGTTAACCATTAACCAAAACAAAATTAAATTTGTATTTTCAATCGATTAATTGATTAACTCAAATTTTGTAAACTAAAGTTTTAAATTTGTAAAATAAAAGCTATAATAATAAATTGAATTAAATATTTCGAATAATAATATGCTCATAAGAAAATATGGAAACACAATATCATACCATCCATCATTAGAAATATAAAAGCGGAAATTATAAAGTTCAAACATCCATATAGATATTGAATTATTTATATATATTATGACAATTTGGATAAATTGTTTAGTTAATTCGGTTAACCTATATTTTCTAACTGAATAAACCGTTAACGGTAAATTTATAAAATCTTTAACCATTAATGAAATTTAAGTTTTTGGGTTTAATAACGGCTTACCTAAATGTTTTAGTTCGAGCAGTTAACCAAACTTCAACTGAAATTTACACATCCATAACTGTCATTGGTAAAAAAGTAGACAATCCCAAAATTACAACATTTTCATCATATATATATATATATATATATATATATATATATATATATATATATATATTATAAAGGCTTATAATTTGTTTTTAATTATTTGCTTACAGAATACTATTTTATTAAATTTGTTTGTTCATTAAATCGTAGCATAATATTTCCATATTAATGTTTTTTATACACAGTAATATATTGTGTAGCATATATGTATATGAAATGGTTAATAATTAGATTGCTTAAATTGGTTATACACCATATTATGATAATATGTTCATATGAGAACATGGGCTCATTTATTACCAAGATTATATAAATTACATATCTTAATTTATTCTTTCCTTTATTTATTTATTGGTTTGAAAATATAATCCAAGATTACGTACTCAATAACTGTAATAAATTTCCATTCGTACCTTAATTTATTCTTTTTCTTATTTATTTATTGGTTTGAAAATATAACTAATAATTATACTACTCCGTCTACCCATATTCATAATTATTTTTCTTTGTATCCACCAAATGGGAGAAATTAAGAGTGAATTAAGGTAAATAATAGAGAATATTACAATAAATAAATTATTTTTCTTTGTATCCACGAAATGGGAGATATATGTTTTTCTTTGTATCCACGAAATGGGAGAAATTAGAAGGAGTTAATTAAAGTAAATTAAATAGAAATAATCATAATATTTATTTCTCCTTCTAATAACATATATCTTTTCCAATTTAATTCATACATAATATTACCATATTGAAATAATATTACAATAGTGCATAATAGGAGTAAATTAAGATAAATATTATAAAAAATTAGCAAAATCGGAACCATATTCTTAAAATTATATATATAAATTATATAAATTAAAATTGATTAAATTGTTTAATTATACTTAAGGTAAATCTTAAGTATAATTGGTTATGGAATAAGCTTTATTAAATTATATATATAAATTATTACCAATTATTTGGTTACAAAATAAGCTTTGTTAAATTTTATATATATATATATATATATATATATATATATATATATATATATATATATATATATATATATATATATAAAATAAATTATATAACTTAAAATTGATTAAATTCTTAAATTATACTTAAGTTAATCTTACCAAAAATTGGCAAAACTGAAACCAAATTTGTAAATTCGATTTTTATTTTTGAAATTTTGGATTAAATTTGTTACACGAGTATGACTCTAATTCGTAAATTTAAAAATATAGTGTAGAATAAGAGTAAATTATGGTAAATATTACCAATAATTGGCAAAATCGAAAACACATTCTTATTGAGAAGTGACAAATGCCTATTACATAACAACGATGGAGAATATAAGAAATGACTAATTCTAATAGAAATCTTTGAATAACTTTTTCATGGTAGATTTTCAACCTTTAGAGCTCTTAAAAGATCCCTCATTATTTGAATCACATTCCTTGTTAGACTCTAAATTTCCAATAGGACGTGTAGGCACATATCCATCCAGAGAATCGTGAAATGTAGGAAAAGTCAAATACCTCAATAAAGTTATACAAAAGGTTAAAAATTTAAGTGAGCAATAAATTAAATAACCTCTTCAAAGAAATCACAATCTTCTTTGTCACAAATATGTGTAGAGAAATCTCCATCATTCACTACTCTCATAATGGTTTTAGCACAAAACTGCAGCATATACATGTGAGTAAAAAAAAAAAAACCAATACATCATAGACGACACACCCTATATAGTTTATTGTTTCAGAACCTATTGTCTCTGGAAGACGAACCACACGGAGCACTCTAATCTTGCAGAATGATCTGTGTTTAAATAGTAAATTCTTATGTTCTAATTTGACCGGAAATATGGAGATACCATAATACAGAGTATATTATTTACACGATTATGAATTGCAATATTACCATAAATGATTATTCCATCTTCTGCCAATTTGTATGTTTTTATGTATGGATGTATGAGTGTAGATACCATAATGTATTATGAATTTCAATATTACCATAATTAATATATTATGAATTGCAATACTACCATAATGAATTATGAATTTTGTACTCATCTAACCGGAAATATGAAGATATCATAATTATGCAATATTATCACTTAATACATTTTACTTAATTTCCATTAAACATTTGCTTACCAAATAAAATTTATTATTAATTTAACCAATATATATATATATATATATATATATATATATATATATATATTAAATATTATTAATTGTATATAATATCTATATATAAATAATGGATGATATTACAGAAATACACCAAAACTTAGGGGCATTTCTGTAATATCATCCATTATTTATATATAGATATTATATACAATTAATAATATTTAATATATATATATATATATATATATATATATATATATATAGAATTAGGATCAAATGCGGTTGGTGCCCTAGGTGTGGTTGTGCTGTTAAATTTAAGCCATTGATCTTTCTTAAATCAACGTCCAGGATTACCAAATTTAAAAAAAAAAAACGCGGGTGGCAATTTGGTAATTTTTACATCTATGTCAAATTTAAGGTGTGTGGTTTTCCTTCTTAAGATGCTTGGCTTTTGTGCTTAAGGTGTGTGAGTTGCGTGCTTAATGTGAGTATTTGTTGAAACTTAAGGTGCGCGGTTTTCCTTCTTAAGTTGCGTGGTTTTTGTGCTTAAAGTGCGTGAGTTTTGTGCTTAAGGTGCATGAGTTTTGTTCTTAATGTGAATAGTTTTTGAAACTGAAGGTGCATGTTTTACCTTCTTAAAGTGCGTTGTTTTCTTTCTTAAGGTGCGTGATTTGTATGCTTAAAGTGCCCCAGTTGTGTGAAACTTAAGGTAAGCCATTTTAAAACCTTAGGTGCGTGGTTTGTGTTCTTAAGGTGCTTTGTTGTATGCTTAAGGTGCGTGGTTTGTGTTCTTAATGTGTTTTGTTTGTATGCTTAAGGTGCGCCATTTTAATGCTTAAGGTGCGTCCAATCGCACAACTGTACGGGAAACCATTCCCGCACCTGAACCCTTCCCTATATATATAAGACCCTGAAAACTATTTATAGATTAAAAAAATAATAATAATCAACTTATACAATAATTATAATCTTTAATGGCCAAAATAATAATTTCAACCTTAATGGCTCAAAAATAAGCCCAAGACAATAATTATAGCACTTAATCACTCAAATTAGGCTCATAAATTTAATGACCCAAGTGAGTTATGACATGAATAGAAAATGATCTAGTACTGAAATAGATCCAAACTTAATATTATTACCAATAATGAATACCATAAACAAAATATGGTAGTCAGTAATAATTAAGACTCAATGAACATGTTATGCATAATAATCAATATTATTACCATAATAAACATGTTATAAGTCAAAATAAAATAACTATAATTATTATTAAAATATCACTCGAAGATGGTGGGATCCATACTTTAGTGACCCAAGATAGGTCCCAAATAGCTTATTCGAAATAAGTTTTAAAATCCCAAGTGAGACATAGGACTAAAATATGTCTAGTTGTCTGCTATTAAAGGGGAAATCAAACAAGCTGCTTTAGTAGGTCATAATGCCAAAATTGAACTAAGGATCCAAGGTTAAATGATATTTAATATTGAGATAATGAGTTAATAATATGCTAAATCCATTCTTAAAACATACTTTTCTAAATGCATAATTATAGAAATAAAATAATTTATAAATATACATAGCATGCTTGGATTTTGCATATTAATATATATTAACCCACATATCCTAAATAAATTGCAGTACTTTAGTCAATTTAATATAAACCTCAATATAAAATTAAAATTCAAATAGTAAATTTAAAATTTATTATTTGCTTAATTGAATGATAATTTAATAATAATAAATTAATGCCAAAATTAAGAGAAAATTAAAGGGTATCAATATTTCAAAACAAGCAATTATCACACATTTACCATTTGCCAAAAATAATATACAATATTAAATATGGTAATATTGATATGACAATTTTAAAACCAAATAATTACCATTTACCAAATTTAATAAGTAATATTAATTAAGACAAATAAATATATATGGTAAAATAAAGATAATTGCAATAAGGAAACTAGCGTACCACGTCAGTCGTCCTTCTTCCAATGCATCGCCTGCAAACTAGCGCCACCACCGACAGAGAAGTAGGGAAGAAACAGCAACAATCCGCCATCCAGGAGGAGAGGAAGTCGGGCGTCGCCGGGAGCCCAGCCTTGTCGCCACCGTTTCTCCTCTTTGCAGCGCCATTGTACACCGTCGTTCTCACCACGACGCCACCAGATCCCTTCCGTTGTCGGCTGGATCTTGAGGATCAACAATAACCCGTCGCCAGCGTCGCCTGAAGCAGTAGAGGAAGCATCGACATTGCCAGGAGCCTAGCCTTGTAGCCGCCGTTTCTCTTTTTTTTTTTGTAGCGCCAGCTTTTCCGCCATCGCACCTCCTCGCTGATACCAACACTAGCCGATCGCAACACCCATGTCGATGTCCTCCCAGCACCAAGGTTCACAGCGGAGAATGCGTCCTTCGTCGCCCATGCATGAATCAGTTGCCGTCGTAGGATGACAATCGATCTCGGCGAAGGAAAACGATCGACACTGTCCGACCGCCTATGATTCTGCAGCAGTCCTAGATGGATATCCTAGTATGAAGGCAAGAGGGAGGAAGGGTGGCCAATGGAGAATAGAAGAAGAGATGGCAGATGGGCAGTTGACAGTTGAAGGAAATCAAAAGTCGAAGGACTTGAACGACGTCGTATGAAGGGCGGTTGAGACCGCTGAATAAAAAGAGGTTAGAGGACACCGTTTCAGGCGACCGCTGGGATCAGTTGGCCTGAGCTATCCAACGACGTCGTTTTTGCACTCTTCCAGCGCATCCTTCTGTTGCGATCCGGGAATGTAGGAACAACTAAGTTGTGTATTGTTTACTGCTTTCTTAAATTGTTAGGATTTGGAGGATTATGATCATGCTGAATAATAAACTACATTTCTTTTCTCTTCTTCTTCTTCATCTCTTTTCTCTCCCAAACCCTAATTTCTTCCCCAAATTTGCTCTTTTCAAACTGTGGGGCGCTGCAATTGGTATTTAGAGCCCATGAATGAGCATATCCGTAAGCTTGAAAAGACTATACTTGAGCTGAACCAGAAGCTCGATGAACGATTTCAGACCATGCAAACCACCGTCACTGAGCTGTTTGCACAAGTGGGCGGTCTGTCGACCCAAGTGGGTGGGTTGTCCTCCCAGTTTCGTAGTCTGAGAGAGGAACTGCTGCAGCTTCTCAGACTCAATCGACTGGTTCCACCCATCTTTGCCAACTCCCCAAGGCAATCCTCGGTTCAGGGCCAGTTTCCCGGAGAGACCAGCTTGGGGGCTGGTGGGAGGCCAAACAAGGCACCAGCTCAGGAGGTAAATGCAGAAGAAGCTGATCAGATGGCTAAAACACTATTAGCCATGGAGCCTCCAGAAGAAATTGAGTTAGATTGGACTCTAAGGAGGTGGTTAGCTGTGGGAAGGAGACTAGGGGCAGGAAAGAACCAGGAGTTCTTAATGAGGTATAAAAGTGAGTTTCCCTGTTTCGATTACACTCATTGTAACACCCCGTGTTACGATCTTCAAGCCCGGATTAATTATGTAATTAATCCCGCTAAGAATAGTTAAAAAGGATCTAATTTAATTAGAATCCCCTTAAATTAATTAATGTGGCCCACAATGGACCGTGGACCCTTGTTTATATTAGAGACCTTAAGCCTGTTAGGAATAAAAAAAAGTAGACCTTTTACTATTCAGACTCTAATTAGGAATCCTAACTCTATAAATAGGGGATTAGGGAGCAATTAGAACCCTTCCCACCCAGATCACTCGAAAATTCCCTAAGAGACCTAGCCAAGGAATTCCCCGTCACCAAGCCTAGGGAAAGATCAATTGGAGGATAATCTTGGAAAAGAACCTTAATAGCTAAGGCAGGATTAATTAAGGCTAAGAGGTAACCCATGTCTTACAAAACCTATTTTCCTTGCTATATATTATTTGTTGGCTCCTTTGATAATCGTATGTATGTTCTTGTGATTGTGTCTTGTTAGAGCTTGTCTTTAAGAATCTGTGATATGGATTATTGTTATTCCTGATATTCTTGGTGGCCCTGTGTGGTCTTGGTATGTTCTTATATTTAATTGTGTTTAGAGCTTGTCTTTAGGATTTGTACGGTGAATCTTGTTATTGATAATGTTCTTGGCATTCTTAGGTGGGTTTATGCGTGCTCGGGTTTTATTCTAGGGTTAGGGTTTGTAATTGAAGCTTGATATGATTGAGTTATTGAGGTTCTTGATGATCTTGAATTATTATACATTAATTCTTGGTTCGTGGCATGATTGGTGCATGTATTTGGGATTTAATTCTGTTGGTTCCTTGGCTTAATTCTTGTGGTTCGAGTCCATATCGTTGTTGTTGTGTATTTGGATGTATTTGTACTTGGTTTTGGGCTTAACGGATGAATTCCCGAAGCGGAAAAATGCCGGATTACCATCGTACCAGTGAGGCATCGGTGGGGGGACGAACCCCCACCAGACCACCCGCCAGTACAAGACCGCCGTACCAGCCGGTGGCCGGCGGGTGGTTGACCACCCGCCGTACACCCGCTGGAACGGGGCGGCGTGTTGCGAAGTTTTGCCCCGTTTGTTGTTTCCCCGTGCCCCGTTGTGCCCCGTTTGATGTTTATGAGTCTCGTTTGATATTATGGGTACCGTTTTAGGAGTTATGAGTCGTGATTATTGTAGGTGGGTTGATTGTTGAGTTAGTATCCCGTTGACCTAGGATGAGACTTGTATGATCCCGTGTGTGCCTTGTGGTTGTCTCGTTATCTTGGGAAGTAGAGTTTAGGCTGTATCTTGTGGGTTGCGTGTTTATGTTGATGTCATTTGTTGATGTGATTGTTGTGCTTTCCCTTTGACTACCCCTTTGTCATGTGTTGATGTGTATTGATTGTTGTTGTTATTGAGCGGTGGCCACTGTTGTTGTTGCGTGTGTTGATTGATTGATTGTACCTGATGAGAAAGGGATGTGATTGGTGGAAAAAGATTGTTGGAGTTTGGCACAACGAGTGCCCGGTTATTGTGCTAAAGTCACAGACCATTCGGTTATCGCGCTGAAGACACGGACCACCTTGACTTGCTTGCTAAAGGCATGGGTCAAGTTATAAGCGTTGCGGTGCCATGTTAGAGCTATATGCGCTGACCCCTTTGTAGTGGTGCTAGAGCACGGATCATGTGAATGGTACTGCGGTGCTATCAGATCGGTGGTATGTTGGAAATATGTTAGAGGGGAGCCATGAAGTGCTCCAGAGGGATAAGGTGGTGGCGTTATAATGGTGGCTTGGAGGTACAGGTTGGAATTGATACAAGGATAAAGAGGAGTAAAGCTTGGAACTTCGTATAAGGCTGGATTGTGATACTATTGTTGTTGTTGCCTTTGCTTGTCGTTGTGCCTTGTTGTTGTTATTGTTTGTTATTGCTAAGTTTTGTGGTTATCTTATCTTGCGAGTTAGGGCGCATGCTAGTATCTTTATGATGATTCGTAATGCTAATCCTGTTGTTGTGTCTTGAGTCTTGTTCTTGGTTTTAAAGCTAGAGTTGTTTAGGAATATATATGTATTCCAGTCTCAAAATAATTTTCTTATATCTACTTATATTGTACTTAACGCGTGGGAGTGGGTTACCAGCATTATTCGCTGACGGTTCTTACACCGCATGTTTTTCAGGTGCGCTAGATGGATACGAGGATCTAGCTTAGATAGTTTATTATTTGTTGGTTGGCCTGCGTGCCTTGGTTTGTACTCGATTATGTATTTATGGATTTATGCTTTGTTTAGTTAGTTTAGCCTGTGCATCTAAGTTCTCTAGCTTATATGTGACATAGCACCCCGACTCTTTTGCTTAGTCTACGCCCTGTTTGGGAATAAATGTTATATTCGCCTTTATCTTGTGAGTTTTTAATGTTTTAAAAATTAGGGGTGTTACAGTTGGTATCAGAGCCTAAGTTCGACCCTGGGAAGATGTCTTTAAGATATTTAAGCTCGAACTCTAGGCGTTTAAGTACTTAGGACATATGAATCTTAGGACGCGCGGTGAGATTGTGAGTTTATTTATCGCTTTTGACAAATTTCCCTATGCTTGTTCTTCGTTTTCTATGCTTTCTCTAAAGTTGTGATATTCTTGCATACTTTCACATGCTTTGTCGCATATCATTCCTTGATTATTAATGATTTACCTTGACATGCTAAAACTTGATAAGCTATTGATTTTGTTTAAATGTCATACTTGGTTATTTGCTTAAGCATGAAAATTGTATTATTTTCCTAATTGATTTGTTTATAAACCGGCTAAGGACTTGCATATTGTCACTTGATTACTTGATCAATGTGCCCCATTTGGATATTTGTTATTTGACTAAATAACCTAGAACCTGCAATTGGTAATTTTATTTGGCCTATAATGGCTCACTTTTCTTAATCGTGATTGTTCAATTACTTTGATAGTTAACTTACTTGTAGCTTGATAAGTACTTGCATGAGTTTGCTTAGGAAGGGGGGGGGGGGGCGGGGGGGGGGAATGTGATGTGTGATCCTTTTGATGTCTTGGACTTTCGTTTAAGTCTTCCGTGTTTCTTGTTGGTATCATAATAATGTTATTCCTTGAGGTTTTCCATGTATTCAAGTCCCTTTTGTTGTTCATGTGAGCGTGGAACTGTTTGGACTTGAATTTGTGCATTCTTGGGACTTTTCCCTAAGTGATTCCCTCTTCACAGTCACGTTCCAGCGGGACCCTGGCGGGATCTTGGCAGGACCCTGGCAGGAGGTCGACCTCCCACCTACCGCCCACTGGTATGGTGTGTTGATTTCTTGACTTCTCGTTTTATTGATCCATTGTGCACTTGTGTATCTTCCTTGATGTTCCTTATGTGTTTAATATGTAAATAACAATCTATACTTGAACATGAAAGTTGAATTATTTTCCCTAATTGATTTGTTTATAAGTTGCATGAAAGTTACAGGGATGTAACTTTATTTCTCGGGAAGAGAGAATGTGATATCTTATCTTCGTGGGTTCGAACTTAAGTTTGAGCCTCTTGAGTTTCATATTAGTCGAGTCTCCTTGGTTTCTTATTGCTTTATGGTTATGCCTCGGGGATGGAGCATCTTGTAAGGTGGGTAGAGTGTCATACCCCAAATTTTTGGACGCCGTATTTCCTAATCCTTGTTTCTAAAATTTTATTTCATTACTCGGGCTCTAAGTCTAACCTTATATTATTTAGGATATTATTTCGAACCTAGTACTTCCCCAAGCCAAATATATAATATACAATATTTTTCCTAATTATATATATATAATAAATAGATAAACGTATAGGCATGTAGGAGTATCTATAGGTACGGTACCTAGTGATCCTTGTTCCCTAACTCCATTACGTAATATCATCGTAAACCCTGTTACCTGTTGGGCCCAATATTATATTCATAGTTCTAAATATACATAAACAGAGTTATACATATATGATTTCCTTAGAACATAAACCTAATCTTCCCTAATATATATACCTGAACGTCATACATAAGTATTCTGCCTAAGCCTAAGTTATTACTATCATATGTATCGTGTATTGAGCATCCCACCAAAAAGGAAACCAAAACCTAGGGAAGTGCGAGTCCATCAATTCCTTGTTTCTGTCCGCCAGACACCACCTATTCTTACACCACTAGTCGTCCAGTTTCTCACCTTCACCACCACCATCGACATTCCCTCTACCTTTTCTCAAATTGGAGGGTTCGCAAAGGAGCAAATGTAGGACTTGGTTATAGTGCATGATTGATTTTGGAATCCGAGTAAGATTTAGGTCCTCCCAAGATTCATGTGAGAATCTTTTCCCTCAAAAATCAAATTGTTATCCTTGAATAATTGCTATGTGGACTATAGTCTTCATAAAGTCTGTGATTGTTTGGACAAATATAATTTGGCATGGAATTTCCACATATGTATCTGGGTACAGTATGTGATATGATCACAATTCGTGAATATGTGTTTAAATGAATCATGTCAATTCGTATAGTTATAAGTATTGTACTGAACTTAGTATGTTGCATATATATTACGTGAGGGTTAGGAGCGAACTATTGGTACATGGTATTTGGCATATTCGCATCGGGTGGGGGGATTAGTAGCATTATTGATGGATTATGCATATTCCGATCATGGCATGATAATTAGTGTGACTGGTATATTGCATATGTTACAAATATTTGGGTATGGATATTTGGTCTGTTGCATATTTAGTACAAAAATTAGGTATAAAATACTTGTTTGTGGCATTTGGTGAAATATCCCGTATGTGCTGAATTTTAGTATTTATGTAAATACTCAGGGACGGAGGCAAAGGGGGGGGGGGGGGGGCAGGGGGGCAGCTGCCCCCCTCACCCCACCCCCACCCCTACCCTATATAGCCTTTGTATATATATATATATATATATATATATATATATATATATATATATATATATATATATATATATATATATATATATATATATATATATATATATATATGTATGTACAGTACATTATTAATATAACTATTACAGAACAGATTATGTAATCAAAAGTTTTAGGAGACAAGGTGGTAAGAGCTACGTTTGAATTTAGAAATGGCTTGGGTTTGAATCCTTGCATTAGCATGGTCACAATCTTCTACATATTTGCTTCAACACAATTAAATTTTGGCATCCATACATATATTAATAATGAGATGTCTTTCTTTTTTATAATAATAATGAGATGTATATGTCACTTTTTTTATATTAATGCAAGGTCACAATCTTCTACATCTTTGCTTCAACACAATTAAATTTTGGCATCCATACATATATATTAATAATGAGATGTCTTTCTTTTTTATAATAATAATGAGATGTATATATCACTTTTTTTATATTAATAATGGGATGTATATATAACGTTCTTTATATTAATAATGAGATGTGTAATTTATAATGTGTTTTATATTCGAATTGTTTTATCAAATTAATTATGTTTCGTATTTTGTTATAAATATTTTTATAAAATTTTAATATGTTTTATTTTCGCTATATCCAACAATATTTATTGTTATACTTAAATGTTTCATTTTTTTTTCAAAATTTCTCTTTTCTTTTAATTTTTTGCTCCCACCGAAAAAAATTCCCGGATTCACCACTGAATCCAGCCCTACTTCTTTGCCCCCCCTCAACATAATTTCTGGCTCCGTCCCAGTAAATACTTGTTATGTGATTATCCATCATTATTCGTGGTGTGCAATATGAAGATCCTAATTCTATTGTCTTCCCAAAGTTTATTTACCCCATAAGAAGTAAGAACCTTTCTCCTAATTGCTTATGTGATAATTGGCTTATTTGTGAAAAATCGATCTCTTATTAGTTCGAGTAATTGTTATATGGTTTATGATCCTCCTGAATTTATATGACAATTGTTTGGTTATGCCACAATGTTGAGTACGTGAATTCATTTGTTGATCATTCACTAGTTTCACATGTTGAATAATACACATGTGTTGTGTGATTCCATAAGGACTAGTTATTATTTAAGACTTGAAATATGTTCATGTGCCTTCACGCTCCATGCCTATAGACTTAAGAAGTTGTATCATTAGCATAACTGCGGTAGTATGTCTAGGTGTGCCAATTTACAGGTTTCGCATATAACACGATAGTTAATTATGAACGATTATCATATGTGTTAGGCTTGTTATCATGTAATTGTGAGTATTTGGTGCATTGTGTCTTAGTACCATGATTAGGAATAGACCCTGTATATAGGATATTTTGCTCATAACATGCTAAATTGCACATTAAATGTTTATATTCATTCATGAATATGGTTCACCTGTGTTGATATAGGTGTACATATGTTCTATTATGACTATAGGGCTACTCGAATTGGCACACGTGTGGTATTAGCCTCTCAATAGGGCACATAAATAGTTATATTTAATTGCATGTTCGGTACAACTTACGATCCTATGTGTTTAAATCATTATAAATTATTTAAATACGGAATGTGTCGGGGTAAGATTTTTATGCTGTGTTTACATCCCTTTATAAATCGACATAATGTGAATTGCATGTTCCTAGCCCTACTATTTGGTATATTTTGATAGTACAATAGTTAGGTGTGAACCCTGCGAATATGGTATTTTTGGTGATTTATTCCCTAGGGACACGATAATTAGTACAAATGGTATAGGTGTAGGGGTAAGGTCAAATGTGTTAGCAGGGTGTAAGGATTTTTAAGTTTGAGCGTGCAACCAGCCGAATCCCTTTCTTTGTCAAATCGAATACCGCTTCGTTGAGAAATCCTTTCTAGCACTTCAAAACTTCGTTCTTGACACCTCCCTTCAATTAATTCCGTGCAAGGTGGAAACCTTAATCCCCAAGTTGCAACTTTAATACCTTTGATCCTATCACTGTTTAACGTTGTCCCCAAATTTGAAAACCGAAATTCCATTCTTTTTTCCCTTTGGAACCGAACCCTCCTAAAACCGAGTATATTTATATATATTTTCCCCGTAAAATACTTCCCCTATATACTACCGTATTAATTCTGACTCTTTATCCTAAAAACGATTTCCAAGCTTCGAGGACGAAGCTTATTCTAAGGGGGGGGGGGGGGGGGGGGGGGAGATAAGGTGTAACACCCCGTGTTACGATCTTCAAGCCCGGATTAATTATGTAATTAATCCCGCTAAGAATAGTTAAAAAAGATTTAATTTTGTTAGAAGCGCCTTAAATTAATTAATGTGGTCCACAATCGACCGTGGACCCTTGTCTATATTAGAGACCTTAAGTCTGTTAGGAATAAAGAAAGTAGATCTTTTACTATTCAGACTCTAATTAGGATTCCTAACTCTATAAATAGGGGACTAGGAAGCAATTAGAACCTTTCCCACCCATATCACTCGAAAATTCCCAAAGAGACCTAGCCAAGGAATTCCCCGTCACCAAGCCTAGGGAAAGATCAATTGGAGGAGATTCTTGGAAAAGAACCTTAATAGCCAAGGGAGGATTAATTAAGGCTAAGAGGTAACCCATGTCTTACAAAATCTATTTTCCTTGCTATATATTATTTGTTGGCTCCTTTGATAATCGTATGTATGTTCTTGTGATTGTGTCTTGTTAGAGCTTGTCTTTAGGAATCTGTGATATGGATTATTGTTATTCCTAATATTCTTGGTGGCCCTGTGTGGTCTTGGTATGTTCTTATATTTAATTGTGTTTAGAGCTTATCTTTAGGATTTGTACGGTGAATCTTGTTATTGATAATGTTCTTGGCATTCTTGGGTGGGTTTATGCATGCTCGGGTATTATTGTAGGGTTAGGGTTTGTCATTGAAGCTTGATATGATTGAGTTCTTGAGGTTCTTGATGATCTTGAATTATTGTACATTTATTCTTGGTTCGTGGCATGATTGGTGCTTGTATTTGGGATTTAATTGTGTTGGTTCCATGGCTTAATTCTTGTGGTTTGAGTCCATATCGTTGTTGTTGTGTATTGAGATGTATACGAACTTGATTGTGGGTTTAACGGATGAATTCCCGAAGGGGAAAAATGCCGAATTACCATCGTACCAGTGGGGGTCGGTGGGGGGACGAACCCCCACCAGACCACCCGCCAGTACAAGACCGTCGTACCAGCAGGTGGCCGGCAGGTGGTTGACCACCCGCCGTGCAACCGCTGGAACGTAGTTGCCCACCGGCGGGTGGTTAACCACCCGCTGAAACGGGACGACGTGTTGCGACGTTTTGCCCAGTTTGTTTTTTCTCCGTGCCCCATTGTGCCCCGTTTGATGTTTATGAGTCTCGTTTGATATTTCGGGTACCATTTTAGGAGTTATGAGTCGTGATTATTGTAGGTGGGTTGAGTTAGTATCCCGTTGACCTAGGATGAGACTTGTATGATCCCGTGTGTGCCTTGTGGTTGTCTCGTTATCATGAGAAGTAGAGTTTAGGTTGTATCTTGTGGGTTGCGTGTTTATTTTGATATCACTTGTTGATGTGATTGTTGTGCCTTCCCTTTGACTACCCCTTGTTATATGTTGATGTGTATTGATTGTTGTTGTTATTATGCGGTGGCGACTGTTGTTGTGTGTGTTGATTGATTGATTGTACCTGATGAGAAAGGGATGTGATTGGTGGAAAAAGATTGTTGGAGTTTGGCACAACGAGTGCCCGGTTATTGTGCTAAAGGCACAGACCATTCAGTTATCGTGCTGATGGCACAGACCACCTTGACTTGCTTGCTAAAGGCAAGGGTCAAGTTATAAGCACTGCGGTGCCATGTCAGAACTATATGCGCTGACCCCTTGGTAGTGGTGCTAGAGGCACGGATCATGTGAATGGTAGTGCGGTGCGGTCAGATTGGTGGTATGTTGGAGATATGTTGGAGGGGAGCCATGAAGTGCTCTGGAGGGATACGGGGGTGGCGTTATAAGGATGGCCTGGAGGTACAGGTTGGAACTGATATACGGATGTAGAGGAGTAAAGGTTGGAACTTGGTATAATGCTGGACTGTGATACTATTGTTGTTGTTGCCTTTTGTTGTTGTTGTGCCTTGTTGTTGTTATTGTTTGTTATTGCTGAGTTTTGTGGTTATCTTATCTTGCGAGTTAGGGCGCATGCTAGTATCTTTATGATGATTCTTAATGCTAAACCTATTGTTGTGTCTTGAGTCTTGATCTTGGTTTTAAAGCTAGAGTTGATTAGGATTATATATGTATTCTAGTCTCAAAATGGTTTTCTTATATCTACCTATATTGTACTTAACGCGTGGGAGTGGGTTACCAGCATTTTTCGCTGACTGTTGTTACACTGCATGTTTTTCAGGTGCAGATCCGTAGCTTCAGAGTGCGCTAGATGGATGCGAGGATCTAGCTTAGATAGTTTAGTATTGGTTGGTTGGCCTGCGTGCCTTGCTTTGTACTCGATTATGGATTTATGGATTTATGCTTTGTTTTGTTAGTTTAGCCTGTGCATCTATGCTCTCTAGCTTAGATGTGGCATAGCACCCCGACTCTTTTGCTTAGTATATGCTCTGTTTGGGAGTAAATGTTTGATTCTCGTGGGTTTTAAATGTTTTAAAAATTAGGGGTGTTGCACTCATCCCAGACAGTGGGACATTAGGTGCGAAAAATTCTTCATTCTCTCTCATGTTCCCAGAAATGAAATCTCCTATTTGTTGTATGTTCATTTAACTAGAAGGGTAGGATTGTGGTTTGATAGTTACATTCATAAACTAAGGGATGAATTTCTTTGGCCTATGTTTGTTGAGGCAGTTTGTAGAAGGTTTGGGGACAATGGAGTTTCCCTTATGGAGGACTTTGCAGCCCTCAAACAGTGGGGAAGTGTGGATGAGTTTACTGATGAATATGAGGATTTTAAGAGCTTCTTGTTGCAAACACATCCTTACTTGACTGAAGCATATTTCACAGAGAACTATATTGCCAGACTTAAGACTAATCTGAGGTGCTTTGTTAGAACTAATAGGCCCAGGAATTTGGATGATGCCATATGGTATGCTAGGAAATATGAGAAGGGTTTTAAACCTATTGACAACTCCAGGACATCCTCTTGAATTCCGGAAACCCCCAGCCTACTAAAACCCCCAACTCCAACTCAAATAACCCCTTACCAGCCACTACTAACCCTAAACCCTCTCCATCCACTCAAACTACAGACTTTAAAAGCCCTGAGATTAACCAATTCAGAAATCAGTTGAGAGAGCAAAAAATATGTTTTAAATGTTTTGATCCTTGACAGCCTGGCCACAGGTATAAGGGACCAATATTTAACATCATTAAGGAACATGAAGAAGTAGAAACAACCACCTTACCAGACATCAGTGGGGAAGAACAGACAATTGATGCAGAAGTGCCCTTGTATGCTGTGGTAGGAGGGGAATGACTAAACACTATTAAGTTGTTGGGGATAATTCATAAACAACCAGTGGTCATCTTGGTGGATAGTGGAAGCACACACAGCTTCCTTGACCCTAAACTACTAAGCCAACTAAGGAGAGAAACTTGAGGAAGCTAAACCCTTAATGGCGTGTTTGGTTCATGGAATAGGTCGGGAATGGAATACCGTTCCCAGGAATATACCTATTCCATTGTTTGTTTTGTCATTTTATTCAAGGTAATAGCGTTCCCGGGAATGAGTTATTCCCTTTGCAGGGGGAAAAGCCATTCCTAGGGGAACCCCTGGTATTAGCTATTCCCAAGTATTTGGGAATAGCTTTAGTACTATAATACCGAAAATACCCTACCACCGTCGGCACTGCTACCACCTCCACTGCCACCACCACAACCACCGCCGCCATTGCTACCACCGCTACCACCGTCGCCACCGCCACCGCCGCCATCACAACCACCACCGCCGTCGCCGCTACCACCACCACCAAACACCAGCACCACCACATATTTTTATAAGGATATTTATGTCTTTTGAAACATATTTCATTCTATTCCTTAAACTAACCAAACACTGTAATATAATTCCTAAAGTCTATTCCTTCCGCGAACCAAACAATAGAATAGAATTCATATTCTATTCCTTGCCTATTCCATTCCATATGGAATAACATTCCTATTAACTAAAAATTCATTCTGTGAACCAAACGTGTTGTAAGGGTGACCGTGGCCAATGGTGAACAGGTGATCAGTGATTCCATTTGCTTGGCAGGTTCAGTAGGAGAGTTTTGTGAAGGATTTTAGACTCCTAAAACTTGGAGGGTGTGATATGGTATTGAGCATGGATTGGGTGGACCAATATACCCGAATTCAATTGCATACTAGGCCTCCTGGCATTTCCTTTCACAATGAGGGTAAGAAGGTATTTCTTAAAGGGCTTACCAAAAAGATGTTATTCAAGGTTGCATATGAGAAGGAGGTTAGGAGATGGCATAATGATGGAGTCTAGGGCTTTTTGGTTCAGTGCTTAGCAGGCAATAGGAGCCACTACCTGAAAACCCCTATCTGCCCCAGATTACTACGCACAGCCTAGCCCTTGAGCTTGCACATCTCCTAAATGAATTCAAAGACTTGTTCCAAGAACCTACTTCCCTTCCACCCAAAAAAAAAAAAAAACCTAGACCATACATCCCCTTAATCCCTGGAGCTTAGCCTGTCAATATAAGACCCTACAAATATTCATATGATCAAAAGAATGTGATTGAAAGAATGGTAGAGGAAATGTTAGCAACTAGGGTCAATACCCCTAGCTCATCATGTTTTGCCTCACAAGATCTTTTAAGGCCCAAAACGGATACCCGTTGGAGGTTCTGCATTTATTACAGGGCCCTCAACAACATCACCATCAAGAATAAATTCCCTATACCCTTGGTGGAGGATTTATGTTCAGAACTGGCTGGAGCTAAGTATTTTTCTAAGTTGGATTTA